>NC_136764.1:320123-345123 GCF_947034865.1 Barbatula barbatula
AGCCTGATGAAGCACCACACAACACACACACACACACTCCCAGCCAAACCTAGTCAGCTGCCTACTTAGGTATGATTTTAAGAGCTGATTTTCTCTGTTTGACATCTCCATTACATGTGATTGAAAGAGCTGTGAGAAGTGACTGTTCTGCACAAAACTCTATAGTTCCTGAGATTCAGATTATGACTTATGAACATCAGGTAGAGATTTCATTCCCTACATATGTGTTCTAGTTTCTCAGTCTCTTGTGTCCTTCCAAACTCATTCTACACACATGATAAATTCAGTTACTGAACACTCAAATCAATATCAGAATAATGTGCAGTCATTGGTCATTAGTGTTCATGGTGATATACAGATATCTTTACATGATCTCTTTCACACAACACGTTCAGATATAAGGACACAATCACAGAATCATTACCCAGTATGAACAAATACTGACGTGTTGTGTGAGAAGAATGACCTCGGTTTCCGTCAGCTGACACAGAGTGTGTTCCTTCATTATTTATCTCAAGTGTTCTTGTGGAGGAAGCATTTGTGATCATCTGTATTATTAGCCTGAAAGAGAGACATAACTTTCCTGTATCTCAGTGTTAACAACGCAAGGTTGTGTGTTGGATCTCAGGGGATTGCAGATACCTGTGTATAAATGTATAAGATAATGCAATGTAAGTCACTTTGGGTAAAAGCATCTGCCAAATGCATAAATGTAAATGTAAATAGTGTGAATGATGAGAAACAGAGTATGTGTGTGTGTGTTGGTGTGCGTGTGTGCGTGTACGAATATCTGAGTACTGCCTTACATCTTATGAATCTGTGTGTGATGTACGGTGAGTTATAGGTTTTATATTTATTTTTGAATTATGGAGTTTAAGCAGAGAGGTTGTGGCCAAAGATAACATCAAGATGCGCCACTCAATTCAAAGAATGCCAAGAATGGTCTTGCGTGGCAACCTCGGGACTTCTTGGACTTCAAACGGGTTCTGTACGCAACCAAGCTGTGTCTCGTTTCCTTGTGTTCTCATGGGGTCTCATCCTCTTAGGATGCGGAATACGGAGGACCCTCAACTTAATTAAACGAGACGTCCTTCGTAGGACATACTGGAAGAAAAGGAAACGTGATGTACCACGTTTCTATGACAACATGCTGCACTCGCACACCTGTCACATTCATTTAATTTAAGAAGTAAAAAGTTTGTTACTTCTACCCTAAACAATGACAAAAGAATTAAACAAATGTACCATTTTTAGCCTTACTGTTTAAAACGTTTAAAAACCACTAAACGCTTGTAAACCCATTTATTTACATTTATAAACATTTAAACACCACAGACTTGATTGAGAAGAATGACCTCGGTCTCCGTCAGCTGACACAGAGTGTGCCCTTCCTTGAACCGCCACCTTAACGTGGTGGAGCCCGAAGGAGCGACGTGGGGCCGCCTTCCCGTGGGCTCACCACGTGCAGGAGGGACCATAGGGGGTCGGTGCGTAGTGGATCGGGCGGCAGTCAGAGGAGAGTGCCTCGACAGCCCGATCCCTGGACACGGAAGCTAGCTCTAGGGACGTGGAACGTCACCTCGCTGGCGGGGAAGGAGCCTGAGATGGTGCGTGAGGTTGAGAGGTTCCGACTAGAGATAGTCGGGATCACCTCTACGCATGGCTTGGGCTCTGGAACCACACTCCTCGAGAGAGGATGGACACTTCATCACTCTGGAGTTGCCCATGGGGAGAGGCGGCGGGCTGGTGTGACGACAGTCAACACCATGTTCAAGCATAAGGGTGTCCATCAGTGCACGTGGCACCAGGACACCCTAGGCCGCAGGTCGATGATCGCCTTTGTGGTCGTTTCATCTGACCTGCGACCATATGTTTTGGACACTCGGGTTAAGAGAGGGGCGGAGCTGTCAACTGATCACCACCTGGTGGTGAGTTGGATCCGATGGCAGGAGAGGAAGCTGGACATACTCGGCAGACCCAAACGTACTGTAATGGTCTGCTGGGAACGCCTGGCCGAGTCTCCTGTCAGAGAGATCTTTAACTCCCACCTCCGGCAGAGCTTCAACCAGATCCCGAGGGAGGCTGGAGACATTGAGTCCGAGTGGACCATGTTCTCCGCCTCTATTGTCGAAGCGGCCACTCGGAGCTGTGGCCGTAAGGTCTCCGGTGCCTGTCGAGGCGGGAATCCCCGAACCCGGTGGTGGACACCGGAAGTAAGGGAAACCGTCAAGCTGAAGAAGGAGTCTTATCGGGCCTGGTTGGCTTGTGGGACTCCTGAGGCAGCTGACTGGTACCGGCAGGCCAAGCGGACTGCTGCCCGGGGTGGTTGTTGAGGCAAAAACTCGGGCCTGGGAGGAGTTTGGTGAGGCCATGGAGAAGGACTATCGACTGGCCTCGAAGAGATTCTGGCAAACCGTCCGGCGCCTCAGGAGAGGGAAACAGTGTCCTACCAACGCTGTTTACAGTGGAGGTGGGAGGCTGTTGACCTCAACTGGGGATGTCGTCGGACGGTGGAAGGAGTACTTCGAGGATCTCCTCAATCCCACCGTCACGTCCTCCATTGAGGAAGCAGAGGCTGAGGGTTCAGAGGTGGACTCGTCCATCACCCAAGCCGAAGTCACTGAGGTAGTCAAGAAACTCCTCAGTGGCAAGGCACCGGGGGTGGATGAGATTCGCCCTGAGTACCTCAAATCTCTGGATGTTGTGGGGCTGTCTTGGCTGACACGCCTCTGCAGCATCGCGTGGCGGTCGGGGACAGTGCCTCTGGGATGGCAGACCGGGGTGGTGGTCCCTCTTTTTAAGAAGGGGGACCGGAGGGTGTGTTACAACTACAGGGGGATCACACTTCTCAGCCTTCCCGGGAAAGTCTATGCCAGGGTACTGGAGAGGAGAATACGGCCGATAGTAGAACCTCGGATTCAGGAGGAACAGTGTGGTTTTCGTCCAGGCCGTGGAACGCTGGACCAGCTCTACACCCTCTACAGGGTGCTGGAGGGTTCATGGGAGTTTGCTCAACCAATCCACATGTGTTTTGTGGATTTGGAGAAGGCATTCGACTGTGTCCCTCGTGGCATCCTGTGGAGGGTGCTTCGGGAGTATGGGGTCTGTGGTCCTTTACTAAGGGCTGTCAGGTCCCTGTACGGCCGAAGCAGGAGCTTGGTTCGCATTGCCGGCAGTAAGTCGGACTTGTTCCCAGTGCATGTCGGACTCCGGCAGGGCTGCCCTTTGTCACCGGTTCTGTTCGTAATTTATATGTCAGGTTTGGGGACCACACGATCTCGTCTCTGCTATCTGCGGATGATGTTGTCGTGTTGGCCCCTTCAAACCAGGACCTTCAGCATGCACTGGGACGGTTTACAGCAGAGTGTGAAGCGGCTGGAATGAAAATCAGTACCTCCAAATCCGAGGCCATGGTCCTCAGTCGGAAAAGGGTGGCTTGCCCACTTCAGGTTGGTGGAGAGTTCCTTCCTCAAGTGGAGGAGTTTAAGTATCTCTGGGTCTTGTTCTGGAGTGAGGGAAGGATGGAACGGGAGATTGACAGACGGATCGGTGCAGCTTCTGCAGTAATGCGGTCGATGTACCGGTCCGTCGTGGTGAAGAAAGAGATGAGCCGCAAGGCGAAGCTCTCAATTTACCGGTCAATCTACGTCAAACCTACAGGTCAAACCTACTCTCGCCTATGGTCATGAGCTTTGGGTCATGACCGAAAGGACAAGATCCCGGATACAGGCGGCTGAAATGAGCATCCTCCGCAGGGTGGCTGGGCGATCCCTTAGAGATAGGGTGAGAAGCTCGGTCACCCTGGAGGAGCTCGGAGTAGAGCCGCTGCTCCTCCACATCGAGAGGGGTCAGCTGAGGTGGCTTGGGCATCTGTTACGGATGCCTACTGGACGCCTTCCCCGGAAGGTGCTCCGGGCCCGTCCGACCGGGAGGAGACCCCGAGGAAGACCTAGGACACGCTGGTGGGACTATGTCTCCCGGCTGGCCTGGGAACGCCTCGGTGTCCCCCCGGAAGAGCTGGAGGAAGTGTCTAGGGTGGGGGATGTCTGGGCATCTCTGCTTAGACTGCTGCCCCCGCGACCCGGCCCCGGATAAGCGGTAGAAAATGAATGAATGAATGAATGAATGAGACTTGATTGAAGTTGGCCAACGCAAAGAATTGTGGGTTATCTCTAGTAAGGAAGAATACACCTCACGTGTCCTCAGAATTCTGGTGGAAGTAGGGCACATTAGAAGGGTGCATACGGAGTGTCCTACCTGCTTTAATGAAATGAGATGATGTAGCAGGCTTCAAATGAGACCTTCGGAGGATGCACCCTTCCAACACAACACACAGCTTGCATTCGACGAATCCTTGATATCCAGATGATATCCAGAACACATCCGGGTAATTTCATGCGTTCTCTTGTGTTCTTGAGTATTGGAACCGGACTTTGGCGGTTAACGATGACGTAGAGCGAGAACACGAGGATACACGACCGCTAAAGACATTGAGAAACAGCCAATGAATGGAGAGGAATGTGCTGTTTAATTCAGATTTGTGCCAGCGATTTTAGAAATGTCCACCATTCAAAGAGAAAGCTGACTGTTGACTTATGATGTAAATAACGTTGCAAAGTTACTTTGGCCAAATGTGTTTTATCTGTGCCAGCTGAAAACTGTTGGTAAGATGAAAAGTATGATGTCTCTGTATTAAAGACTGCAGATGATTTGAGGGATAACGACTTGTGTGTGTTCAGGATGAGGAGCGTCTGTAGATCCCATCAGGACCCCGTGGGCCGTACGGAGCTCAGGTGGCAGTCTGGGGTGATGCCCAGTTACAGAGACCTGCTGGCAGAACTGGAGCACACGCACGCCAAGAACAAAGAGAGAGAGAGAGAGAGAGAGAGAGAATTCCTGGCATGTGGATATTATTCCCACCTCAGGAGGAAGGAAATGCTGCCAGTTTCTGGTGTGGGCACAGATGCATCATGGGATACGAGGCACTGAACATCATCCAGGGCCCAAAGGGGGAGTACACAGGGGCCAGTTAAACCTTCACATAAATCAACATCAACTACAAGCTTTCACTTTACACAACATCATCACAATCCACTGTACATACACAACACAACACACAACAGCTCTTCTGTCACACACGCAGTATTATGTTTGACTGCCGTCTGTTGAGTTTTATGTCTGAGAGAGAAATATTTACTCAAACATTCTTCACATAACTGCTCGAGTTCATTTTGTAAAGCATGTAAAGATGGTTTGATAAACTGCTCACTTCTTTTCTATACACTGATCACAGGCCTTTACATTTAGTCTATGGCAGATGCTTTTATCCAAAGCGACTTACAAGTAGGAGAGCATATAAACATTCTGTGAGTACCGTTTCTTTCATTCATGCCAAAACATTTCAGGACACGTGTGTCATATAAGGGATGATGGTGGTTGTTATGGCAGAAATAATGCCCTTATTTCACGATAACAGCCAGCTGCCTGAACATTATCCCTCACTTAACAAACCTGCAAATGTCATGGAAGGCGTGGTGGAAGAACCCAATTGCAGGCAGCGGGATGAAGGGGTTAACAAACGGACTTTAATAATAACAGAAAACAAAAACCCACACACTCAACAAGAACTCAACTATAAAACACTAAACTAGACCGACTAGACCGAACACTCACTAAGACTAGACCGAACACTCACTAAGACTAGACCAAACACTCACTAAGACTAGACCGAACACTCACTAAGACTAGACCGAACACTCACTAAGACTAGACCGAACACTCACTAAGACTAGACCGAACACTCACTAAGACTAGACCGAACACTCACTAAGACTAGACCGAACACTCACTAAGACTAGACCGAACACTCACTAAGACTAGACCGAACACTCACTAAGACTAGACCGAACACTCACTAAGACTAGACCGAACACTCACTAAGACTAGACCGAACACTCACTAAGACTAGACCGAACACTCACTAAGACTAGACCGAACACTCACTAAGACTAGACCGAACACTCACTAAGACTAGACCGAACACTCACTAAGACTAGACCGAACACTCACTAAGACTAGACCGAACACTCACTAAGACTAGACCGAACACTCACTAAGACTAGACCGAACACTCACTAAGACTAGACCGAACACTCACTAAGACTAGACCGAACACTCACTAAGACTAACTATACTTAAACGTATCTGTCAAGACAAGGCTTCTAGGACGGGGTAACAAGTACAACGAACGAGCACAGGACAATGAACACGAGGATGTTTTAAAGGGGAAACACACGATAATTAACAAGGGGCAGGTGTAGGTAATGAAACACTAATGGGAAGGCTAACGAGACAACAGGACGGGAAACACTGACGAGACACGAGAAAGCACATGGCAAGTCAAAATCAAAACAACGCCATGTCTTTCTCACACAAAACCTAAGGCTATGCCATGACTCCGCTGCAAGACCAAGACCAAGACCAAGACCAAGAATAAGCATGACATTGATAGCGGAATCATGACAGCAAAAGTGGCGACTGGTCAATCAGTATCAAGCACTTCAACGAGCCGTGTAATAAGCGTGTTGCATACATGCCGTGTGAGGATTCTCTCAAATCATTCTGTGTTGGACAGAACAAAGGAAGTCTACAAATTTGACACGATTAAAGAAAGAGTGTAAATGATGACAGATTCTTCAGATTTTCAAAAAACTTCCTTTACTTTTGATAGTGTTTCTTAATAGATGCTACAGAAAGAGACGAGTGTTTTCAGTGCAGTGTCTTTGAGAGGAATATGTTTGAAAAAAGTATTTTTACAGAAAATGGAAATTTTGTTTGAAAAGGGTTTTCTCAAATGACACATGTCAAGCGTGCATGTGATTCTCTGAGATCTCTGCGTGTATGTGATTACAGCCGAAGCTCAACAGTTCACAACACAAGCCTGACGCTCTGAGTTCAGTATCTGATCTGAGTTTGGACATTTCCAGGTGTTAAAGCTCATTACAACAGTTTCCGTGTTTCAATATGTTGAAGTAGCTGTGAAAACCAGTGTGTCAATATCTTCTACCTAATTACACAGCAGTCCTTTGTTTGAGACCCGTGGGGTGTGTGTACAATCATATTACCTATTCCTCAGCAAATAACAGTTTAGCATTTCTTCTCAGTGCCGTCAGACACAAATTAAATTTAGTTATTTGTCGGCGATGGCTGTTGATTTCTATATTTCCCACAGGAGGAGAGAGACGCGCTGGCTGGAATAATGTTACTCTGATCAGCCAGAAAAGCATCGATTAAACCGCCGGCTGAATCGTCCACAGGTGTCGACTTATTATAGAAAGCTCTTTTTGTATTCTTGTGAAGATATTTAGCGGTATTCGTCTTAGATTCACACAGTATGTCATGATGAATAAGTCTTTGTCAGAGAAAGTGGTGAGGAGCGGTCCAGACTAACAAACTCTGTCTCACATGAGCGTCGTCTCATGCATGTTAACTAGCTCAAATCATTCAACACTCTTCTCTCATACCATTACAGCACATCAGGTTTAACATTGATATGAAAATAAAGTGATCGATATCATGAAGAGAGAGGATCTCATGAATCTGATGTTTTACAGTGGTGATGGGGTCTGATGCTAGTCTGATATTTGATGTCTTTGATCTGATGACTCTAATCTGATGTGTGATGTGATTGGTATTATGTATCTAGGCAGATGGTTGATGTGATCGGTCCGATGTCGTGAGTCTGATGTGATCGATCTGATGTTGTGAATCTGATGTCTGATGTGATCGGTCTGATGTCTGTAATCTAATCTGATGTTGTGAGTCTGATATGATTGGTCTGATATCTCTATTATGATGTCATGAGTCTGATGTCTCTAGTCTGATGTGTGATGTCATGATTCTGATGATGTCTGACATTATTGGTCTGATGTCTGTGTGATACAATGGCGTGATACAATGGTCTGATATTTCTAGTCTGATGTGTGATGTGATCAGTCTGATGTCAATAGTCTGATGTATGATGTGATCAGTCTGATGTCAATAGTCTGATGTATGATGTCATGACCGAGTCTGATGTCTCTAGTCTGATGTGTGATGTGTGATGTGATCGGTCTGATGTCAATAGTCTGATGTGTGATGTCATGATCGAATCTGATGTCTCTAGTCTGATGTGTGATGTGATCGATCTGACGTCAATAGTCTAATGTGTGATGTGATCGGTCCGATATCTCTAGTCTGATGTCAATAGTCTGATGTATGATGTGATCGGTCTGATGTCTCTAGTCTGATGTCAATAGTCTGATGTGTGATGTGATGGATCTGATGTCTCTAGTCTGATGTGTGATGTGATCGGTCTGATATCTCTAGTCTGATGTCAATAGTCTGATGTATGATGTGATCGGTCTGATGTCTCTAGTCGGATGTCTCTAGTCTGATGTGTGATGTGATGGATCTGATGTCTCTAGTCTGATGTCAATAGTCTGATGTGTGATGTCATGATCGAATCTGATGTCTCTAGTCTGATGTATGATGTGATCGGTCTGATGTCTCTAGTCGGATGTCTCTAGTCTGATGTGTGATGTGATGGATCTGATGTCTCTAGTCTGATGTCAATAGTCTGATGTGTGATGTCATGATCGAATCTGATGTCTCTAGTCTGATGTGTGATGTCATGATCGAATCTGATGTCTCTAGTCTGATGTGTGATGTGGTCGGTCTGATGTCAATAGTCTGATGTGTGTTGTCATGATCGAATCTGATGTCTCTAGTCTGATGTGTGATGTCATGATTGAATCTGATGTCTCTAGTCTGATGTGTGATGTGATAGATCTGACGTCAATAGTCTGATGTGTGATGTCATGAGTATGATGTCTTTAGTCTGATGTGTGATGTGATCGGTCTGATGTCAATAGTCTGATGTGTGATGTGATCGGTCTGATGTCAATAGTCTGATGTGATTGGTCTGCTGTCTCTAGTCTGATGTCAATAGTCTTATGTGTGATGTCATGAGTCTGATGTCTCTAGTCTGATGTGTGATGTGATCGGTCTGATGTCAATAGTCTGATGTGATTGGTCTGCTGTCTCTAGTCTGATGTCAATAGTCTTATGTGTGATGTCATGAGTCTGATGACTCTTGTCTGATGTGTGATGTGATGGATCTGATGTCTCTAGTCTTATGTGTGATGTGATGGATCTGATGTCACTAGTCTGAGGTGTGATGTCATGAGTCTGATGTGATGGATCTGATGTCACTAGTCTGATGTGTGACGTCATGAGTCTGATGTGGTGAAAGAGTGGATGGTTTTTCAGTGGCATTTAAGGTTTTGGAGTTTGGGCTGGAAACAGAAGACTTTAATTAATCACACTGGCTGTGTTAAAGCTCGCTGTGATCACGCTCGTTAGTCTCCCGGGTGATTAATTGAAATTAATTGAAAAGCCAATGACATTTAACACCTGATAATCTCACAGCGCTGCTCTTCTTCACTTTACAGACGGATGGACAGACTGACTGACTCTCTCACTAATGTCACAGCAAGACACCCCAGAAAACCACCAAAGACCAGCAAACCGGCTCAGAGCTGCGTTTCTCAAAAGCATTGTAACCTCAAGTTGATCTTAGAAGTCTCGTCACCCACCGGTGGAGCTACGATCAACGCAGGCTTAGGGAGACCAGCTCAGACCAGTTTGATGTGTTTCAGCAGGTTTTGGGTGTCTTGTCAAATCTGCTGAAAAAAACTCTTTAAAAATGTTGTGATGTGGTTTTACTGCTGAGCATGTGATTTAAAGTCTGACTGACTGAAGATCTCTTGCATTCACATCTGTGTCTTAATGTTTGTGTGGGTTTAAGATGCAGACAGCAGTAGATGAGTCTGTAGCGCCCTCTGTTGGAGATTTTCAATGAATTCTCCCGGAACACAACAGCTTTTAAAGTTAAGATTTACAGTAAAAGACCCGTAGACCAGCTATGATGAATGAAGACAAAGAGTCAGGAATGACATTCATTGAAGAATATTTACTAAAGAAAAATAGTTTGTAGTTTTTCCAGCAGAAGTCAGTTTCAGCTCTCTCCAGGAGTTCCACCGCCGACCTGCCTTACATCCAACATGCAGTTGAATTTAAGCTAACAGCGTCGACTAACTATTGCCATAACTTGGGTAAATCAAGCTCACGTGATTGGTTATCAGAGATAATCATTTAAACAAGAAAACTCTCAACACTTCTGGAGTCATGAGACAGAAACATATAGTCCTGTAGATGATCAAAGATGACTGTACTTCATTAAAACATGACGTTCTCTCACTTTTCCAACATGAGATAAGAAGTCACAGTTCACAGTTACACTGACCAGGAGGAGAGAGCCCAAGCATTCACTGGAGACTTACAGTTTTTTTCCATTGCTAAACGACAGCGAGCACAACTAGAGTCACATGTGTAAAACTCTAACTACAGTCTGCACAGCAGCAGTTCATGTGGACCAAACTCTAGTTCGTTTTTCATTGCTTGAACACAGTTTGCAAAACTCTACACACTTATCCCACGACTTTAACCACGACCTGCACAACATTGTGGATTTACAGCACTTTGTTCAAATGCTAAAACACTGCTGTCAAAACTGTGAACCACACATTCAAAACAGAACAGATTTCAGCCTTGTGCCTTTCAGCTGAAAGGTTAAGCAGGTGTCTTGTTTTAGACTTGTTAGTGAACACACACAAACACACATACACACACACACACACATATATATATATATATATATATATAAGGTAGAGCTAAGAAAGACTAATTTTGGAAATGGAACAAGGAAGACGGGTTCGTGGAGGGAGAAGAGTGTCAGGGAGAGAGGAAGACACAGAAGACACAGAAGACACAGAGCTGTTATTTCAGATGAAGCTTCACTTATAGACCATGTCATGAATCATGGTCTCTCATTGAGAGAGGAAGGGTTGAGGGTGCAACACAATCTGCAAAGATCCACAGTGGCTTCTGTAATCTGTTTGACTGTAAAATATATTTTTACAACAAGACCCAAAGGCCGACCCCAACAGGAGGAAGAGGAGAAATATGACTTTGTATAAAGTCACTGGAATTGTTGAAACTGTAAAGATGAAAAGTTTGTATTTTGTGTATTGGTGTTTTTCCTCTCAGTGTGTTGTGAGTGACAGTGTGTGTTATCTCAGTGAGGGTTGTGTATTGTGTTTGGCTGCACTGAGCCGTGTGTTAAGAGTTGTGTTGCTTTGAATGAGTTGTGCAGGTGATGTGAAGAGTTTAGCTCAGGTGACTGTTGCTAGTGCAGACTGTAGTAAGAGTTTTACACATGAAGCTGCAGTTGTGCTCACTGGCGTTTAGCAATCGAAAAAAACTGTAAACCATGAAATAGTCTTCTGTAGTTTATATCATAATCAGAGAAGATTTGTTTTACAGTTTTTCCTCCAGAGGAGGAGGAAGAGGAGGAGGAAGAAGAGGAGGAGGAAGAGGAGGAGGAAGAAGAGGAGGAGGAAGAGGAGGAGGAAGAGGAGTAGTAAGGGTGCGTGGTGGTGGAATAGGGGGAAGAGGCAGAGGAGCATGAAGAAACCATGCTGTCCCGGATGAAATTCGGGCCACAATTATAGACCATGTCATCAACCATGGCCTCACAATGGCGGAGGCAGGTCGCCGAGTGCAGCCTAATGTGCCTCGCTCTACAGTCTCCTCCATCATCCAAACCTTTCGTAGGGAAAACAGGTATGTAGTAGGACACTGTGTATAGAGCATGAAATATATATATTTACACATTTACCTTCTCATTTAGTGTGTGAGTGTGTGTGTGATAGGCCTACAGTAATATCTTACCTCAATGGTATGTTATGATACTAAAATGACAAGAAAAACATTGGAAAAACACAGTTTTCCACGACAACCTTGCACGGGTGGCAGAGAAAAACTTCTCAATGAACAGCAAGAACAAGAGATCATATAATATAATGCCATCACAATGAGACAGATCCGCGCTGCAATCCTACAAGACAATGCCATATTCCAAAATGTGAACTTTATAAGCATCTCCACAATAGACCGTATATTGAAGAAGCATCAGATGACAATGAAGCAAATATACAGGGTACCATTTGAGAGGAACTCTGATAGAGTGAAAGAGCTGCTGTACCAGTATGTACATGTAAGTCAGTTACTGGTGATCCAAAGCAGTGGTTCCCAAACTGTTTTCAGTATCCACTTTACGTGATTTGTGTATCCAGGTATGAAAATATTTGATTTATATTTCAGTAAGCCTAGTCATTGATGATTTCCCCCCTCCCCTTTCTGTCAAATACCCCCTGTAGTGCATAGGGGTACATGTACCCCAGGTTTGGAACCACGGGAGTAGTGGCCAGTAGTGAACTAGTGGAGAACATAGAACATTCCTATGTAATTGACTGTAACTGTAGTGTATGACTCTTCTGTATGACTGATTTGATGTTTTCTTTTTTTCCGCTATTGTAGAGAATAATGGCATTGGAAGGAAACGAGACCCCTCACATCCTCGTGTTTGCGGATGAATCTGGCTTCAACCTGGCCAAGGGCCGAAGACGTGGCCGTAATATTATTGGCCACAGGGCCACGGTGGATGTCCCAGGCCAGCAAGTGGGGCAATATGTGTGGCCACTCACATCCCCAGTCCTGGCCCATACAATACACAGAAGCTCCTTCTTTTTTGGACCGTCTTCATTTTGATTTGATCCCTGAAAATGAGAGAGGTCTTGTAGGGCCTCACCTACAATATGACAGTACAGTAACCATTGTCAATGAAGGACGGGGCTAAGACTGAAAGGTGGACATGAGGGATGTTTCAATGGTCCTCTGCCATAGTGACAAAACATCTAAACATTCTGACTTGCAGTGCTTACACAATGCCAAAGGGACGAAGCATTTTCGTTGCACTCACTGTTTAAATGAGAAAGAAATTTACTTTTGACACATGAGTGAACTGTTTTGGGAGAGATATGAGCTTTTGCAGGTAAACCATGGTGTTGTGCTGAACCATCCACACTATTTTGGCAAACGCATTAAGAGTGTTGAGAACGTCCGGTCTGTTTCAAGAAATGAGCCAAAGCAATTGAGAAGGATCTTTGTCATTTTCGTGGCACTGACTGTTTATATGGGAAAGGAATTTAGTTTTGAAGCATGACAACACTGATACAGATACAATAGTACAGTAATGTTAATCGGTCTTCACCATTTGGCCACAGGTTCTCATCCACATCACATCTTCTGTCATCTAGGGCAATACACCTAAGAAAGAATCTTCTGGCATGCCTGATCCATCCCTGCCAATCTTCTTCCTCGTTCAGCCACTTCTCTATTTCTGGCCAGGTCCATGTTTACATCACAATACAAAACTATTCAGCAGTTTCTCCTTTTGTAGTGAAATTGAAAGACTAACACCTGTGTAGAGGTTCATCTACAATGAGAATCAGCTGTCGCTGGTCCAATAGTCCAATTGTTTTTATAGCCCTTTCAGTCATTTTAAGATTTTAAATATATTTCATTCAAATATTACTGTAGAAATGTCTTATTCAGTTTTGTATTATGTTATTGCTTTGAACATAAGTTTAACAGGTTTGAAAACAGTATGTAAGCATGTGAAAATTGGCCTGTACGTACAAAGAGTTTTGTCAGATGTTGTGTCTGAGTGAGAAAATAATTCATGAAGTTTGAGAGATGTAGTCATTGAAGGCATTTTGTGCCAAAGCAACGATAATTGATCCTCAGTTTAGCCCACATACACTTCTGTTGTGCTCACTGTGTGAAGAGTTTTGCAAAAGTGACCTAAGTATTGAGAAATGTGTCCTAGCGTCTGTAAAAAACTGTATTGCCATGATCAATAAACTCAATAACATGTATATTATATTTATAATGAACGACTAGAGACACTAGAGGGCAGTATTCACACATTGATAAACTCACACAAATACTTTTATACATTTATTTACCACAGTACTGAATGATAACCATCATAATGCTTTTACACACGGACTTACAAAAATGATCAAATTAACTGTTTACAAACAATCTTCTTCATAAACAAATGTGCTACTTGTATATGTTGTGATATCACCGCTCTCCAATGCTCAAGGGTTTGAAGCAAACGCTTCAGCTTTCATTTGATACATTATTATTCAGACTCAGTGAAGCGGCCGCTTTAAACTCAAGTGCTGTCAAACATCCATCTGCTCTCATCATGATGATGTGAAAAACATCCTCTGTAGTTTCCACACTGTGTGTGTGTGTGTGTGTGTGTGTGTGCACGTGACAGAAACTCTATCAGATGGGATTCTGCTCTTTGGTTCTGTATGTATTGATGTGAAGAATCTCTCCTCCTGTGGCGCTGTCTGAACACATTCACTGTTACACAGACACACAGAAAGATCTCTCTGAAACTCTCCTGCTGGAATTTGACACTGTGATCAATCAGATGAAACAGGTGAGAAAAACCTTCTCAACTGGTTTACAAGAACTGGAGCTCAATCCTTATGTTTACATTTACATTTAGTCAATTAGCAGATGCTTTTATCCAAAGTGACTTTCAAAGAGTTCAGGGAGCGATAATACAATAGTTGCTAATAAAAAAGTTACTAGTTTCAACAAAAGCTAGACCTCTACCTGTTGAGAGAGGGTTACTGTACATCAAATATATATATATATATATATACATATCATGCGCGGAGTTTGCGGGGGGCAGTGGGAGCATTGCTCCCCCTGGCGGCTGAAACGGGTAATTGCATTGTTTCAACAAAAAAAATAATTGCATTCTTTAAAAAAATTATATATTATAAATATCTTAAATAAAACAACTAAAAGGTGGTAGGTAATACATCTGATTTCATATACTCCTTTAGTAAAAAAAAAAATTTAGGGCTCTGGGTCATGTGACAAGTAACGTAAGTCCAGCGATTCTCAGCTAGCTAGCATGTAATACCGTTGTAGTTACCTGGTCGGACTCGTTACACAAAAATATGGACACAAGGAGATTTTTAAAACGTCGAGCTCCAAATGACACAGATATTCAGTCTTCTGGATCTAACAAAGATACAACACAAACAACAGTAACCGATGATGACGACAGGCAAACAGACACCGCTGTGAACTTAGAGGATACACCGAGCAGCTCTGGATCAGCAGCAACCGCTAGCAGTCCTGACGTTCACCCCACGGCCACAGATGCACTAGCTAACACCAACACAGATGATCTTGGAGAAAAACACGGCTGTCCCAAGCAACCTGCTCTGCCCCAATTCCCCTCAAAATGTTTTGGAAGTACAAAACGATCGTTTTCCACTTACTTCTACAAGAATTACCCTTGGCTTGAGTATTCCGTTAGAAATGATTCAGTCTACTGTTTTGCTTGTCGCCATTTCCAGACTTTTTTTTGCCCCCCCTGGCTCGAATGTCAAACTCCGCCTATGATACATATATACTGTATATAGTGCAAGACCAGCAAGGAGAGCATTGCAGTAGTCCAACCTTGAGATGACCAGGGCCTGGACAAGGAGTTGTGCCGCATGCTCAGTGAGATAGGGTCTAACCTTTCTGATGTTGAATAAGGCATATCGGCATGATCACGTTGTCTTTGCAATGTGATCATTGAAGGACAGCTGTTCATCAAATATGACTCAGAATTTCCTGCTGATTCGGAGGGAGTGATAGTGGAATTGCCAAGTTGGATGGTGAGATGGTGTTGCACCGTGGGGTGTGCCGGAAACACAAGTAGTTCTGTCTTGGCCAGGTTCAGCTGCAGGTGATGCTCATTCATCCCAGCTGAGATGTCATCTAGGCAGGCTGTTATGTGAGCTGCTACAGTGGTATCTTCCGGGTGAAACGAGATGTAGATCTGGGTGTCATCAGCATAACAGTGATACGAGAAGCCGTGTGCCTGTATGATGGGTCTCAAGGATGCCATGTAGATGGAAAAAAGCAGCGGTCCAAGCAGCGATCCCTGATGGACCCTAGTTATTACAGTTTTTCTCCATTGGTTTGGCTAATTTCTTGAAACAGAAATTACATTCTCAAAACAACATGGACAAACCTCCAGACAACTTGCCAATTGTTTACAACAGAATTGAATTTCTCATTCATTTGATCAAATTGCAAATGTCTAAGTACATGTCTCAATGTCTCACTACATCTTTGCAAATGATTAAGTACAGGTAGCCTACATTTAGCACAATTTCCAAGTGAATTGATCTTGTTGATCTAAACTGATTGTTGATTCTCAGTCTAATGGTTGTCCGTTCCAAAATGTTTCAGCGTCATTTCATTGTATAAGTCATCACATGCACAATAGTCTGTTCAATTGTCAAAATTAGTCAAGAACATAATACTATGAATACCATATATGGATCCCTTGGAACATTTTATAAATTTATTACAGCAATTGACAGTCAGATGAAACTAGAACTTGACTAACGAAGGAGGAGTGTCACACATCTCAGATGACCAATTAAACAGTATGTTTAGTTACCTGACAGGTGCTGTCCATGACTGTAAATGCTGCCAAACATGTATGTAAAGAGCTTGACCATGCAGGACCAGTACAATTTCTGAACATGGAGGCACCTGGCCAAGTAAATGAACAAGGGCAACTGCCTGCTCGTGGAAGAGGAGGAGGAAGAAGAGGAGGAAGAAGAGGAGGAAGAGGAGAAGGAAGAGGAGTAGTAAGGGTGCGTGGTGATGGAATAGGGGGAAGAGGCAGAGGAGCATGAAGAAACCATGCTGTCCCGGATGAAATTCGGGCCACAATTATAGACCATGTCATCAACCATGGCCTCACAATGGCGGAGGCAGGTCGCCGAGTGCAGCCTAATGTGCCTCGCTCTACAGTCTCCTCCATCATCCAAACCTTTCATAGGGAAAACAGGTATGTAGTAGGACAGTGTGTATAGAGCATGAAATATATATATTTACACATTTACCTTCTCATTTAGTGTGTGAGTGTGTGTGTGATAGGCCTACAGTAATATCTTACCTCAATGGTATGTTATGATACTAAAAATGACAAGAAAAACATTGGAAAAACACAGTTTTCCACGACAACCTTGCACGGGTGGCAGAGAAGTTCACTTCATCATCACTTCACATCATTATAGCAATTTCTTATTCCTTTGAACAAATTGCAATTGCTTCATATTGCAATTGATAATGTACAATTGTCAGCTTTTTTCCACATTTTCAATTGCTCATGTCATGTTGATCAAAATGTAGTAGATGGTTCTCTGTTGAATAGCCTTACCCCTCAAAACATCTAGGCATTAGTTCCTTGCATAAGCCATTACATGCAAAATTGTTGAACTATTTGTCATAAACTGTCAATCATAGTTTTACAAATTTCTATTAGACCTTTTGGTGGAAGGCAAAACAGAGGAAGAGGCAGAAGAGGACATAGGCGCATATCTGATGACATAAGGGACACTATTGTAGACCATATTGTGACCATATTGTCAATCATGGCCTTACAATGGCTGAGGCGGGTCGAAGGGTGCAGCCGAATATTGGGAGATCAACCGTGTCCTCAATAGTTCAAACGTTTCGAAGAGAGAATTGATGAAATTCGGTCTGATGAAATTCTCTGGCCAGATGTAATTGAGAGGCATGATCAATAAAATAATTTATTCAAATGAATGCAGTGCATTTATCACTTTATTTTTTATTTACCTATGTACTTATTTGCATAATATATATATTTTTGTGTGTGTTGGGTGACAACTTATTGTTATACAGCTGAACTCCTCATTAAAGAACTTAATGGAAAACATGTATTTTCATTCATTTCTTTGTGTATCTTCAGCTGAATTTGTTATAAAATCAACAGAGAACACACTTTTAGTTTTGATGTTAATATTGAATTTTAATAAATGCATTATTAGAATAAAATGCTGTGTTTCAATGTGCATTGATAACTTAACGGTTTCGCCAGCATAATAGCGTGTTTAGTTTGCTGTGTTAACTGTTTTGAGAGCTGTTACCTGAGTTTGGAGAAATGTACCAAATCGATTGAGAAAAACTGTAAGTAAGGGAGCAAATCAAGAGGGAAACAGGTGTAGGGCATTAATCAATAACGAGGGTAACGAGAGGATGGGAACAAAGACGAGACCAGAGAGAGTGTCTGCAAGACCATAATAATTGCCTCTCTCCACATTAAACATGAGGTTCTGTCATGATCCTGTCACTACACTAAGAGAAACATGACATGATGCAGCAGAATCATGACAGAAGCCTCTCCTCAAGGATCAACAACCTGATGCTCCTCAAGGCACAAACAAGACAAGACAGACTGTGACACTAACAAAACAGAGCAACATGATAATAAAATAAAACAAAACAGGGAAGCACAAGAGTCCAAGGGAAGGGGCAAGTCCAAACAAAAGTCCAAAGACAGGCAGACACGATAACCGGCATTACACGGACTGGATTGTTAGCTGAACAGCCGGCAGACCCGGACTGGGATAGCCGGCAGACACACGGACTGGGATAGCCGGCAGACACACGGACTGGGATAGCCGGCAGACACACGGACTGGGATAGCCGGGGCGGGAATGGCCGCGTGCACCGGGCTGGAATGGCCGCGTGCACCTGCACCGACCGGGAATGCCAGGCTGCACCGACCTGGAACGCCCGGCTGGGGATCTTTGGCGGCCACAGGATTCCGGCGGGTTCGAACCCTGGAGGGAAGACTGGCGGTCTCAACCCTGGAAGGCAGTCCGGCGGTCTCAGTCCCGAGCGGGAATCCGGCAGTCTCAACCCTGGTAGGGAGTCCGGCGCCCCCGACTCAGGAGGGAGTCCGGCATTCTCGACCCTGGAAGGGAGTCCGGCAGCCTCTAACCCTGGAAGGGAACCCGGCGGCTTCGACCGCTGCCGCATTGATCCCTCTGTCTGCTGGGTCCGATTATGGCTGGTTCATTCTGTCATGATTCTCGAGTGGTGAGACAAGGACAGAGGACCCAGGTGCAAACAGCGGTTAACCGGGTCCTCTGTCCTTGTCTCACCACTCGAGAATCATGACAGTTTTACAGTAAAATGTGTGTTTGCATAGTTTTTGTCTATGTGAAAGTGTGCGATGCATCGCTGCATTTTTCCCCACATAGGACTGCAAGATTACCTCTAACCGGTGGCAGAGGACGCCTTTTCACACCTCAACAGGAGGAGGCTATTTGCAACATGGTCCGAGCAAACAATGCCATGAGACTCCGGGAAATACAAAGGACCATTATAGAAGACAACGATGTCTTTGAAAACATCCATACGGTTAGCATCTCAACCATCGACAGGGTGCTGCATAGATACCAGATGAGTATGAAACAGCTGTACCGTGTAACGAGTTAAGGAGCCACGATACCAGTATGTACAGGTAAAACATATATCTATGTAACTCCTTTACAGCAACATTTTATAGTGATACATAGTACAGTAAGCATAAACTGCACACATTTCCATTGCTGTGGAAGGAACATGCAATATATGTACATTTTATGTCACTCTTCTTTACCAAAACAAATTCAACTGTGTGTTCTGGGATAGAGCGTATAATGGAGTTGGAATCAAGTGAACCCTCTCACAACTTTGTATATGTGGATGAGGCTGGCTTCAACCTGACCAAATGCAGAAGGCGGGGTCGGAATATCATCGGTCACAGAGCTACTGTGGATTTGCCAGGCCAACGGGAAGGAAATATCACCATGTGTGCTGCTATTTCGGACCATGGTGTCCTAACCCATATCCCCCTTATAGGGCCATACAACACCCAGCATCTCCTCAACTTTTTAGAGACTCTCTACAGGGCTCTCATCCCTGATGATGAGAGGGGTCTGTTTAGAGAGGATTTGCTAAAGTATGTGGTCATTTGTGATAATGTGAGTTTCCATCGATCAAACATCATAAGGCAATGGTTTGTGACCCACCCGAGGATGCTCATAGAATTCCTCCCACCTTATTCACCATTCCTTAACCCAATTGAGGAGTTCTTTTCAGCATGGAGGTGGAAGGTGTACGATCGTCAGCCACACACACAGATGACCCTGCTGGCTGCAATGGATGCAGCATGTGAGGACGTCACAGTAGATGCCTGAAGAGGATGGATAAGGCATTCCAAAAGATTCTTTCCACGTTGCATTGGAAGGGAAAATATGTGGATGAGAATATGTGGGCCGACAGACAGGAACGTCTGGATGTGTAGAGACAGCACTAGAACAGTGATGCGGGCAAAGGGGGTGTTTCCTGTGTTTCTTTCTAATTTAGTTTGTTTTCCTTTGTGCCCCTTGTCTTTTTCTTACTGTACATTATTTTTTTTCTTTCATAAAGTAGCACTAGTAAAAGCTGTGAAAAACAAAATTCTGTCCAGTCTCTTTGAATCAATAACCCACATACAGTAATATGTAAATAGTACTGTTGAAATTGATATATGCCATAGAAGTTCAGACTTGTGCAGTTTCAATATAGTAACTGTCATCCAAACTGTAGACTAAGTTTACATCAGGTGATACTATCAAAGTAAACAGTTACATTGACAACATGCCTAAACATTTTGACGACCTTGTTCGTGAACAATGACTCAATGACTTATCATTCTGATGACACTGACATGATCATTGGCATGAATATTTACTTTTGAGAGATGTACTAAGGATTTTTAGTGACTGACTAGCTTTAGAAACATATCTATTGTATATTGCAGTTTGAACAAATTGTTCTGAGAAATGCACTTATTATTTTCCACATGTTAGGGATGATATGAAAAACGCACCAAAGCGACTGAGAAAAACTGTAATGCCATCACAATGAGACAGATCCGCGCTGCAATCCTACAAGACAATGCCATACTCCAAAATGTCAACTATACAAGCATCTCCACAATAGACCGTATATTGAAGAAGCATCAGATGACAATGAAGCAAATATACAGGGTACCATTTGAGAGGAACTCTGATAGAGTGAAAGAGCTGCTGTACCAGTATGTACATGTAAGTCAGTTACTGGTGATCCAAAGCAGTGGTTCCCAAACTGTTTTCAGTATCCACTTTACGTGATTTGTGTATCCAGGTATGAAAATATTTGATTTACATTTTTTTCCGCTATTGTAGAGAAGAATGGCATTGGAAGGAAACGAGACCCCTCACATCCTCGTGTTTGCGGATGAATCTGGCTTCAACCTGGCCAAGGGCCGAAGACGTGGCCGTAATATTATTGGCCACCGGGCCACGGTGGATGTCCCAGGCCAGCGAGTGGGGCAATATAACTATGTGTGCTGCCATATCTGAGAATGGTGTGGCCACTCACATCCCCAGTCCTGGCCCATACAATACACAGAAGCTCCTTCTTTTTTGGACCGCCTTCATTTTGATTTGATCCCTGAAAATGAGAGAGGTCTTGTAGGGCCTCACCTACAATATGACAGTACAGTAACCATTGTCAATGAAGGACGGGGCTAAGACTGAAAGGTGGATATGAGGGATGTTTCAATGGTCCTCTGCCATAGTGACAAAACATCTAAACATTCTGACTTGCAGTGCTTACACAATGCCAAAGGGACGAAGCATTTTCGTTGCACTGACTGTTTAAATGAGAAAGAAATTTACTTTTGACACATGAGTGAACTGTTTTGGGAGAGATATGAGCTTTTGCAGGTAAACCATGGTGTTGTGCTGAACCATCCACACTATTTTGGCAAACGCATTAAGAGTGTTGAGAACGTCCGGTCTGTTTCAAGAAATGAGCCAAAGCAATTGAGAAGGATCTTTGTCATTTTCGTGGCATGGACTGTTTATATGGGAAAGGAATTTAGTTTTGAAGCATGAGTGAACAGTTTTGGGAGAGATGTTGGCTTTTGCAAGTGAGCTAGAGTGTTGTGCTGAACTGTAAGACTGTTTTGCCAAATGATCTCAGAATTTTGAGAATGTAATTTCTGTTTCAAGAAATGAGCCAAACCAATGGAGAAAAACTGTATGTGGTGAGCAGTGGACAGCGAGCCCCTCCATGACACCCTGAAGGGGTTTATTATTTACATTAAGTCATTTAGCAGATGCTTGTACCCAAAGTGCAAATTTGTGCAACAAAAGAACAACAATGCATAGGTGCAGTAAAACCGTTAGCAGATATATAAAAAGCTAAGATAAGACAGTAGAGAAGAAGTAGAAGACTGTCCTAATGGGTCAAATGTTGACGGAAGGGATGTGTTTTTAGAAGATTCTTAAAGATGACTACAGAATCTGCTTTTCTTGTGGCACGAGGGAGATCGTGGAACACATCTGGAGAAAGTGTGTGAGAGTGATTTTTTTCCCTTTGTGGGACGGCACCACAAGACGTTGTTCGATCCCTGCTGAGCGCAGGGATCGGGTGGATACATAAGTCTTAAATTGCGAGTGAAGATATGGGGGTAACGAACAAGTGGTTGTTTTGTAATCAAAGAGCAGAGATTTGAATTGAATGCAAGCGACTGTAGAAAGCCAGTGTAACTTAATGAAGAGAGGAGGTACATGTGCTCTCTTGGGTTCATTGAAGACCACTCTTGCCTCTGCATTCTGAATCATCTATAGAGCTGTGTGACATGTGATGGCAAAAGCCATGTTTCTGAATGACAGAGCCTAGGGATGTCAAGTATAGGGAAAAGAGCAGCGGTCCAAGAACTGAGCCCTGGGGAACCTCACCTCTCCAGGATACTCTGACTGACCTATCCGAGAGGCAAGACTCAAACCACCGTAGTGTCGTTCCAGGAACACCCATAGTCTTGAGGGTCGACAGGAGGATGTGGTGTTTGACAGTTTCAAAAGCGTCAGATAGATCTATGCGGATGAGTGCAGATGAGTTAGAGGCGGCCCTTGCCAGTCTCATTGCTTCGATGACTGAGAGCAGTGGAGTCTCTGCGGGATGACCACTCTTGAAACCAGACTGGTTGCTGTCCAAGAGGTTGTTCTGTGTGTAGCCGGTCCCACTCGCCCCGCTCTCTGCGGGCTTCGAACTGACGTCGGTCCAAATGGGAGACTGGCGCTCTAACGAGGAGGCTAAAGACCGCAGTCTCTAGCGTCTGTCGCTAGAGCGTCTCTGTTGGTCGGGGAGTGAGGCATACACACTGCACAGCTCTTCACTAGCTTGCACCCGTTACATGTGTGTGAAATGAGAAGAACTGGTCAGCTACCACACGCTCGAGGGTTTTTGCAATGAAAGGGAGGAGCGATACTGGTCAGTAGTTTCCTAGCAGTGCAGGATAAAGAGTGGGTTTCTTCAGTAATTGCTGGTTATTGCTGGTTTTGTGCTGGTCTCTAGCTCAGTATGTTCTTTAACAGCAAGTCAACTGGTTTTAGTGAAACTGGTTAATAACAAGAAGTGTGCTGGTTATGTAAGTCAAGAAGCATGTTAGTGACATCCTAGCAAAATAACATCAGGGCAAAATAAAATAATCATATTTATAATTAGATCATAGAATGTTTAATGTTCATGTCTATAAAACTGAATTTAAGGTGCAACTAGACTATGTTGCATTATATTAGATCCTCCACCCATCTTTATGCTGTCTGAGAATTCACACGCAAATAATAATGATTCTTTATAAGGTGAGATGTTGTGTTTCTGTAAAGCTTTTGGAATCATTTTATCACCAACCAGAGAGAAAGCGAGAGAGCCTGGGGGGGTTGATTCTCTTCATCGCTGTCCGTTTGATTTTCAAAGACTGTGGTGATGGTTTGGCCTCATGTTGCCACGGTATCAACAGTCCTTTTGCATGTGATCAGCCCGTTGCTATAGCAGCCGCTGTGAGCTTTGCTGGCAGAAGAGATCGTCTGTATCTGTTACCATGGAGACCAGCGTGATGTGTGCAGCAGTATGTACAGTAAACTGATGTCACTGTCAATCTGAAAAGAATATTGATCTGAATCTTTCTGGACAAAGACACACTTCATGTTGAAAGATTTCACTGAGGTGTGTTTTTGTGTTATTGTGTATTAGTCGTGTCGTTTTTTAACATTGTCATGCATTTGGCAGACGCTTTTATCCAAAGCGACTCAGATTGCATGATACTATACATTTGTTTTTGAAGAGTGTGCAATCCCTGGGGGCTAGCGCCACGCTCTAACCGCTTTTACTGAAAGCTTTATCTGTTTGTACATTATGTTCTGTTTTTCTGAGATGCATGTAAGTGAAACTTGAGGTCTTTGAGGCCTGGAGAGATTCATGTGTCCGCTGTTTCAAGCTGTTCTGTAGAGCGCCGCAGGGTTCTGTTTTCAGCTCTTATTGTTTATATCGTGCTGTTCTGTTATCTCTCACAGCACCCGAGCTACACGCAGGCCGACACACTGAATGCAGTATAAATATACATGATGAGGTACTGTATATATCAGAGATATGTAGAAGAAAAAACACGAGGAGGAGAACATTCATCCAAAATCATCCGCTGATGTTCAGTCAGTCTGACGGTTCAGCTTTCATCTGTAACATCAGAATGAGACCAAATCTGAGATCAGGTTGAGAAATTCTTAACATATCTTCTGATACTCTAATGACAGAGACAGTCCTGACTCTCTTTCTCGGGAGAAATATTTGAGACTCAGATGAGTAGTTTCCATTTGCTCTCTAGGAGAAATAACAGAAGAGAAGTCATCTGTGTTTGTTTCTATTATCTGAATAATACTGTGACACTAGTTGAATTTTGTCAGTGATGAGAGTGACACCTCAGGACTGGAATATTAACAGACCTGTGTGTGGATATAAATGAAGTGTTCTGGGTTATATCACGAACTCTCAGTAACAAGAACGCTTCATTTGACACAGAGAGAATCTATACTGAGAAAAAGTGTTGAAGTCTTGTTTGCATGTTCATCTTCTGTAGGACAGGGATATAAAGATGTGATGACAGATATTCACTCGCTCTAAGAAAATCCTTTATACATTTGCATATCAATTTATTTAGTATATTCTCTAAAAAAATGTGACACTATCTTAACCAATGATCAACCTCTAAAATCACACTCATGTCCATTGA
>NC_136764.1:352623-353888 GCF_947034865.1 Barbatula barbatula
ATCATCAAAGTATTCTATTTATTACAATTCCCAGTATTCATACTCTACGTGGCATAGCATACATAAAGAGTGGTGTCCCAGTATGTGTTTCAATGTTTAAAGGGGTGTGCAACGGTGCGTCATGCGTGTGTCTTCTCATGCTTAACATTGACAACCTGTAACTTGTTGTAACGAGTGGGACGTATGACGTATAAAATGGCTTTTAAAGACATTCTTAACTCCATGGGCATTAGTCAACATGTGTCAGGACCCCCTCACCTTCGTAATCATACTTTAGATTTAATATTGTCTTACGGTATAAATGTGGGCTACGTAAAAATCCTTCAGCAGAGCGAAGACATTTCGGATCGTTATCTGGTATCATGCTTGCTTCACTACCCAATGGTGGCAAATCAAACTCCAAGTCACAAATATTGTAGAACAATAACTTTGACTACAAAAGGTGCGTTTCTTGATAATTTGCCTGAATTGTCTCAAATCTCTAGCATGAGTAATAACGTTAAAGATCTTGACTTTACCATTGAAAATATTAATGCCACCTTCTCGGAAACGCTAGACATAGTTGCTCCTCTGCGCTTAAAGAAGATTAAAATGACAGGCCGACACCGTGGAATAATGAACACACTCAGGCTCTAAAGAAAGCGGCACAAAAAATGGAGCGCAACTTTAAGAAAACTAAATAAGAGGTATTTTGTATTGCCTGGAAGGATAGTGTTAAAAAATACAGGAAAGTCCTAAAAACGTCTAGATCTGCCTACCTTTCATCACTAATAGAAGAAAACCAGCATAACCCTAGGTTTTTATTTGATACAGTGGCTAAATTAACCAAAAATAAATCGTCAGCGACTTCTGATTCTGTATACCAGCATAGCAGTGATGATTTTATGAACTATTTCACAAATAAAATCCAAGAAGTGAATCCCGCTGAACAAACAACTAACTTCAGCGCCTCTAAGGAGAAATTGCTATTATTTTCTACCGTAGATCATCTAAATCAACTTCATGCATGCTAGACCCTATACCTACAAATCTACTGAAAGAGATGCTCCCAGAAATAATAGATCCTCTACTTAGCATTATTAACTCATCTCTGACACTAGGACATGTGCCTAAAGCATATAAGGTGGCTGTTATAAGGCCCCTTGTCAAAAAACCCGACCGAGGTTGTATCTCCTTATTGGTGCTGCTAGATCTTAGTGCTGCATTCGACACCATTGACCACAGCACGCTCCTACATAGACTCGAAATGTATGTCGGTATTAAGG
>NC_136764.1:354088-359088 GCF_947034865.1 Barbatula barbatula
GAATAAGGTAAATAATGAAGGAATGAGGTAAATGAGATAATGAGTTAAATAATGAAGGAATGAGGTAAATAATGAGGTAACAGATGAAAGAATGAGGTAAATAATGAAAGAATAAGGTAAATAATGAAGGAATGAGGTAAATGAGATAATGAGTTAAATAATGAAGGAATGAGGTAAATAATGAGGTAACAGATGAAAGAAATGAGGTAAATAATGAAAGAATGAGGTAAATAATGAAGGAATGAGGTAAATAATGAAGGAATGAGGTAGATAATGAAAGAATGAGGTAAAATAATGAAGGAATGAGGTAAATAATGAGGTTACTGATGAAGAGAATGAGGTAATTGAGATAATGAGTTAAATAATGAAGGAATGAGGTAAATAATGAGGTAACAGATGAAAGAATGAGGTAAATAATGAAAGAATGAGGTAAATAATGAAGGAATGAGGTAAATAATGAGGTAACTGATAAGAGAATGAGTTAAATATGATGGTGTTAAAACAATATGTTATTTCTCTTGAGGTTTCTTCACTCGAGGGTCTTGTGTCTCATTACATTTCATGACAGGGTCAAATGTTCCTCGTATCGATGAGTTGTGTGTTTACAGATCATCATGGTCTTGTGGTGGTAATGAGAGGCAATGAAAGGGTGAATATCAGTGGCATGCTCTTCTTCTTTAGGATTTTCTCCAGAATCACAGAAAGGCTTCAGTTAATCACTGTAAGGAGCTTTTGTGAGGTACTGTACGAGACTCTCTCTCTCTCTCTCTCTCTCTCTCTCTTTCTCTGTGAATGCAGAAAAACTCTCATCTCACACAGTTATCTTAAATAACACACACACCACAGAGCAGTAACAATAACAGAAGATGCTGGATTAGCCTCGTGCTGAAGACTCTAACTCGCACACTTTTCTTTAAGTGTTCTTAGCAGTACGCTTCAGTTGTTTATGTTAGTGTCTGAAATACATCAGTGATCGTCTCGGTTACGTCTGTAACCTCGGTTCCCTGATGGAGGGAACGAGACGTTGTGAGAGACTGACTGGGGTTTGATCTTGAGAACCTACCTTCTCCGAGATAATTAATTAATAAAACGCCAATGGGCTTGGCGAATGGCACGCGCACGCCAGTCTCCGCCCCGTGCATACGGGTATAAAGGAAGATGGCGGCGGTCATTCACTCACCCTTTGTACTGAGGAACCTGAGAGGGCACTCCCGTTCACTGCAGTGATTCGGTGCAGCGTTGTGGCATGAAGTCACAACGTCTCGTTCCCTCCATCAGGGAACCGAGGTTACAGACGTAACCGAGACGTTCCCCTTCAGTCGGTCTCTCGACGTTGTGAGAGACTGACTGGGGATCAATCTTAAACGCCACAGCGCTTGCACCGATATCACGACCTCTAGCGGAGCGACCCTGACTGGGCTAGCGAGTCCCAGAGTGCTACCGCGAGACGTAATCTTCCAGTCATATAGTATTGGTCATACCGAGAAGCCTCTACTGACGGCCTCACGGACAGTGGCGTACGCCTCTAGTAGCGAGGAGCTGTCCGGAGCCGAACACTGGGGAAACACTGCTCTCCTCTTAGAAGAGTGTGCTACGGAGGCCACATCCTACCCGGAGGGGAGGTACATGTGGAGACATGACATGGTCTCCCCGGCGGGGAGAACAACATGCGGAACGGTGTTAGCCCGAATAGGGGGACAATCCAGGTGGGATTACCACCGGCGGGGAGGTCACAGATTCACCAATCGGGAAATCCTGAGTGAGGAATTCAACACACGGGACGACCCAAAGGGGAGTCACTACGTATGGGGCACTAGTCCTAATACAGGGGTCTGCCTGAGCAGGGATGACTCTACCTGTAACGGACCTGGTTCTAACAGACGGCTCCGCCCAGTCTGTTACCAAGTGCAATGCTTAGTGATGGATGGAATGCCTATACTTCGCCCGAGAGGGGAAAGTAGGTAGGCTACAATAGCGCACTAGTCTCACCTGGTGAGGGGAGAAGGCGCTTTCGCAGGCGTACGCCCAAACCAGGAGCCCACCCTAAACGTTGGCGGCGTTTAAGGGATGTGCTGCAACTGGTTCCACGTGGAGATTGTAAAATCTCGTGAAGGTACTGGGCGTAGCCCAACCCGCAGTTCTACAATGTCTGCCAGAGAGGCGCCCTGTGCCAGTGCCCACGAGTGGAGTGGGCTCTCACTGCCAGCGGGCACGGCGATCCTGGGATTGGTACCCAGTGCGCCACTTCTGTTTGGAGACAGCCCCCCCCGGGTGCCGTCTCCCAGAACAGACAAAGAGCTGCTCAGAGCTTCTGAGGCTCTGTGTGCGGTCCAGACCGAGGCGCAGCGCGCGTACTGGACACAACACATAGAAAGGTTGGGTCTTCCTCTCCGGAGGGGAGCGCCTGCAGGTTCACCACCTGGTCCCGGAAGGGAGTAGTGGGAAGCTTGGGCTCGTTGTCGGGATAGGATCTCAGGACCACGTGAGAATTACCGATCCCGAGTTCCAGGCACCTTTGGGACACAGAGAATGCCTGTAGGTCCCCCACCCTCTTGATGGAGGTGAGCGCCACAAAGAGTGCATCTTTCATCCGACTGAGGAAGATAGGCAATACTTAGGGGCTCACCAGGGCCGTACCAAGGCCCTGTAGGACCCCATTAGGGTCCCAAGAGGGTACGGAGCGCGGCCAGGGTGGACACACCCTTCTCGCGCTCCTGAGGAACCTGGTGACCAGGTTGTGCTGACGGGGATACTTACCTGCGGGTCAGCACTGATCCGATCAGGCAACTCCGCGGGTTCTCCTCCCGGGGAGAACACCAGGACAATTGGCGCCACTTATAAGCGTATGACCGCCTAGAGGCGGGGCTCTAGCCTGTAAGACAGTCTCCCGGACCGCTAACGGGCAAGCCCTCGTCCCGTCCAGGGGCCAGGCATGGAGGTTCCAGAGGCCTGCGTTGGGGTGCCACAACGTGCCCTTCCCCTGCAACGGAAGGTCCTTCGTCAGGGGAATGGGCCAGGGGGGCTGTCGTCAGATCTACCAGATCCGAGAGCCAGGTCTGGTTGGGCCAGTATGGCACCACTCACCAGAACCTGATGCCCCTTTCTCTGACCTTGCACAGGACCTGTGCAAGGAGGCTCACTGGGGGGGAAGGCGTACTTCCGCTTGTCCCGCGGCCAGCTGTGTGCTAGGGCATCCGTGCCGAGGGGACCCTCGGTCTGGGAATACCATAGCGGGTAATGGGTGGAGTCCGGGGAGGCAACAGGTCCACCTGTGCCTGCCGAACCGCTTCCCACATGAGCCGGCTGCACGGGGATGGAGTCGCCACTCTCCGTGGGGAGTACACTGTCGAGAGAGCGCATCGGCTGTCTGGTACAGGTTGCCCAGAAGAAACGTGGCCCGCAGGGATTCACCTGCTGACTCCCAAGGAGGAGGCATCGGGCGAGTTGTGATAACTGCGGTGAGCGTATGCCGCCTTGCGATTGATGTACGCTACGGCAGTCGTGCTGTCCAACCGGACTAGCACGTGTTTGTCCTGCACGAGGGGCTGGAGCCTCCTCAGTGCCAGAAGGACTGCCAACAACTCTAGGCAGTTGATATGCCCACGCAGTCGGGGACCTGTCCACCGACCCGATACTGCGTGCCCACTTGCACACCGCACCCCACCCTTGCAGGGAGGCGTCTGTCGTTCCCACGACACGCCTCGAAACCTGTCCGAGCGGGACCCCCGCTCGGAGAAAAGGTCAAGTCTGACCAGGGTAAGAGAGTGCGAAGGCACTGAGGCGTTACCGTAATCCGCCTGGTGCCGGCGTGCCACGCCGTCCAGGGAACCCGACTCTGTAGCCAGTGCTGAAGCGGCCGCATGTGCATCAACCCGAGAGGGATTACCCCCGTCGAGGACGGCATGTGCCCCAGGAGCCTCTGAAAATTCTTCAGCGGCGTCGAGGGATTCTGACTGATCAACCTCAGACAACGCAGCACTGACTGTGCACGCTCGTTGGTGAGACGTGCTGACATACGGACAGAGTCTAGTTCCATACCGAGGTAAGAGGTGCTCTGCGCGGGGGAGAGCTTGCTCTTCTCCTGGTTGACCCGGAGGCCTAGACGGTCTAGGTGCCGAAGCACAAGGTCCCTGTGCGTGCACAACACATCTCGCGAGTGTGCCAAGACAAGCCAGTCGTCAAGATAGTTTAGCACTCGCACGCCTTGCTCCCTGCCAGGAGCTAAGGCAGCCTCCACTAGCTTGGAAAAAACCCGTGGAGACAGGGCCAGACCGAATGGCAGGACCCTGTACTGATTCGCCCTTCCCTCGAACGCGAACCGTAGGAACGGCCGGTGTCGGGGGAGAATAGAGACGTGAAAGTACGCGTCCTTCAGGTCGATTGCCACGAACCAATCCTGGTGACGTACCGAGCCCAGGATGCGCCTCTGCGTCAGCACTCTGAACGGCAGCTTGTGCAGGTGCTTGTTCAGGTGCCGCAGATCCAAAAATGGGCCACAGCCCCCCGCCCTTTTTTGGGCACGATGAAGTACTGGCTGTAAAACTCGGACGACATCTCGGTTATAGGGACGGGTTCGACCGCACCCTTCGCCAGAAGGGCGGCGACCTCCTGCCGAAGTACGGAAGCATTCTCTCCTCGCCCCGAGGTGTACAGAATGCCACGAAACTTGGGGGGGGCGCCTGGCGAATTGGATCGAGTAACCGAGACGGACCGTCCTCTCTATCCAGTGTGACGGGCTGGTGCGCTACCAAGCGCCCAAGAACCGTGACAACGGGACCAGAGGGACAATCTGCCTCACCGTGCCGGGGGAGGCTGGTTCGGTGGCTGACAGTACGGTCACCTCGCACAGGGGGGACCCCCAGGGAGGTTGACGGCTCTGTATGTTTACCTGCTTCAGGCGGCCCAACGCAATGTCCGGAGGAGATTGCGGTCGGCGGCCCGATCCATCCCATACACCGTCTGGACGAGAGTGTTGTGGAGGAAAACCCAGGGGAGATTTG
>NC_136764.1:364088-382926 GCF_947034865.1 Barbatula barbatula
CTAATTAATTTTGAGTTAATTCTGCGCAGAATCGATCACCGGGGATCAGCGCAAGATGCATGCCGGTTAGAAATGTGTCCGAGTTACGTCTGCCTTGCTCTGATATACTGTAAATACAGCTTATGTGGAAAAACACACACATGTGAGATATATTGTCCTCATAACCACCTTCATGTGAAAGCAGTGGAAATTCCATTGCATCGGTTTCATCTGTGATAAAAAACGCTTTTATTTGATTTATTAAGGTATAACTAAAACATTAAAAAACAAGATTTTATATAGTTTACATTCAAAAGCATACATTTTAAGAGGGGCTATAAAGAAATAATTATAAAAGATAAACCAAACAACAATACAATAAATAGAAAACAAGGAATATCATTTATATTATCGAATAAGTCTTACAAAATTCCAACTTTGTATTATATGCTTTTGACAGGGTTTTTGAATATTGTCCCAAACAATTCTAAAATACTATAAAGAGGGGGATTTAAAAAATTACATTTGAGAATAACGTTTACAAAGTATATTTTTATAACAATTTTTATAAACGACATGTTACATTTCAAACCAGAATAATTGCACTTTGTCCAGGAATGAAAGAAAATATGCTCTGTGTTTTCTGGAAATGAGTTACAGAATTGACACAATATAGGAACTGTCATAAGGACAAATATCACACACAATTCTTTAATGAATTTCTTCGATTTTTGGGATAAACTGGAAACTTTAAATAGGAGGTTCTAATATGTTTGAGTATTCAGTTCTCAAATAAAAGATTCTTTACTCAATAAACCAGAGCCCTAGAAATCACAAATCATTAACTCTTTAAGAATGAGATGAACACAAATGAAAAGATCAGATATAACTGATACACAGCAACATTTCCAGTGTTAAAAAAGGTCAAATGAACATTGACAGTGTATATATCATTTGACCTTATTTCAATCAGACCGATTATATTAAATAACACAAATGACAGAAGCGTTAGTTTTGTCTTTTTTATATTGGACCCAAGTGGGATAATAAAACAAGCAGATTGACCAGGAGACGTGTTTTAGAGGCACACACACAATATGTGTGTTACACAAAACAGCTTTCACAAAGTCATGGAATGTGTGGTTATCCGAATGTGTGTCACTGAATTCTTATTACCAGCTGTAGGACGGTGTTGAAAGTGAAAGTAGTTTTCGCTTGCGCCTTCGCTCCCAACGAAGCGGCCTGCGTTCCCGCTTACCACATGTTTCCCTTTGAAAATAAACTGGACACATGTGACAGCTGCGTACCGTGTGAACCCGGCATTAGGCTTCAGATCCACAAGGTGCTTTTGTGCGGCGGAAAATGTTGGTTGCGGGTGTTTGAACAGCGTTTTTTGCCAAGCAGAGTTGCGTTGGTTCCTATGATACGCTGAGCAAAAGAACACCAGCTGCTGCCGTTTTCAAAAAACGTGGCGTTTCCGTTGGAATCGATTGAAATCACACATCGTACGCCGGCAGAGCTTCGGTGGACACGGACACGGTTGATTGTGTTGATGTTGTGTTGATGTTGTGCATCAGCAATACTGAGTGAGACAGGTCTGTGAGACAGAAAGTCTAGGATTTTATATCTACATGTGTTTGATTTATTTGTACAGATCTGTGTGGTCCTGCTTCTTTCTCTCTTTCCAGTGAGACACACGCGTGTCCGTCTGCTCTTATCAGCGTTGTGTGTCTTTCTGTTCGCCTTGTGCTCGGAGGTCTCCATTTATGGGAATGTTATTGTGTGTGTGTGTGTTTTCGGTCGTGTGGTGTTGAATAGAGCGAAGAGAATAGAGGCTGTTATGCCATCGAGCGCCACTCAATGCTGGCGGGCCACTGCTCCCCTCTTTCTCTCTCTCTCTCCGTCTTTTGTGCGACCCCATTGGTTTCAGGTAAACAGCTTTGAATACACAGACGTCATGGAGGCGGCGAGGTCCCTCAACACTCCAGCCAATTAAATGATAAGGTGCTGTGGGGTGGGGCGGAGAGCCTCAGAGATTTCCATTAAATCGTGAGTGGCAGGGATTAACGAAGCCATCGGCGGAGGTAAAAAAATTCAACGTGTGCGTCCGTGTCTTCACGGGCGAGAGAGTCATTGATCAGACATTGGTGCTTCGGTTAACCATCATGACACACAATACAAAAGCTTTGTGTGAGGACTAGACCAGGAGATCATAATGAAAGCGCACGCTTCATAGACAGAGATGAGGTTTTCTGATCAGATACTAAAATAAAGGCATGATTTACTCTTGACCTTTCAGACCTCTGTGATGTCACTTTTCCTGTTGTTTGTTGTGTGCTGAAAGACCTTCAGAGCGTCAGTTTACGTTCTTGATATCAGGAACTCACAGGTCATGGACTCATTTCATGGAGCTTTTGTGACATTATTCTGTTTTTATGGAGGGTAAAGTAGCCCCGTTGAGTGATTTACCGCGGTATAAGCTGCGTAACAGAAGGTTTGTTGGTTGATAGATGTGTGGCGTCACCCTCCGGAGCAGAAAAACGCCTTTGACACATTAATAAATTCATGTGTATTTTATTCTGGGATGTTTGTGCTTGTTCGGCTTATGGAAGTCAGAGAGTTTCAGTCAGTCATTGGTGGAGCTGTGGGGGATTTGTGAAGTTGGGCATGAGTGAGTTTTAATGAACATATGCTGTGTTAAATAATAGAGCTGTTACTCTGAGACTACACACATTATTAATCAAATGCTTGGACGCGTTTGTGCGTGTTTGTGTGTACAGCAGTGGCCAAAAGTCATGTCCGGATGGTCATTTTCGCTCAATATTTGCCTTTAAATATCATTCAGGTTTGATAAATCATCAGAAAATCAAGCTTTAAGATATTTATTGGACACAATGATTTGGGGGAAATTCAGAACAACAGTGTGTCAGACTCAGGAGACAGGGTTACTAAAAAGCTCAGATTAAATAAAACAAACATTGACTACAGTTTCATCTGTTATTTGGGATATTTAGTTTTTATAAACTTAATGTTGTGTGTAAGTTTGTTTGCCAAGTTGTTTCCTTCTCTTCAACACCGATGTTCATTTAAAACTCTTTTAATCCACATTTAATAAAATATTAGAATTTAGAGTAAAGATGTGCATGCGCTTGTGTTGCTGTAATGCAGTAAACAGACATTCTGTTTCACACACACACATGCACCGACAGGCACTCACGCATGCACACACATTCACGCACGCACAAATGCACACGGAGACACAGACAAGCACACGTGCACACGCACACAGACAAGCACACGTGCACACACGCACAGACAAGCACGCTTGTACACACGCACAGACAAGCCCGCATGCACACGCACACACAGACAAGCACACATGCACCCATGCACACACAAACACACGCATGCACACACGCACAGACAAGCACGCATGCACAGACAACCACACACACACAGACAAGCACGCATGCACACACGCACAGACAAGCACACACACACAGACAAGCACACACACACAGATAAGCACGCATGCACACGCACACACACACACACACACACACACACACACACACACACACACACACACGCATGCACACATGCACAGACAAGCACACACGCACAGACAAGCACGCATGCACACACACACACACACACACAAACCCAGTCTGAATTTTGTATGACAGGTGAAAATATCGGAGGCGTTTGACACAACGTGCGGTAGTATTTATTTTTGAACATGCAGAAAGTGTATACGCAAATATCAGACTCATTTGTGCAACGGCCTTAAGAGTATAATATAGATTTTCCGATGTGTGATTTTCGTTGGATGAATGAAGAATCTCCAGTGATGAATTGGATGTTATTAAACATCTGGATGTGTCTATAGCAGAAAACCTCACATCATTCAATACTCACTCTTCAGTGCTCTCAACAGATGGATAATATTCACAATCAGCTATTTAAACAGAGGGAGGTGCTTTCTCTATGCAAAACCTTCTCACAGTTTACTATGATTATCATTTGACGCAACGTTTAGAGATGTGTTGAGCCTGTTGATTTCTTTACTTTTTTCTTTGTGTTTCTCATAAGTTGCAGCTGTGTGTTTTTAAAACAGTATGACACAAATATAAGTTTGTGAATTGTCATTAAAACATCCTCCGGAGATTCTTACACCAAATAACTTCAGTTCATCCCACAGACATCTTGACTTTCAAGAGAATTGAAGCCGTGACACCCGCTGGTTGAGGCTGTCTCTTCTGAAAATGCTTTTACTACAAATACATATAAAAATCATGGTTACCCTAGTTAAAAAATAACCATGCTTTTACCACAGTGATCATAGTTTAACCATGGGGTTTGTAGTAAAATTCTGGTTAAATGGCAAACAATACATCGAAAACGTGGCAACTACAATTTTACAATAGTAAGAGTGAAAATGAACATTTGTTGATTTGTGTTATATTTGTACAGTGAAGCAACACAAAAGTCTTTTTTGTTGATCGGTGATGATTTGATTTGGTTTTCATTGTGCTGTAAGAGAACTTTAGTGAAGTATTTGCTTTATGAAAAGTGCTGTTCTGATGGAATGGTGTTTGTTAAAATAGGTCAAAAGTCTTTATAGAGCGACGAGATTGAATAATTCACAATATTAATGAGCGTGAGGGACGGCGAGGGAGACTGGCTTTGTTTGAGACACATTAATTCATTCATGCCACTCGACTCTTTAAATATGAAGTGACTCAGGTGTGGAACGCTATTTGTCATGTTTCCTTCCGTCACGCTGAAAACACAAGCTGGAAAATCATACGGAAGAAAAACAACATTCACCAAGTCATGAACACCCCACAATCATAACTTTGATCAAATAAACATGTTTTTGTCTGAACGCAGTAATTGTCTCGTGTTAATGATCAAAGTTGAATTATTTAGGAATATGTCTGCTGTAAAAAAGCTGCTGTTCATAATTTATGATGCGGTTCAGAACAGAAAGTTTAGCTGACATGTATATGAAACACATCACGCTTGCACGATGACCAGGTGTGTGTGTGTGTGTGTGTGTGTGTGTGTGAACTAAACCGGGTCATTTTAACTCACGTTAGGTCAAATCTGAACAAACCCAACATCTGTAACATAGAAAGTGTCCATATTTAACCCAACGACAGACGGATTAAAACAATACTGCATTTCTCCTTTTGTAAGCTAATGTGAGATTGAGGCCCTATCTTCAGGATCGTAGCTCATGGTTTAAAGCGCACGGCTCAGGTGGACTCACCGTGTGTCCGAATACACTTTTGCTAGTTTAACGGCAGGAAAGCAGTCGGCTCGCCCGGGCACGTGATCTAAACGGGTGGTCCTGATTCTCTTAATGAGTGATGGGTGTTTTTTGGGCGTAACGTGCAATAAACCAATCAGAGTGTCATCTTCCATTCCCTTTAAGAGCCAGTTGTGCTCGTGCCATGGAGGATTCGCTATACTAAGAGCAGACACTTCTCCAGAGAGGAAACACATCTGCTCGTGCGACTGCTTTATGTAGGACCCTGCCTTTCAGCCTGAGCCCAACGGGCCTTTTTATATATTAGACATAAAGCGATGAGAAATTGATGATGGTAAATGTAAAACATCTTACAAGTTTACAGATCACGCTGACTCATTACACGTTCTGCTTGCGTGCAGTTGAGACTGCGCATTCGCAGATGTTTCCACTATTCACCGTGTTTAGTGTCCCTGACCCTGAAATATGCTTCAAATTTCTTTCTAAACAAACCTAAAGGAAAATATATATAGTATTTATATTTACATTTACATTTAGTCATTTAGCAGACGCTTTTATCCAAAGCGACTTACAGATGAGGAAACATTGGAAGCAATTATAACAACATAGGCAACGAAAATACATAAGTGCATCAAACTAGTCCATTAAAGCCTAGCACAGTATAAAAGCTAAGAATAGTGAGGTTAGTAAGGTTTTTTTTGTTGTTTTTTTTTTGTTTTTTTTTTTTTTAAGAAGGAAAGGGAAGAGAATTAGGAAAAACTCAATCAGCAACGTGTTGACGGAAGAGATGCGTTTTTAGGTGTTTTTTAAAGATGGCAACAGAGTCTGCTGATCTTGTAGCAGCTGGTAGATCATTCCACCAATGTGGAACAGATCCAGTGAAGGTACGGGAGAGTGACTTTTTTCCTTTTTGGGATGGTACCACTAGTCGTTGTTCCTTTGCAGACCGCAGTGATCTGGCAGGAACATAGATCTGCATTAGCGAGTGGAGATAGGATGGTGCAGATCCGGTGTTGGTCTTGTAGGCCAGGAGCAAAGCCTTGAACTTTATGCGGGCGGCAACAGGGAGCCAGCGTAACCTGATGAAGAGCGGAGTTACATGCAATCTCTTCTGTTCATTGAAGACCACTCTTGCCGCCGCATTCTGGATCATCTGGAGAGGTTTGATTGTGCAAGCAGGAAGTCCAGCCAGAAGCGCATTGCAATAATCCAGTTTGGACAGGACAAGAGCCTGGACTAGGACTTGCGTAGAGTGCTCCGATAGGAATGGTCTAATTTTCCTAATGTTGTAGAGGATGAATCTACAGGACCGGGTGGTGCTGGCAACATGACTTGTGAGGTTAAGCCGATCATCGATTACCACTCCCAGGTTTCTGGCTGTGCTGGACGGTGTAATCGTTGATGAGCCTAGTTGAATGGCAAGGTTGTGATGAAACTTTGGGTTGCCCGGGATCACAAGCAGTTCCGTTTTTGCAAGGTTTAGCTGCAGGTGATGATCCTTCATCCAAAGCGAGATGTCACTAAGGCATGCCGCGATGCGAGCAGCGACCGTCGGATCGTCCGGTTGAAATGACAAGTAGAGTTGTGTGTCGTCCGCATAGCAGTGATAGGAGAAGCCATGCTTCTGAATGACCGAGCCGAGGGATGTCATGTAAATGGAGAAGAGTAGCGGTCCAAGCACTGAGCCCTGTGGCACCCCCGTGTTGAGCTGTTGGGACGCGGAGACCTCATCTCTCCAGGATACTCTGAATGACCTACCCGAGAGGTAGGACTCAAACCATTGCAACGCCATTCCAGAGACACCCATAGCACTGAGAGAAGCCAGGAGGATGTGATGATTGACAGTGTCAAAGGCAGCAGACAGATCCAGTAGGATGAGCACAGAAGACATGGATGATGCTTTTGCCAGTCTCAGGGCTTCGATGACTGAGAGCAGTGCGGTCTCTGTGGAATGACCGGTCTTGAACCCAGACTGATTGCTGTCCAGGAGGTTGTTTTGCATATAACTACTTTTGCATGTTTTGCATATAACTACTTTGGCATTAAAAAACAAAAAAGGAAAGTATTTTAGTGGCTGCAACAGTAGTATTGGCTTGTAATGGGATATAACAATAAAAAATGATGCTCTAAGCGGGCTCGGGCCAAGAATACTGATAAGCTTGTCGGGCAGGGCTAGGGATGGATTTAAGGCCCGTGCAGGGCTCTATCTTTATGTCCACAATAATAATCTTTTACATTGTAATCCATTTGTATAAATTTTTGTCATTATCTCTGTGTGTAATAAGCAGAATGTACGAGCGCTTTAGCAAAAACACTTGCGTTGCGCCACATTGCGCCGGGTGCATGATAGGTCCCTGAATGTTGTTAGTGCTGGTTAGCGCTTGTTGATATTAAAACGATTCATAACGTCAACAATCAATGTGAGCGATTAATCAGCTGTATGTTTTGAACTTGAGTATTGTGAGAAAACCGCACAGATTCAGGGTTGGCCTTCTTTCAGATTCAATTCAAATTTATTTCTGTATTGATTTGGCACTGTTGCAAAGTAGCTTTTTAAAAAACGTAGTAATGCAGAAAATGGCTCAAAAGTTTTTCAGCATGAGCACATGTCAAAAATGCCTCAACGCTTTCTGTGAACACAATGAATCAAAACGAGACATTTATTCAATGAACCTGATGGATGAGTCATTAGCAGTGTTTGGGGTCAGTCACCTGTCACCTAACAAGCTCTCGAGGACATACATCCCAGCTGTTACCTAGCATCACTCTAAACAAATTGCTTAGCAACACCCTGGCAACAGCATCGCTCGTGTTCTTAACTAGATGTATTTCAGTCATCCTCTGAATGTGTAAACACGTGATGATGTGAACTAAATGAACATTTGTCTCAGGTCGGTGGAATGAATCAAAATGGACTCGGGGATGTTTCTGGAATACGCTGTATTGGGTTCCACTCAGTCGAAGAGATAACAAGATTTCTGCCTCGTTCGTTCCTGATAGATTATACCACCTTTTCATTTTCTACCCCATCATTTCTGAATCCTCTAAAGTGTGAAGCCGGATGCTCAACCTTGAATTATTCAATTTCTCTTCACATTGCGGCAACGGGAGCAAAAAACAACAGAATTTGTTACAGATCTTAAAAACAACAAGGCGTGTTAATGGTCTTGTTTATTGCGCTGATCAAACGTAATGAGTCTCTGTGCTGAACATCAACTCTCTGTAGTCTCATTTCTGCCCGTCTACATTTACAATTCAACTTATCGAGATGGTGTGAAGAGTTGTTGTTTCTAAGTGTTTCCGGGCAGATTAAAGTAGGTTATCTAATGTTGAAGAAGTTCTATGAAAACACAACCTCACGGCAATCATTTCAAAAGGAGGACAATGTGGTGTTTAGGGCTTTATTTGACCTCTTCTGTATATCTGTTGAAGAAACTGCAGAATGACTCTCATGTCTTATTGGAGAAAAAGTCTGGTAACAGTGTTTTTGTTTCAGCATTTAATATGGTAACAGTCTACAATAGGGTGCTATTTGTTAACTGTATCATCGACATGAACTAACATTGACAAGGATTTAAAAATGCAGAACATTGTTCATTGTTTGCTAATGTTAGCTAATCGCACCTTATTGTTAAGTGTTACCAATATATTGTGCTTTATAAATATTGATCACAGGGAAGGTTACACAGCGTTTAAGAATGAATGTCAGTTCTTTCAAGTATATTAGAAGGTCTTGGTGTAGTCCACACATACTGTACAGCTCTCGTGTCTCTGTTGATAAATGTAGTTAAGTTGGAAGTGTCTCTGCTTTTCCCCGGAGGATGATGGGATGTTTGTAAAGGAGGGAACGGGCCGGGTGGTCGTTGAGCTCAGACAAATGTGGAGGAGTGAAACGCTATCGAACAAACCCCTCTGTAGAAAATCAATTCACATCCAGATAAACACACGGCCATTAGCAGCTCAGACGCTCAACACTCATTTATATAAACCATCCATAAAACAAAAAGTGACACTCGCCAGAGAGCTGGATTCAAGATAAACATAGTTATCATGTCACACTTTTGATGAATAATCTGGTGATTGTGGACGTTTTCTAAGATCTCTGCGTCCGTCTCTCTGTTCGGCTCAGGAAACATTTGATCGCCCCTCCTGCTTGTTTTCTTTTGTCCAAATTGAAGCTGCACCGGTGCATGTGACCCGCGGGGTGAGATCGGCGCTCATGCGTTCACATGAGGAGAGGACAGGGGGGTCACGGGAGAGCATCAACATTCAGAGGCTGTGCTGAGAGAGAGAGAGAGAGAGAGAGAGATGAGCAGACGACTGCTGAATCGTCTCCATCAGATTGTCCACTTAACCAAAGCCGCAGCAAAGCATCACATCTTCTCTTTTTGAAAAATTGTTGCAATTTTCTCTCCATTTTTCAAATGACAGCGCTCTGAAATGGAGCGTCAGCTTTTTTGTGGAATATTGTGTGGATGTAAAACAATGTGAAAGACAGATTCCCCGTTTATGAAATTCATTGGCGCTGACGGAAACTACTTAATTTGTGTTTGTTCGACATCACTCTCGCTCTTCAGGCTCACACACATGTGTACAGCTGCCAGTCATGTTTAAAAAAATGATGTTATTAAATTAAATGACTTAGAAAGTTCTGGCATAAAACTCTAATTTATAACGTTAACTATAAAAAAAATTCGGTTTAAAAATCGTTCTTAATTCAGGAGAATAACGGGGTTCACACCATAACTATAACAATAAAGCATCGGCAGGTAATCTACATTTATTTTAGTGAGCGAGAACACTGCAGCACGCAGGCTTCAAATAAACATAACGCTATTGGTATCGTCCGCTGGTGTGGACGCAAATATAGCTATAGTTATCACTATCTTTATAGTTATCGTTATAATGTGAACGGCCCTTCACCCAATCTGACAATAACTTTACCACACGCCGCAGCTGATTGGTTCCTTACGTGTCAGCAGCCAATGAGCTTGCTGCTCAAAGTTTAAATCCTGGATAGTGATTGTCGTAGCAGTGCAACGCGCTTTAGAAACCCTCCTCCTTCCCCAACTCCACCTTGTGATCCTTTACGCCCAGGGTGGAAGTAAGGAATTACAACTACTCACGTTACTGTAATTAAGATTTTTTTGGATACTTATACTTACACATTTGTTACTAAGAACAATTTCAATTAATATACAAACGTTTGAAGGGCATTTTAGCAGCCCATAAAGATATCCGACCGTCAACGAACCAATAGATTTTCGACCGAAAAGGCGCCCGTTACGCCCGATTTGTAGAACTTATCACGAGCTCAGACAGATTTGTTAGGAGAAACAAGCACATGCATATTCAAACACCCGATTGATGTTCATTAACTTCCCTCGTGCCGTCTAAGTTGTAGATTAAATTGTTTTATAAGTAGAAAAGAGAGCCTTTATCTGAAATTGCGAGTTTTGCAGCAAGTCCAAATACATTTATGTGTCATGTACACTACCATGCGAGAGCTGCCATGACACAAATGATGTGATATTCCTATTACATAGAAAATCACAAATGAAATGAGCGCAGAACACTAATGAAATTAAGTATTTTTTATATGATATGATTGTGTATAATCAGTCATTTATTTAGCTGTTGATTTGTGGAAGTGAGTCACATTTAAGAACACATGCACACACACATTACAACTCGTTTCTCTGGTGATATTTTTTGTATTAATTGTTCATTAAGTTTTTAGTTTGGATTTGAATTGAATTAAAGGCATTTGTGTTCTGTTTTGTGTAATTGATTTGTCAAAGTGAACACACTCATGTTAAACGGCTCTAGTGAGTTAAGTTGATTACACTAGCCTGTGGTCATGTTCACTTCACGTCACTTGGTGTTGTATTTTAAGTGCTTCAAGCAGATAATGTTGACCGTCTCTCTCTGCTCTGACTCTTATCAGCCGGAAGGAAAAATGTGCGACTTCACCAGCGGGACAAATTATCCGCTCAAACCTGCGAGCCGACTGCTCTATTTCACTGTCCAATCGATGTCAGGCAGAGCGGCCGCTTGATTGATGATGATACAGCGATTGATTGGTCAAATCCTCTCCAGTATATAAACCTCCTGATGGAGGAGCGAGAGGCACCCCTGAGAGCTTTAAATTCCTCCGGTCGTCTGACCGGCCATTTCAGAGAAACTGAGAATGCTGAGTAGTCATGACTGATACAAGCGTTAACTGTAGACTCCCTACATAGACAGCTGCCTACTGAGGGCACATCCTTACTAAAGATGATGAATATCATAACTAACACACTAATAAGCATGAAAGCACACAGGATTTATGGGACACAGTCGTCAATCTTTATATAGATTGTTGACGGTCAGTATTCTGTGAACTCTGTTTACTTCAGCATCATGGATTTATTTTCCTCTGAGCTCGCCGCAGTGCATTCTGGGTTTCTGCTATTTCTGTTGCCGTCTGACCGGTCTCGTGTGTGTGTGAGGTTTGTATTGAATCCGTGTGGGTGATATAATGATATTTTAATGACAGTTTTAACAGGGACATTAATTTGCTGTAATTGGACGGCTTTGACCTTCAGTCCGGTCATCTCATCATCCCTCTCATTATTTTCTCTTCTAGTGCTCTTCATGGCTGTATTGATTCACACTGACACACACACACACACGCTTGTGCCGTCAGATCAGGAATATGTATTGACGTGTTAAGAAATGTGCTTCTGAAATTACTAGTAAAAAACTAGGGATGCACCGATATGTCAAATATGGCCCATAACTAATAATTCTTTAACATGGGAAGCCGATAGCTGATATATTGGCCGATTTACAGTATATAAATAGTAATATAAAATTCATTAAGACTGAAAGGCAGAAAGTGGTTTTATTTGAAAACATTGTCTCCAGAAAACAAGGCCACCGTTAGTTCTCTTTTCCCCTGAAAATCATGTTTCAAGTCTACTTTACATTAGTTAAACATTCTTTAACTTTGAAACTTTTCTGGTATAATGTTTGTTTAATAAACAAATGAAAGATGTTCTTCCCGAGCAAACCCAGAGAAGTGTTCTTAATAACCACGAGTCTAACAGATCAGACAGCAGTCTGATTCACACAATATGCTTTTCATAAATATCTATATACTGTATCTACATCAATAATGTTTTCCTAACATCAGTAAGTGAATGATCACGACAGAAAGACAGAACTGTGCTGGATAGGGATGTAACAATATCAAAATCTCACTGTATGGTAATACCACGGTATACCGTCCATGGTTCAGTGTTTATTGCGATATTTAAAATGAATCGTCCTCTTTTCTTGATCCTCTACTCATAACTGTTGAGGTGTGAGTTATATGAGACGGGTCACATGACTTAAATATCCCTTTTATAACCTAAAATCATTACACCAGATGGATATTCTTTCTATCATTCTCATGTTTCAAGACCTATCGTTTCATACAGTCATGTGAGATATTACACGATATTGTTAATATGATTATATCCCCAGTACTGGATTTGAACTGGGAGCGGCGTGCAGCTGAAGAAGTTTAACCAGAGGAGATGATTTATAGGCTGTAATATATTACAGCTTCGTTTATATTATCGCCCGATACCGATATGGCTGATCATTATCGTGCATCCCTATAAAATGATTGAATTAAAACTAGACTCATATAATTCGACTTGAAAAGGGTTTTACTATAGAAGTGTAGTGACTTAAAGTATAATTATTGTGGTGAGACCATAATAAAACTGTGGTATTGTAGTAAAATGAGTGTTTGGTGTGTGTGTGTGTGTTTAAGTTGTTGGGAGGTCTCTTGTGTTTGTGTGTCTGTGAACTTCTTTCCTGCATCTTCTAATGTTGAAAGTTTACTTTTGTTCCTGCTGCAATAACAAAAGGCCTTTTAAGTCTGACTGGAAAATCTTTAGGAGAAATTGGCTTCTGTATCGAGGGGCGTCGTATCGATTCTCGCCCCTGGCTGGCGGTGCTAAAAAGATGGATAGATCTGTGTGAGGCGCTTATAAAAACCATTGTGTGCTCTCACACACACACACACAGAGAGAGAGATGGGGGGTGAACGCTTTGAGAACGTGTGAGACGTTTACTGTATGAGCTTGAGCTTGTCAATGATTAGTCTTGTCTGTTGTGTTTATCCTCACAGTTAATGTAATACAGCGGGTGTGAGCGCTGCTGTACTACGTGTTGTATCACTGCCGTTACTTCCATGACTCTCTTATCCAAAACACATTAACGGTAAACACTTTCAGCCATTTCTCATAATTGCATTTGTAGAGCGTTCCAAAAATTCACCATGCTTTCACTGAATGTGTAGTGTTTTTTTGGAAGATTTCAAACCAAAAAGGTTTACTATAAATACCATGATTAACTCACAGTTACAGTGGTAAAGCTGTGGTCAAGTTGAAGTTATCAATGTTTGACTTTTAAAGTCCACGTGAACCGGAAGTTGCGATCGTTTTACTTCCGTATTTGGACGAGTGGATTTCGTCTTTCTCTGCGATTTGATTGGATGTGTCAAAACAGCCGTTGCATTTTAAAATGTAACTGGCAGCAGACTGATGGTTGAAAGGGAGGAGTTAACGGATGCTCCGCCCACGCCGTCTAGTCATTACATGACGGAAGTGTATTTTCAGATTTTAACTGAAGACAATGAGGGCAAACAAATTTTAAAAAGAGAATGACCCACATTGATAAACTACAATATTTCATGAAAAACAGCCATTGTTTTTTTTAATTTCACTGGGACTTTAAAATTTAGCATGGTTTATTTTTGTCAGGAATTTTGTTAGCAGCACAAACATGAAGTCACTTTAAATAAAAGCATCTGCCAAATTCACATTAGATGTTGCAGAAGTACTGCAGTGTTCAGTGGGAAATCAATCCTGGTGAAAGTTGTAGTTTGTTGTATTTAAGTTTGCGTGGTGTGTTGAAATCCATCTGAATTAAACGTGAGCAGATAGAAACAGAATCATTTGAATGCAAGATTGTTCTCCTCACTTCTGTTTTGATTTTCAGGAATCAGGCGGTCGAGGGTGTTTGGCTTCCCGCTGTTAAATGCTGAAATAATTTATTAGCATTCAATTCAAGGACAAAAGGAACATCGTCTACTAAAACACACGCACACGTCGCTGCACAGAGATTGAGTTTGAGACACCTGTGCAAAGGTGCAATTCAGTGTTTTCTGCTAAATAATCATATGAGACCGCCAGAGAGAAGACCCCCCCAGCCCCCCCATGCTTCAAATGTGATCAATCAATCAATATACACACACACACACACACACGTGTTGAGCTGAATATTAATGAAGTGAATGTGAACATGACAAACACGCTTTTAGCAGCCGTGTGAAATGAAAATAAGAACCTTGACATGAGCTTTTATTGTCCCCGTCTGTGTCATCCATTAACATCATTTATCATTCTTCTCGACTCAAGGAGATGATGTGAATGTCTGATTGTGCCAAACATCCAGTTTAAGATTCACTCACTGAGGTATAAGAATGATTTTTCTGTCTCCGTCAAACACGAAACACTGTGACTGTTTGTTAATCGTTGTTGTTTCATTGTGTCTGGTTAGCAGATGATGATGTGGTTATTGTTTTAAGCTTTTATTTGTTTACACAAATCCAATTGGCACAACTCTTTACGAAGTGCTGATGAATTTCTGTGATTTATTAGAAACAAGCAGGTATGAAGTTCAACCCCTCAAAAGCAGATCGTAATCTACAGATTCATATCAATTTACCTTTAAATCTATGAATGTAAGTCTCCAAACATTCATTTGAGTATCAAACATTGTGTGTGTGTGTGTGTGTGTTTGTGTATGCCGAGCGTCTGTCGTGTGTTAAGAGGCAGTAACTGCAAAACAATTGTGCTGAATTGAAATAAATTCAGGTGGCATGACCCTCGGGTCGAGCCACACATTTCTGGAAACAAACACACGTTTGTAAAGTGCAAACACAAGATCAATGGTCCCACATTAAATCTGTGTTTGCTAACACCCGGCGAGGGTCTCTCGTGCCGCGCTGCGTCTCCGAGCACCTGGTGTAAGTGAGCTTTTGAAAAGATGTGAGAGATTAGCGATGCGTGGAGCGGCGTCTCGGTAGACGCGGCGCGTCGGTGGTTGTCGCGGCGTTTTGATTTGCATTTGTCTGTATGATGTATGACTTCACATATTAAGCAGCGAGATAAGCGGCTTCACGTCCCCGGTGTGTTGTGGTTCAGCGTGTGAGCCGTGCCGTAAAGACTCGTGATGAGAGAGTTATATCCACCCACACGGGCCGACACCGCACATCACATTTCAAACAATCCTTTTAGCACAGAATGAAAGAAGAGACTGATGGAGAACACTTTTACCAACATTCTCTGAATATAAGATCTCGGGCAGAGCGAGAGCTTCTTTCTCATCTGCCTGATGATCTCTTCCCTTCTTTCTCTCTCTTTTTATGTGTGAAGTGCTGTGATTGATGTTTTATCGGTCCTGTGAACAGAACTTGTTTTTGTTTTCATAGTTCCTCTTAACTAGTAATGTCCACGACACCCTTCCATTAAGCCCTGACACAAGTCTCCAAATGTATGTATGTGTGTGTGTGTGTGTGTGTTTGTGTGCGCGTGTGTATGTGCATGCATGCGTGTGCATGTGTGTGTGTTCTAACACAAGACAGGTTGTGGTATTCATCTCTCTCACGTTATTTTGTCTGGAGAACACAGAACTGATGAGTGACATTTACACATGTTTGTTTGTGTTTACTTCTCTCCATCGCTCAGACGTTGACAGTGCATCTGCTGGACTCGAGCTCCGTTTGGCCTTGTTTCAGATGAGACTTCATGTGTTCTGTTCAGAGCTGTCAGATGTTTGTGCGTTTGGATGCAGTGTAAACCTTTCAGTGTTATTAATACTCTCATTGACTCTTCACGTGTGTGTGTGTGTGGAATATTCTGGTTGTGGTTGAGCATCTGCTGGTCTCATGTCCCGCGAGGAAAATTAGGATAAATGAGAAGTAACCAATGGTGATTTAAGGGGGACGTCTGGTCACACGCAGATTCCAAATGAATGACATTTATGCCCGCCGCTCTGCCGTTTAACTATGATAGAGTTTGGACGCTTCATTTGTGTCGTTGTGAAATTGGCACGCGGTGGAGCTAATGACTGTAATATATGTTGTGCGGGAATCTCTCTCTCTCACTTCGTGTCTGTTGTTTGGCACATTGCATTAGAGAGGAGGAGAGAAGAGGAGGCGTTTGGGCGGGCATGGGGATCGTTTCCAGCCGGAGGAAACACCAAGTCAATATAAATGTGTGTTCTTGTGTTACAGGCAATTGTGACTTCGAGAAACCCTTCTCATCCTGCGGTTACACACAAGGCCGAGATGATGATCTGGACTGGGAACAGTTTGACACCAGTGAAAAACCTTCACTGGATCCGTGGATGCCACCGGGTAAGAGACACACGCCGGTGAACTATAAACACATCACATGACGGTTCTTCTACACGTTTCATTTATCATCAGACGATCCGCTCTCATGAAGTTTACTTCTGTTCCTCACGTGTTCACATGTTCTGATGCCTGCAGTGTTTATACCAGAAGAGTAAAGGGGTCTGATGTGAAGCGGGTGAATTCTTCACGTTACTCCAGTAAGCGGATGGCAGTGTGTGTTACAGTAAAAGTGATTTGAGCTCTCAGCATCAGCAGCGACTCTATTCTTCTGCTAATGGACACTGAGACAAAAGCTTTGGCAATGAGATTTTATATCAAAAGACTGAAATCTATTTTAATTAAAGCATTTCCTCCTGCTGTGACGTATTGAAAGTCATTAGAATGCTTTTGTCGTCTTGTGTCTATCTGTAATGTTGCATTGATGGACTTTGATTTGATTTGAGATGAGAGCGCCTCACGACCCCTCAGAACCTCAAGAATTACACTAATGGACCAACACTTCCTGTCCCGCTCATGACAGACACAATGTTTTCCTCTTAAATCTCAAACACACACACAGAGAGAGAGAGAGAGATAGATTAAATCTCCCTGAAGTGACAGAAGCGGCTTTAGATAATGATGATGACAATAATGATGTCAAACAGCATGTGTGCGTATGTGTGTACGCGTGTGTGTGTATGCGTGTATATGTGTGTGTGTATGCGTGTGTGTGTAAGTGTATGCATGTATATGTGTGTGTGTGTGTGTGTATGCGTGTATATGTGTGTGTGTATGCGTGTGTGTGTGTGTAAGTGTATGCATGTATAAGTGTGTGTGTGTGTGTGTATATGTTTGTGTGTATGCGTGTGTGTGTATGTGTATGCGTGTATATGTATGTGTTTGCATGTATATGTGTGTGTGTTTGCGTGTGTGTGTATGCATGTATATGAGTGTGTGTGTGTGTATGCATGTATATGTGTGTGTGTATGCGTGTGTGTGTAAGTGTATGCATGTATATGTGTGTGTGTGTATGCGTGTATATGTGTGTGTGTATGCGTGTGTGTGTGTGTAAGTGTATGCATGTATAAGTGTGTGTGTGTGTGTGTGTATATGTTTGTGTGTATGCGTGTGTGTGTATGTGTATGCGTGTATATGTATGTGTTTGCATGTATATGTGTGTGTGTTTGCGTGTGTGTGTATGCATGTATATGAGTGTGTGTGTGTGTATGCATGTATATGTGTGTGTGTGTGTGTGTGTATATGTTTGTGTGTATGCGTGTGTGTGTATGTGTATGCGTGTATATGTATGTGTTTGCATGTATATGTGTGTGTGTTTGCGTGTATATGTGTGTGTGTGTATGCGTGTATGTGTGTGTGTTAGCCTGTGTGTGTATGCATGTATATGTGTGTGTGTTTACGTGTATATGTGTGTGTGTGTTTGCGTGTGTGGGTATGCATGTATATGTGTGTGTGTTTACGTGTATATGTGTGTGTGTGTTTGCGTGTGTGGGTATGCATGTATATGTGTGTGTGCGTATATGCATGTATATGTGTGTGTGTTTACGTGTATATGTGTGTGTGTGTTTGCGTGTGTGGGTATGCATGTATATGTGTGTGTGTTTACGTGTATATGTGTGTGTGTGTTTGCGTGTGTGGGTATGCATGTATATGTGTGTGTGTGTGTATGCATGTATATGTGTGTGTGTTTGCGTGTATATGTGTTTGTTTGCGTGTATATGTGTGTGTGAGTATGTGTTTGCGTGTGTGTGTATGCATGTATATGGGTGTGTGTGTGTGTGTATGCATGTAATTCTTCGTGTGCGTGTGTGTGTATGCATGTATATGTGTGTGTGTTTACGTGTATATGTGTGTGTGTGTTTGCATGTGTGTGTATACATGTATATGTGTGTGTGTGTATGCGTGTATGTGTGTGTGTATGCGTGTATGTGTGTGTGTTTGCGTGTGTGTGTATGCATGTATATGAGTGTGTGTGTGTGTATGCATGTATATGAGTGTGTGTGTGTGTATGCATGTATATGTGTGTGTGTTTGCGTGTGTGTGTATGCATGTATATGAGTGTGCGTGTGTGTATGCATGTATATGAGTGTGTGTGTGTGTGTATGCATGTATATGTGTGTGTGTAT
>NC_136764.1:383126-409294 GCF_947034865.1 Barbatula barbatula
AAACGCTCTTCCTTACTTGCGGGAAAAGTCTGTTATTTTCATGTGAGTGACGCGATCTGACAGATATTTTTATTCTTCGCTGAAGACGAGATTGACTCACGTTCGCTGTAATCGCGCCGCCCGATTCACGTCATTCAAATCATTGCATGTAATTTACTTGTGCACTTAAACACTTCATTTGCGTTTGGTGTGAACATAGTGTTATAAACATCCGGTTTATATTTTACTTATGTTCATATTCATTTATATTATTATTTTATTGTATAATAATTGTATTAAATAATTAATTTTTTTAATTTAGTTATACGTTCATTGATTAAATAAACAGGGTTATTAACAGTTGTAAAATGGATCCTGTAGTTTGTAAAATATTGGAGAGACAAGTTTAGCCAAGCAACTCTTCCTCTCGGTTTCTTTTGATTGTTATCAGAAATAATCTACAGCCGATCTCTTGTTTGCGCATGTGTCAAAAAGTGTGCGTGCGCAGTAAAGTTTCTTTATGTTGTTAAGATTGATCAAAACAACTTTTTAACCAAACGAGACCTCTGAGGTCCTGTTGAAGAGCAGCTGCTCTTCTAACATCATTGTTCCTGTCACCTTCATGTGGAATATGTGTTGTATAGACACGAGACTCTATTCACGTGATATTATCTATTTACTAGACAGAATCAGCTCAGTCTAGCATCTCAAATATTGCACGGTCAGAACAGCATTACAATGAGCTGATTTTTAGCCGAACTGTTTCTTTAAATGAAATGATTGGAGGTATTCGGTAATGATGTAGAGGAGAAGAGAGACGTCTCCGTCTGTTCCCCGGCCAATTAGCTCCCAGTTAAAGACGTCAGACAGCACTTATTCTTTTCCTGCAAGCTTCAGAAAGTTCTCCGGCTCTCATTCATTAGACAGACAGACAGAATGAAGTTTCTTCTCCTGGCCTATTGTTACGCTCAGACAAAAGAAGCCTCCGCTCAATCACGCTTCTTTTACTCGCCGTCGTTTCTTTTTGACGCCAGGGCTCGGGGAAATTGAGCTCGGCCTGGTTTTCTCGCGCGGCCCGCCGAACTCTCACAGCGAGAGCGTTTTTGATTGGTGGCAGAATGTGAGAATAGCCTCGTCTACATTGACATTTGAGAGGCGCCGCCAGGTCTTTTCTCGGGGTGTGACCTCGCACGGTTTTATTAGCAAATGAGACCTGGAGGCTTTGAGTTTAAAGAGCTGCTCCTTCATTCCCATTTCAGCCACAAAATGATTTTCACAGGGTTCAGGACCTGAATGAGAGCAGAATAATGAGAGCCAGTCATTACTGGAAATTACAAACCCCTCTTATACCGTCGCTCAGAGCAGAATGAGTTTAAATGCCCCCCGACATGAAGACGTTGATGCTCGGTCTGATCTCGGCGTGGTGAGCCACCGTCACGGAGCCAGAGAAGATTACACGTATACATTCAACACATAGTTTTTATCTCATCTTTTTAAGGTTTAAAAACGAGTATATTTATGTTTCTGGGCTTTGGCGCAAGCTTATTTGAGTTAAAGCTAAAATGATTGGAAAAACTTCAACTAAATGACACATTGAAATGTTGCCTCAAAAATGAAATGAGATCAGTTTAAAGCACTGAAATTATAATAATAAACAACAATTTTAACGAATTAATCTTATATCGCAACATAAAAAATAAACAAATAGATTATAAAATGACAAAAGCACATAGTAAAATTGCTAAAACTTTAACTTAAATTAACTTAATATAACTATGATATATATATTAATATAACTCAAAATTATAATTTTGTATTTATTATCAATCGTTTTGCGTGTTTGCGTTATTAAATGTGTGTATTACGAGGTTATTTGTGAATGATGCTTGAAGCTCATGTGAAGATGTTATTTTTGTTTTAAGCAGCGCTGTATGGAAACGTCTGTGTGCTTATTAATATCATGGGAGCGTTTGCAAGCAGCGGTCATAATAATGTTGTGATGTCCAGGACTCTTTTAATGAGCTCTGACGGCTTCAGGCCGTATCCCAGCATGCTCTAATGAAGCGTCAGGTGTCTCTTCGCTCATCAGCGGCGGTTCTGCGCAGGTAATGCTTCACCTTGTCAGATCGGTGAGCGTTTGCTTTAAAATCCTGTGCCATTAGTGACTGTGATCTGTGTATTACATCAGCACATTGTGTGAGTAACCGGCTCAGATCCTGTGTCACACGTTATCACGGAAGGACTGGAATCTGTGTCATTATTCCACCCGTGACATCTGTATGATCTGTGTTTACGTGAAACAAAACAGCAGTGATTTCTTAAAGAGACAGTACAGTCTTACATTAGTTCTTCATCCTGTGTCATGTTAAACCTGTGTGAGTTTCTCTCTTCGTCCCAACACAAAAGAAGATAATTGAAGAGTTGAATTGAAGTGTCTTATAGATTAAATGTACAGACAGATGAGGATTGAGGAGAGATCAGCTTCATGTGTTTGAATGAACACGCGTGTGTGAAGAGTAGATGTCAGAGTACACGGGTAACATGTTGACACGTCTGAACACGTGTGGTGGCGGAATATTGAACTTGAGTCTAAATGCACAGATGCTCTCTCTCTCTCTCTCTCTCTCTCTCTCTCTCTATGTGAAATGTTAATAAAGACATTCTCCTGCAGACCCCTGACAGCAGCCGAGCGTTCGGACCCTTCACCACACCACAGGAGGAGACGTGCGCGGTGGATAATTGGGCTGAACGTGTTATCATTAGGGAGGAAGAGAAAAAACACTCGCAGCACTAGAACTGCGGTAAAAAAAGAAACAGTCAATTATGATTTACTGCGTCATTATTCTGAGTCTGTGATGATTGACAGCTCCTGTGATTGTTTATCATACAGCTGTAGAGTAATATGGTGTTGATGTTGTGTTATTGTGCAAACAAACTAAATGTTAAATATCAGTGCAGCCTTAATTTACTCTCCTGCTCGTATTGTGAATGGTTCTTCACTTATGACGGATGAAGAAGTGAACAGGATGTGATGTCATGATGTCACATGATGATGTCAGGTGAATGTACATCAGGTGATGTGTTTAGTTGATTTGAGGCAGTCGTGTGGTGTGATGTACAGATATATTTCACATGAACCAATCACATGACTGACCAATGGCAGGTGAGGGGGCGGGGCAGAACACATGATTATAGTGTAGGGAATGTGTGATGTTAGTTCACACTTCATCATCAGGACGTGTTTGTTTATGTTGTAGCCGGACGAAATCGGTAGAAATACGCGTTGAATACTGCAAAATACATCTCAAGGTTTTTGTGTTTTTTATACAACTTTCCGCCATCCCATGCCCTCTGGAGTTCCTCCTCAACATAATCCCCCCGGCGGGCCTAAAAAAACTCAAAAGTTGGCAGTCATGGTTTTACACACATAAATACACATGATTGAAGACATCAGTGATCCTGCGTGACATGTTGTGATGCTTTTAACATTCAGAATGACTTTCATCAATGTTTTATTTTACTCTGTGACATTTACATTCTATGTTGGTCAAACGCCTTACTGTGTGTGTGTTTGTTTGTGTGTGTGTGTGTGCATCCATGAAGCATTTCTGCCTGTGCGCGTGCATGTCTGCGTATGTGTACATGCATGCGTGTGTGTGTGTGCATGTATATGTGTGTATGTGCATGCATGCGTGTCTCTGTGTGTTGTGTGTATGCGTGCATGCATGCGCAAGTGTCTCTGGGTGCTTTTGTGCGTGTCTCTGTCTGTGTGTGCTTGTGCTTGTCTCTGTGTGTGTGTGTGTGTGTGTGCATGCATGCATGCATGCGCGAGTGTCTGTGTGTGTGCATTTGTGCGTGTCTCTGTGTGTGTGTGTGCATGTGTGCATGCATGCACAAGAGTCTGTGTGTGCATTTGTGCGTGTCTCTGTCTGTGTGTCCTTGTGCGTTTCTCTGTGTGTGTGTGCATGCGTGCATGCATGCACGAGTGTCTGTGTGTGTGCATTTGTGCGTGTCTCTGTGTGTGTGTGCTTGTGCGTGTCTCTGTGTGTGTGTGTGCAAGCATGCATGCATGCGCGAGTGTCTGTGTGTGTGCATTTGTCGTGTCTCTGTGTGTGTGTGTGTGCATGTGTGCATGCATGCACAAGAGTCTGTGTGTGCATTTGTGCGTGTCTCTGTCTGTGTGTGCTTGTGCGTGTCTCTGTGTGTGTGTGCATGCGTGCATGCATGCGCGAGTGTCTGTGTGTGTGCATTTGTGCATGTCTCTGTGTGTGTGTGTGTGTGTGTGTGTGCATGCATGCACAAGTGTCTGTGTGTGCATTTGTGCGTGTCTCTGTGTGTGTGTGCATGCGTGCATGCATGCGCGAGTGTCTGTGTGTGTGCATTTGTGCGTGTCGCTGTGTGTGTGTGTGTGTGTGTGTGTGTGTGTATGCGTGCATGCATGCACAAGTGTCTGTGTGTGCATTTGTGCGTGTCTCTGTGTGTGTGTGCATGCGTGCATGCATGCGCGAGTGTCTGTGTGTGTGCATTTGTGCGTGTCGCTGTGTGTGTGTGTGTGTGTGTGTGTGTGTATGCGTGCATGCATGCGCGAGTGTCTGTGTGTGCATTTGTGTGTGTCTCTGTCTGTGTGTGCTTGTGCGTGTCTCTGTGTGTGTGTGTGTGCATGCGTGCGTGCATGTGCGAGTGTCTGTGTGTGTGCATTTGTGCGTGTCTCTGTCTGTGTGTGCTTGTGCGTGTCTCTGTGTGTGTGTGCTTGTGCGTGTTTCTGTGTGTGTGCGCGTGTGTGTCTGTGTGCATTCATGTGTACCTGTGTGCATGCATGCGTGTGTGTTTGTACGTGTGCTTGTCTGTGTGTGTTTGTATGCGTGTGTGTGTGTGCATGTGCATGTGTGCGTGCATGTCTGTGTGCATGAGTTTGTGTGTGCTTGCATGCGTGCGCGCGCGTGTGTGTGTGTGTGCATGCATGCTCATGTGTCTGTTGTGGCGTGAGTGTGAGTGTGACTGAAGCAGATATTCATTCATTAGCAGTGTCTAGATAAATGAATCTGCTCATTTAATGAAGTGAATCTTTAATTCATTACGGTCACTTGTGTAATGTGTTGATAAACACGTAATGTGTTGATAAACACACAAATGTGTTTCTGATAAACACTGCGGTGGATCGTGTAAAGATGAGACAGATATCAGGCGAGATCGTGTGGTTGTAAATCTGTGTGTGAGTCTTTCTTCAGTGAAACACAAAAGAAGATCATTTGAGAAATGTCTCTGTGGTTTTGTGGTCATACAATGGAAGTCAATAGAGTTCAGTGTTGTTTGATGACCAAGAAGAAAGAAACTCACAGGTTTGAAATGACACGGGGATGAGGAAAGGATTTTTAGGTGAACTGTGCCTTTAAGGGCATGCGTCTGTGTGTAAATATAAAATAAAGTTAAATATATTTCTGAAATTCTGTATCGATCGGTTTGGATGGTTCAGCTCATCTGTAGCAGTGCTGTGGCATCATGGGATGTCATGGTGTTTGTAAGGTGCACACTTCAGAATGCAGTAGATCTTCTGTCATCTCGACTTCTTTCTGAATGTTTTCAGTGAAACGCTTGGTGTTGAGAGACTGAAACACGCACATCTACAGAGTGTTGAAAACATGAGACAGCAGGACAGGATTGATGTTCACCCGTGCGCTTTCTGATGTCTCTTACAGGTTCAGCATTTATGATGGTGAATTCAACGAGCCGTTACGCTGGACAGAAAGCTTTACTCTTCACTCCTCAACTCAAAGAGAACGACACACACTGTGTCACATTTCAGTATTATGTGTCTGGAAGAGAGGGGGGCAGTCCGGCCCATCTGAACGTCTACATCAAAGAGAACAACAGTCCGATGGGTCTGCCGGTGTGGAACACATCTGGACCTGTCAGCACAAACTGGAAACCAGTAGAGCTCGCCATCAGCACCTACTGGCCAAACTTCTACCAGGTGAGCGAACACACATCGCTTGAGCACTGACCAATCAGAATTATAAATAACTGCAGAGAACTGTAGTGTTTATAAAGACACATACACACCCACAGGAACATGTTATAGGTTTCTATTTCATACCTCAGGAGAATAAAGTCTCCTTTAGTCTCGGATGTTTCTGAAAAGAGAATCGAGGAGAGTGTAGTTGTTGAGACACATGAAGGTCTGGACGTAAAATCATCTGGATTTGAGTGATGAGACATGTTTGAGTTGATATTGAGATCTCGTTTGATCGCAGACGAGACGGATCTGAGCTCAGTTTGACACATTGTTGACGTCTCTTCTCAGACTCTCATAACAGACACATTTGTCACATTACTGACTGGTTTTCTCAGGAGAAATATCTAAGATGAAGGTGAGACAGTTTTTGATGAGAAATTAGGGATGCGCCGACATGTCAATTTTGGCCGATAACCGATGATTCTTTAACATGGGAAGCCGATAGCTGATATATTGGCCGATATACAGTATCTAGATATCAATATAAGATTTCATAAGACTGAAAAAAAAGGCAAAAAGTGGATTATGAAAACTTTTATTTGAAAACATTGTCTGCAGAACATAAGGCCACCGTTAGTTCTTCCCTGAAATCATGTACCAAGCCTACTTTACACTAGTTAAACATTCTTTAACTTTAAAGCCTTTCTGGTATATTTTTCATTTAAGAAAGAAATTATAGAAGTGTATAAAAGTGTTCGTAATATCCACAAGTCTAACAGATCTCAAGACAGAAAGCATTCAGACAGCAGTCTGATTCGCACAATATGCTTTTCATAAATATCTATATACTGTATCTACATCAATAATGTTTTCCTAACATCAGTAAGTGAATGATCACGACAGAAAGACAGAACTGTGCTGGATAGGGATGTAACAATATCAAAATCTCACTGTATGGTAATACCACGGTATACCGTCCATGGTTCAGTGTTTATTGCGATATTTAAAATGACAAATGGTGACTTGGAATCGTGCCGTTACCATCCTCTTTTCTTCATCCTCTACTGTTGCTTAGAGGTGTGAGTTATAGTATTAGAGGTAATAATTTATTATTTATTGGCTATAATATATCCACCTTAATTGTAATATTGCCGATACTGATAACATTAAAAACGACCTTATCACCGATACCGATATGGCCGATAATTTATCGTGCATCCCTATGAGAAATAGTTGAGATATTAAGGAGGTCTTATCTGTTTTTGATGTTTTTCTCTCTCTCTCTCTCGCTCTCTTATAGAAATAATGACCGTCTGACCTCCATTATAACAATGACATTATTTGGCTTCATTTTCACATTTGCTGTGTGTGAGAGAGAGAGAGGGCTGTGGTTTCACACATGTCTGCTTATTAGTGTGCTGCTCTCTCGGCCGCTGATGTTAATTGGTAGAACGAGACCCATGTGACCTCTCGCTGGGAATCTGTGCTTTGCTAAATTATTTCTTTAGAGCAGCTGTAGAGATTAGAAAGAGACCCGGATGAGACTCTCACAGAACATGTGTCTCTCAGACACACAAACTGATTTCAGGAGTTATTCAGACAGTTTTTACATGAACTGTTGATCTGTGTCAGTCACTCGTTCATGCAGAACTCATTACATCTCATATAAAGAAAGCTCTGAGGTGAGTTTGGCTGATGTCACTAAGGTCTCTCATTCTTAAAGGAACAGTTCCATTGTGCATTCGCTATTTACATGGCGGAATTTGCAAGGGTTGCCGTTTCATAATCCTTTACATTAAATTTTCCAAATTGTAACCCGTTTGTGTGCTGCTTGCGCATCCCTGTGTGTGTAATAAGCAGGATGCACACGTGTTCTACAGGCTTATATTACTGACGCAATCTTTAAAAAAACTAATTCGCTTCATTTCCTCAAAATAGCAATGGGCCAACAATGCGCCTGAACACACCTCGTTTTCAGACCAGCACATTCTGTTGAAGATATTTTGAAACATGTAGGAAAGCAAACAGTTCTGAGGCTTGATGGCCATTGTCCATTTTCCTACAATGGGTTCCAAGAACTGTTTGGCAACTTTCTTTGTGTTCATCAGAGCAAAGACAATTGTACCGATTTGGACCAACTCCAGGGTGAGTAAATGATGACAGAACTGTTTTATTTTTGGGTGAAGTGTCCCTTTCAAGCAGCTGCCACATACACACGTTGTGTTTGAGATGATGTGCGGGCATCTGTCAGACGGACGGCTGGTCTTCTGACTCTGGGTGCGGTTCATCACAGACAGCTGGAGATGCTCATGTGTTGTGTCTTTCTGATCTTATGTCAGCATTTAGAAAGCGTGCGGTCTCAAATGATGCTCGGTCAGCGTGACATTTTGAGAGAGTGAGTGATGTCATGATAATGATAGATGACTGTAGTGTAATTGTAAAGTATGATACAGTAAGTGAAGCACCTGCTGATTCTTTGGACTTTCATGTATAATTATAGTCTTGATTTGATGACACACAGGTGAGACGCTCATCAGTCTTAACCTTCACCTGGTTGTGTTCAGTTTTCATGTATTTTCTCATCTTGATAACAAGCTAATATCTTCTGACCTCATCTGAACCCATTAATCCAGAAAACATTTCAGATAAAATATCATCACGTGTATGAGAGGAACGAATGAAAAACAAAAGTCTGGTCTCATAGTCTTATTGTAGCTGCTGTGGGTTGAGTATATTTGGGGAGGCTCCATCAATAACCGCTTGTTTGCTTCAGATATTAGCCTCTCTATTTTTGTTTGGCCGCGACCCCGTGAGGCTGGCTGTCCGGTTGAATTGTTGGTTGTATAAAGCCGGCGTAAGGCAAACAGTTTGAGCGCAGACACCTCACTGATTTACAACCTCTATAAACACTGTCATTGGACGGGCAGCCCGTTCACCAGGCAAACCCTTGGAGCCTGCTCGCCTCACACCTGCTGATTCAACAAATTAAGTCCAATAAGTGAAGATAAATGGAGTTTTAATCAGCTGTAATGAAGAACGGCGCTTCAGAGTTTTCCTCCGGCCGCGTGGCGAGTCGTTGTTTAAATTCAGGCCCCCGCGGGAGTCGATGTGTGGGACACTTTCAGATGGTGTTCATTTATCACCGTGGTTATGAGCTTTCTCGTTTCTCCACAGATCGTCTTTGAAGTGGTGACCTCGGGCCAGCGAGGCTTGCTAGCCATCAAGGACGTCGTCCTCCAGGGCCATCAGTGCAGTAAGATAACTCTCAGCTCCCTCACTTCACTTTCTCTCTTACTCTTTAAGCAAACTGATGCAAACATCAAAAATAAATCACATTTTGCTAACTACAGAGTCCAAAAAGGTTTGATTTTGGACTTATCTGGAAATCCAAAAGATTTCAGTTCATGCAGACATATTTACTGAGTAAACCATTATTTTGTAGAAGGCAATGAAATTGACTGCACCTCAAGTAGTATTACAGATATCTTCATATTGTTTTAGATTCTGTTTTTATGACACTTTTTTGTACGTTCCTGCACACATGTGGATGTATGTGCAAATTGACAAAATATGAAATAGTCATATAATATTTATTTATTATTTCTTTCTCTAGATGATCAATGATTAAAATAAAAACGTTCGGTAACGTTTAGATCTATATACTGAAATGTGTCACGAATATGACAAATTGTTTGTACTTTGAGTGGATTATTATTATTATATGTATTTATGCCTTTAATATCAGTTAAACCACATAAACTGTATGGATCAGGTTTGACTGATGATTGACTTTTGAAACAACATTTAGCTGTAAAAATTATAATCTCATCAGACGAGATTTAGATTTTGTTTAAACCATCTACCCAATCTCTGTATGTCTGCAGTGTGTTTATTAAAGGAGTCATATGACACTACTTAAACTAATATTATCATTTGTTTTGGATGTAATGCAATGTGTATGCCAAACGCTGTATTTGACACATTCCGTGCATGTTTGTATCTCCTCTCTGAACGTGCGGAAGCTCATCGCTCTGTAAAGCGAGATGTGCTATGATTGGCCACTTCACCAGTGTGTATTTACCAAAATATACTGTATAAAACACACAGAATCCCACAGTGTGATGTGCTCAAATCTTCTCGTTATTGAATCAGATATTTTACACAAAACTACATATCGCTTATAGCCCATACATACAGCTGTCAAGGTTGACAGGAGTTTCAATGCCAGTATGTAAGTGTTTGACCACGTACAAACTAAACTACAAAGCTATTAGCAAGATGCTAGTTATGTTAGCTTTCATGAGGTGTTGCGCAGACCGATCGGCATATGATGTCAAAGTGCAGCGAGAGCAGAGCGACGTGTGCTTTGGAAACATTCTCGCGTTACTCTGATGCCAATTGCCGATCGGTCTGCAGTATTTCAAGAAGTTCAACATACCTAACGCAAAGTCAGAAGACACATATCAGTATCAGTACTATAGGAATGTGCTCTTTTAAAAAAATGGTTACATGTTAGATAACTGAAGATGTTAGGATATATATACAGTATATAGTAGTTTTAGAAACGTCTCTTTTGCAAAAATGAATGAACCAAAACTGGAAAAATGGCTCTTTGGTTAAAAAAGGTTCCCGACCCCTGCTCTAACACCTGACACAGTGAAAAAAATCTTTTTAAAGAGAGAGAGACGTGGAGAAGATCGGTCGGTCGAGGTTATAAGAGACGTCAAACAAGAGCGAGAGAGAGAGAGAGAGAGAGACAGAGAGAGAGAGGTCACATTAGAATTGTTTGTGGATGTATCGAAGGTCAAGGCAGCACATCGACTCAAACATTAGACATTAATTGACATGAACCTTCACTTCACAAATGAGTTGAAATGACCCTGATATGACATGAGGAGAGATGCTTTGTTAAAGATAATGAGAGTGTTTCATTACTTAAATCAATACACTTACACTCAAACATTAATATTCTGATTAATCAAGAAACCAAAACAGATTTTATGTGTGTGTGCTTTTTATTCAGAAGGGTGAAGCGAGAGGTTGAGAGAGATGTAAAAAAATCGGTAAAGAGCTTGTCAAATGTTCCTGAAAAATCTTCCTCTTGTTTTTTTAAAACGCTTTAAAACGGAGTTTCAGTACTGGATGTCTCTGAACCGTCAGAGAGACACATGTGAACTGTCCCTTTAAGAAGTTATGTCTATAGGGTTCATATAGTTCAGTTTGATTGTTCTGTTGTGAAAGCATGTGTTTGTACGTATACACCCTTGCGCGTGTGCGTTTATTGAGTGTGTTTTGTGTTGCAGTGAACACGCCACACTTTCTTCACATAAAAGGTGTGGAGGTGAACGCCGGTCAGACGGCCACATTTCACTGCACTGTCAATGGAGAATGGAAAGACAACTTTAACCTCTGGCTGCAGGTACAACACACACAAACACTATCTCACACAAACAAACACTATCTCACACAAACAAACACTATCTCACACACACAAACACTATCACACAAACAAACACTATCTCACACACACAAACACTATCTCACACACACAAACACTATCTTACACAAACAAACACTATCTCACACAAACAAACACTATCTCACATACACAAACACTATCTCACATACACAAACACTATCTCACACACACAAACACTTTCTCACACAAACAAACACTATCTCACACACACAAACACTATCACACACACACAAACACTATCTCACACACACAAACACTATCTTACACAAACAAACACTATCTCACACAAATAAACACTATCTCACACACACAAACACTATCTCACACACACAAACACTATCTCACACACACAAACACTATCTTACACAAACAAACACTATCACACATACACAAACACTATCTCACACACACAAACACTATCTCACACACACACACACACACGCACAAACACTTTCTCACACACACACACACACACAAACACTATCTCACACACACAAACACTGTCTCACACACACAAACACTATCTCACACACACAAACACTATCTTACACAAACAAACACTATCACACATACACAAACACTATCTCACACACACAAACACTATCTCACACACACACACACACACACACACACACACGCACAAACACTTTCTCACACACACACACACACACACACACACACAAACACTATCTCACACACACAAACACTGTCTCACACACACAAACACTATCTCACACACACAAACACTATCTCACACACACAAACACTATCTCACACAAACAAACACTATCACACACACACAAACACTATCTTACACAAACAAACACTATCTTACACAAACAAACACTATCTCACACAAATAAACACTATCTCACACACACAAACACTATCTCACACACACAAACACTATCTCACACACACAAACACTATCTTACACAAACAAACACTATCTCACATACACAAACACTATCTCACACACACAAACACTATCTCACACACACACACACACACACACACACGCACAAACACTTTCTCACACACACACACACACACACACACAAACACTATCTCACACACACAAACACTGTCTCACACACACAAACACTATCTCACACACACAAACACTATCTCACACAAACAAACACTATCTCACACAAACAAACACTGTCTCACACAAACATGTCCCCGTGTCTCTCTGAACTAATCTCACTCATCATCACTGACCTGACGTTATCTGAACGTTTGTAAGATGTTTGTACAGTGGTAGAGAGCTGATGGCTGAAGCGAAACTCAAGTCAGAACTGAAGTGACACTGGATTTAGCTGCTGTTGTGTGTTGTGTTGTCAGCTGGTATATCACTTATACAAACAGGTTTCATTAAGAGAGTAAGAGACGTCCCCTGATAACACTAATGAAGATATATCACTGACTTCCATGTGCCTGATCAAGCACATGACAGCTGCACCACACGCCTCTCCCTCCCATAATATATGTAAATATATGAAAACAGAAATAGAGTCAGGGCTCTCAGGCATTTCAGCCTGTTCACATCGCTTTATTCAATTAATAGAAAAGGCAAATGCAATGTGAAGATGAACGAAACGTGTCCGTTACAGCATTACGTTCACGTTTAATCACGGTGCATCAAAGATGTCTTCGTGTTCACATCGCTGATAGCACACATACATCTGGCTTACGTCTATTTGACGTCTACATTTACATCCCGAATACGTCTCTGAGATGTTTGCTGTCAGATGTCATATAGACCTCCAGAAGATGTCTGTAAGATGTTTGTGAACAACTGTTCTTTCTAAGATGTTTAGCAGATGTTTTACACAGCAGATGTTATCCAGATCTTTAGCAGACGTATTACAGACGTTCAGTCTTCTCCAAAACGTATTGCAGATGAGCAAACAATGTATTGTAGATGTCTTGCAGATGTAAATGCAGACGTCAAATAGACGTAAGCCAGATGGATTGTGCTATCTGGGAACCAATCATACACAGCGCATGAACGTGATGACCAATCAGAAGTTTAGATGAGTCACCGGCGTAGAAGAGTTTTGTCGTTGCTCGCTCGCAGATACTGGACTCATTTATAATTACCGTTTGTTTCATCCTTTCTAACGTGTTATTATAACTTTATAGTTAATTACTTTTTGTCTTTGTTTTCTGTCTATTTCCTGTTTAAATAAATGCTTCTTTTTTATGCCGTTAAGAGACAATATGAAAATCTATTTAGGCAAAAACTGCAATAAATTCATAACTCTCCAATAAACAGTTTGTCTGCCTAACCTATTAGAATATGACGATTTTAATGTATAATCATAATTACAATACAATATTTGTTTTTTATATTTATGACATTGTAACGACTGAGTTATTCAGACAGGAAGCGGATCCACGTGCAGTATAGAATTTTAATGAAAATAATCAAAGAAACAGAATAACAAACGATCCAAGACACACGAGAATCAACTAAAAACAAGAGGCCTTAGATCACATTTCTAACAACTAATCATGACACAATGAACAAACGAACTACAACAGGAACAGGAAGTAACATAAGTCCATAACATGAAGGGAAACACAGACAGGGCTGCGACCGAAATCACTCCATACTATATAGTAGGTGAAAATGAGTATGAGTCATGAATACGGTAGTATGTCTCAAACCTCAGAATGCAAAAAACAGTAGACGATGGTCCACTACTTCCACCAAGATTAATGAGTGTGGATGGGATGGACATTTATCTATCCCATGATGCCACGGGAGCTGAGCAACGGTCACATTTCAAAAGTAAATCGACAAAATATAGCGGAAAACTTTATAGAGGACGTCTGTTTTTAACGTAAGAGCCAATAAATGAATTTCTTGTGACTAAATATGTTTTATCAACGCTCACCTGTAGGTTGTTGTTAATACGTCATAGGTCAAAGGGCATACAGGTCACATGACCATAAAACATGGTGGACGCAGTATGTTCCAAATGTAATCAGACTACTCCCACTCATACTATATAGAACGTACTGTTTTATCGGCCGATACGTTCTTATTCAAATTCAGTACGTACTGTCACAGTATGCATTTCAGACTCATCCAGGGATCATGACAGACATGTGATCATGTGCTCGTCTGACTCGAATACATCAGCATCCGCCTTAAAGGGACAGTTCACCTAATAATGTATCGTTTACTTGCCGTCAGATTGGTGCAAACCTGTATACATATATATGTTCTGCTAAACACAAAGGAAGATATTTGGAAGAATGTCTGTAACCAAACAGATCTCGTCCCCCATTTACTGCCATACTATGGAAAATAAATACTATGTGAGCCATTTATCTTTTATCAGATTTACCAATTGGTAGGCTATATAGCTTCGTATTGCAGAGTACAGGGATATATTAATATAATGTTAAGTACACCACATGAATATATTATATACGTTATAATATATATTTCTCTTGAATATAAAGCACATTTTTCTCTGAGAGGAGATGAAAGAAAAAGACACACATCAGTGTACTCTTGTGTTTGTTTGTGTATGCAGGGTATCGGTGGTCGAGAAGCTCCTATGAAGGCGACCAAGCCGTGGAATAACCAGCGATTCATCGGCATGTTTGATGTGGTCAACACAACTAAACACGATTCAGGACGCTACAGATGCATCGTTCACTCCAACTGCGGTGTGGGAGTGTCTAACTACGGAGAATTGACCATCAAACGTGAGTACACACACACACACACACACACACACAAGCTGTGTCTGAATTCGCCCCCTATCTCCTGTATAGCGCACTCTATCGGGTGTCCGCCATTTTGTAGTGGTGTCGGAATTACGAGTGAACAACTCATTCCCAACCTCCGTTCACTACTTTTTACCCACAATGCACTCTGATGTTGAGTGTACATCAGAGGATTCAACGTGAATCAACCGTCAGATTAGAATCAGCTGGAGGAGAGTGAACGTTGATGCCACGACTGAACATTTATACACATATTTCTTTACTTCATAAAATCCTCATAACAATTTTTTCAAGTAATATTTGCTGCCATAATTCAAGTACAATTTACTAACCAGAATAAAGTAAATTCTACTTATTAAATACATTTAGTTTTTGTTACTTAAAGTAAACAAATAAATTACGCTGAACAAAAACACTCTAAACAACAGTTACAACTTAAAAAAAACTCAAGTTAAATATAATACCAAAACTCTCCTAAATCTCAAAAAGAAACACGAACAAGTTTACTGAAAAACACTTTAAATGACAATTAATCTTGAAAATGAATTTATGCAGTCAGATGCAAAGCATGCTGGGAACTACAGATCAACTGGCAAAGTTATATGTAGAAAAATGATTTATTGTCATGATTCTGCTGCATCATGTCATGTTTCTCTTAGTGTAGTGGCAGGATCATGACAGAACCTCATGTTTTGTGTGGAGAGAGGCAATTATTGTTCTTATGGCCTTCCATACTCTCTCTCCTGTCTCGTCTTTGTTCCCATCCTCTCGTTACCCTCGTTATTGATTAATGCCCTTCACCTGTTTCCCTCTTGATTTTTACTCCCTTATTTAATGCCCTTGTGTCTTCTGTCTTGTGCTGGTTCATTGTGGTTTGTGTGGTGAGTTCTTGTGTCTTGTACTCTAGTTTAGTTATTTGTAGTTCATGTCAAAAGTTAATTTAAGTCTTGTTTAAGTGTAGTTAGTTTTAGTCATGTTATTGTATCCCTGTTTTGTTCTGTTACCCCCACATGGGTCTATGTTTTATTATTTATTATTAAAATATGTTAACCCCTTACCCGCTGTCTGCACCTGGGTCCTCTCTCCGTGTCTCACCACTCGAGAATCATGACAATTTATGTAGTCTCAACACAAAATAAACTTCATTTGACCAGTTTAAATGGGTTTAACATAATAAAATTGAGTTGGATTTACTTCATAATTCGTTCAATTAAAATGAAAATAATTCAAATCTTAACCAAAGTTTTTAGATTTTATTCTCAGGGTTTTTACGTTATTTTAACTAAATGTTTTTGTTTAAAACAGGAACATAATTATATTATGTATATTTTAATAATTTATTTGATAAATAAATAAATAACTTTAAACAATAAACACATATTTTAAGATAAATAACTTTGATAATAAACACATTCAATTAATGTTATATACAGTCGGGTTTTAAAACATTTGTTTTGTTCTCTTCTTTATTATAAACGAATACAATAAATGTGACAAATAATGTAAAAATAAACTTTTACAAATCAATCCATAAAGCCACACAGGTGTAATATAAGTGTAATGACGGCATTGTTTATCTCACCTGTAAGTCGCTTTGGCTAAATGACTAAATGTAATGAGGAATGTCAGACGCAGGATATATAACGTCATTCACTCATGTTCATTCAGTGGACTATATAGGCAATAATGAAGGCTTTATAAGATCCTCGCGTGTCAGAGGTATTCTTGTATTGGTGAGGATTTCACAACACCTGATTCATTGTGTGAAGGACGAGGTGTGACTTTAGAATGACCCGCTCCCTTCATCTTCCTGTGAACGATGCCAGCGGATGTGTGTGTGTTTTATGCTAATGTTCTGCTCTCTCTTTGTTTTGATGGGCGTGTGTGTGACGTTTTAAGAGTCGCCCTTGACCGTCGGTCTGTTTTTAGCAGAAGGATTGAATTGATGTACAGTAAGCTGTCACCCGCGGCCCTTCAGCGCTCATTTGATATCAATTTATCTCTCCGGCGGGATGTAAATCCTGAATTGTTCTATCTTCAGAGAGTCTGGTGATGGCCTTCAATATTTCATCGGCTCAATGTTCGCTCGTTCTCTTTGTCTCTCTCTCGCCGAGCAGACCGTTGAATTTACGGCCCTGTAGTTTTTTAACCGACAGGTTTATGTGATGGATGCAGTTAATCCCAACTGTCTCGACGGAGAGCTGTCAATCACTTTCAGAGGCTGAAACATTTCATGGCTCAGATGTGGCTCTTGAGTCGCTCAGGAGACTTCGTCGAGTTAAATCGGAGTTCCTGAAGAACATTGTATATTCCTCGGGATATATAGTATCTAAAAGACACGAATGAGACGATGGAGTGAACGTCTAGAGCTGTCAAACGTCAAACACAGTTTGATGAGAAATGTTTGAGCTCATGTGGAGTTCTGAGATCGAGACGGTGTTGAGATCGCTCTTGGAACCTGAGGGGAGACACATGTGAGATTAATGGAGACATTTCAGAAATATCTCACGTGTGGCATGTGTGTGAGAGAGAGGCCGTGTTAAACACACACACACACACACACTTTTTCCTACATTGGACATTTTTTTGTCAGCCGCCAAATCTGAAAATGTGTAGTAAATGATCTATAAAATCATATAGTTTAGACAAAAGAAAGGTGAAACCAGAACAAATCATCAGATGTTAGCTAGCGGCTTATTCAATCTAATTGTATGTTTTGAAAATAAGAACTGTTATTTAAAATATGGGATATGGGTAATAATAGTTTTGACAAATAGAAATCAATAATAAGGCAAAAATACTGCTTTTTAGCAAAGAGGGCAAGAATATGTACAGTGAGAGTGACGGGTAATATCTGTGTCTCATTATTTCATACCCAATTATATAAAGGTTGTAAAACAAAGAAATAATAAACTGTATAAAATGACGAATGATCAAATATTTTTTGTATTTCTATTTGATTTATTGTCAGTATTGGATGTGCAGATCAAGGGTTGGGTCAACAACCACTGAAGACCAATTTTGACCCAGGAAAAAACATACACACGCACACACACACACACGCACGCACGCACGCACACACACACACACTGTGTGTATCAGTCCGTGTCCTCATACTGTAAATTGATTATAAATGAAAGATGTTTATTTGGAAAATGTAAAATGCAGACAGGTTTGTGTGATAGTTTGGTTTGGGGTTGAGTGACGATTACAGGATACAATATACAGTTTGTGTTAGTGTGTGTGTGTGTGTGTGTGTGTGTTTGTGTGTGTGTGTGTGTGTGTGTGTGTGTGTGCAGGCAGGTGTGTTACCGAAATGGGTCACAGATGTCCTACTATCATGACACACACACACACACACATATATTAAACACCCTTTCTTGTAGAGTCACACACATGTCTCCAAATAGCCTGTACAACAGTTGACACACACAAAAAAAATATATAACAGCTGTTATATCCTACACACACACACATTCTGTACGCACACACATATAAACACTCTTCTCCCAATTATAATGCTTAAATACTCACACACACACACACACACATATGCATTCACTCCTCCCAATATTCTGTTGTCTGAACAACAGCTGTTATTACACACTGTCAGTATCTGCTGTGGTCCGTGAGGTTGGGGGTCTCTTCAGTTGTCTTTTCATGTACTTTAACCCCTCTCTCTCTCTCTCTCTCCACACACACACACACACACACACACACGCTTACAGCGTCTGTCAAGCATTTATTAACATGACGGCTGGCGTGTTTCTGCTGCTTATCTCACACTAATCCCTTCAGAGTCTTTGTGTCTCTCATCAGTGTTGTGTTTAAACACTCTTGAGTCTTTTCGTTCAAGCTTTTACAGACAGAGTTTGCTCTCTGAAAGCTCAGGAGACCTGACATGTTCAGATTTATCTCAAATGTGTCTTTAATATATGATCGTATATGTATTACATGTATAATGTATTTGTGTAAAACAGACACTAATGAGACCGTATTCTGCTATAACATGAATGTGGATCACATAGCTCGGACCATTTGGCCTTGAGATCTCTGAATGTGGTCTTCTAGATAAATCTGTGTCCGAGAGAAGATGAATTTGACACATCTGAGCAATGCCAAGTGTCCATTAAGGGAGGAAGAAGACCAGACAATAAGGAGATGTTGTCTGTGTGAAGTGGAGGGTTATAAATGCTTGATGTGTGATGTGTCATGATGCCGTTAAACGCTGTTTCAGCTGGATTTGATGAAGTCAGAATGTGTGACGGATGTCTCTATAAAGCTCAGCGTCACACCGCTACATTAAACGTCTGTTAGTGTCCGGATCTCTCGCCGGCGGGGTCACGCCTGAATGAAGCCGTCGCTCTGAAGATGAATGAGACGTCTGTGAGAGCCGCGGGAGACCTATAGAGTCATTTCTCCTCACACACACACACACACACACACACACACACACACACACACACACACACTTTACTGTCACGGATGTGAACTTTGACCTTGAAGCCCTGCAAAAAGACACTACTATATTAAGTCCTCCATTAAGACCAGTGATGTTTCTAGGCTGCAAACATCTCAAACGTGTTATTGCTCATCGGTTTCTCTTTCATAGTTCAGGAGAATTGATGGAGTTGAAATCTAATCTGAGTATGTCTCATTTAAAGGCACAATATGGAAGAACTTTGTTATGAAATATCCAAACATCACTTGCACAGTGTGATATATTTCATGCAGTTGTGTACTAATATGATCCCAAATGTTCACAAGAATGTGGGTTACTACTACTACTTAGTTATAGTGAACTTAAACTAAACTTAGTAAACTTAAACCGCTGCTCCGCACGACCCTCAGTTTCCGCTTGTACAAACTATGGCAACACACAAATGCAGAAGAGATTATACAGCATCTGTTGTTCTGTTATTGTGGATCACAATTTCTCGACTGTATGTAGGTTTCAAACACGTTAAACTGTGTAGCATTACGATAGCAAATCAATTGGCAAAGTCCAATAGCAGTCGCGGGTTAACGTAGCTTTACATTCCATGCTTCTTGCAAGCTAATTCATTATGATGACATCAAATAAAATTAATTCATTACCTGAGTCTGTTAAATTTGACTCATTGTTGACGTCTCTTCTCAAACTCTCATGACAGACGCATTTGTCACATTTATGACTCTCAGGAGAAACATCTGAGACGCACACGAGTCTTAAACAATAGTTTCAGTCTGTTCTCCATGTAATCTCATTGATGTCTTTGGATAAATTATTGAGATATTGAGGACATCTCATCTGTAGTTGATCTTTCTTATGGGATGATGTGCTGTTGTCACAGGTTTGAGTTGGTCAATCGGATTGGAGGTCAAAGCGTTCTGTCTCATTAAAGTGACGCGACGTCTTTAGATTGTTCAGCGTCTGTGATTATCCGTGTGCTTTTGTGTTCACTGGAGTACGGAGGTGAAAAAGTTCACAAGTGTCTTTTCGTTCATCATTCAGTCATTGAAGGAGTGTTCTCGAGAGGTGAAAGGTCATCGTGTGACTATGAAGAGCCAGGGGATATTCTCCTGCATGTGCGTCCGTCTGTCTGATGGCGATGGTGTTGTTTGGGATTAATGAGTTGATTTGAGGTGATTTGCAGTTGGCAGTCGGGGTGTTGTGGGATTATGGGTATTTAGGGGTTCTGTTCACTGGGGCCACAGTGGGTCGACCTGTAGATCTGAATCTCTTGAGGACACATGTTTGAGATTACTGCCGTCTTTTCTGTCTTCAGCAACAGATTTCCTCTAATTTAATCTCCTTTTTATGAAGAATCGGTTAAAACAGTAAAACGACTCCTGTCAATAGTGTCTGGATGATGGTGTTTGGGAGAGATGCTATTTATTATCTCAGATGCGATGTGTTTAATTTCTCAAACACCATTTCTTTATTGAACAGCACACATTTCTCTCAAACTCAATCTCAGATTTGGATGAAAAAAATACATTGTGCACAGAAAGAATATAGAAATATAGAAATGAATAGTGATAGTGAAATCACATAACCAGTTCACTTGAAGGAATTGAGTCGCTATAATTCATCATGATGTACTTTCATGTGGAATTCTTGTCATATATATTTATTGAACGTTTGTTCTTTCCCTCAGAGCCTCCGGTTCCCATCGCTCCTCCTCAGTTGATGGCGGTTGGTGCCACGTATCTCTGGATTCAACTCAACGCAAACTCAATCAACGGAGACGGACCCATCGTCAACCGTGAGGTCGAGTATCGTACGATCTCGGGAACAATGTACGACCTTCAGCCAGTGGATAAAACCTCACACAAAATCGGTCATCTGGACCCCGATGCAGAATATGAGATCAGTGTTCTGTTGACACGACCCGGCGAGGGAGGAACGGGAGCTCCTGGACCTCCACTGAGAGCCCGAACGAAATGTGCAGGTCAGTTTAATCCTTCATCTCATACACTACGAGCTCCACAATCCTCATCTGTTCTCATAACACTTAAAAAAACACACACACATTTACATTTAGTCATTTAGCAGACGCTTTTATCCAAAGCCACTTACAGAGAGTTCAGGGAGCAATAAGTGATATGTCATAAAAGAGCAATAATACAATAGCTGCTAATACAAAGATACTAGTTTCAACAAAAGCCAGAACAACACCTGTTGAGAGAAGAGAGAGGGTTAGTGTGCTTTCTTTTTCACAGAAGAGGTGTGTTTTAAGTAGTTTTTTGAAGGTTGTGGTGATGTGGTTGACCAGACCGCATTGGGAAGAATGTTCCACCAGGAAGGAAAATAAGCGAGAAAGAGATTTAGTGCCCTTATGAGAAGGCATTACAAGACGCCGCTGGTTTGCTGAACGCAGGGTTCTTGAGTGTGAAAGTATGCCGGCGCATACTTACGTGTGCATGTGTTTCATATGTTCAGTGTAGCATCACTAGACTCCTCCCTCTCACAGTGAATTGTGGGTAAAGACTTGTACACACAGGACGATAATAGCACAGTCTTATCACCAGTGTTTTCACTTGCGATGAGCCGAGTGAACGTGCAAATTCACTCTATGAAATACATGAAATACACTCTTAATGAAAAGCAGGAATACCCTGGTACACAAGCTGGCGCTGCGCAACTTTATGCTTCTGACACACACTTACAGAAGAAGAGAAGAGAAGAGAAGAGAAGGGAAGGGAAGGGAAGGGAAGGGAAGGGAAGGGAAGGGAAGGGAAGGGAAGGGAAGGGAAGGGAAGAGAAGAGAAGAGAAGAGAAGAGAAGAGAAGAGAAGAGAAGAGAAGAGAAGAGAAGAGAAGAGAAGAGAAGAGAAGAGAAGAGAAGAGAAGAGAAGAGAAGAGAAGAGAAGAGAAGAGAAGAGAAGAGAAGAGAAGAGAAGAGAAGAGAATCCATCTTGTTGTGCGCACAAATGAGCTCAAATGCATTGCGCCGGGTGCACGATAGGACCCACAGAGTGATGTAGGGTGTGTGTTTGTAATTAAGAGAGCTGATGACATCACATCATTTGAGTTTATGTGTCAGGTTTATATGTGAATAGATGTGATGTCATATGTGTATGTTCTGACGGCTCATTCTTCGCATGCGTGTGTGCGTGAGGCTGGAGAACTGCAGGATGTTTTTTGACCTCCTGTTGAAGGTCTCTCATCTCTGTGGTGCTGATGTATGCGTTTACTCCTCTAGCCTTCACACCATCACTGCAGACCTGTGTGTGTGTGTGTGTGAGTATTCAAATGCTTTGTGAAGTTTTTCCATTGTCAATGTTGAAGCTTTTTAAATTCAACTTTTGAAGCTACACAAGACATGTTTTTAAGACTAAAGCTCGGTCACTAGCATTCTACTAAAATCTATTCTGTGTTTCTCTCTGAAGGAATTCAGCATTCAGACATTTAACAAACTTGAATATAAATGATGTTTTCCGTCAGCACATGCATTATTACCGAGGCTTTTAGCGTAATGTCTGATTCACAAACCTTAATGACACTTTTGTCCTGTTACTTTATAGTTTACATGCTTAACAGTGTAGATTGTTGAAATGGGGTTGGTTAATTCTCCACCGTGTCTGTGGTTTCTTTATCTCTCCACCGAGCTTAATGGAAGTCCGGTGACAAAGAAATACAAATGTACGGAGAAAAAAAGCCTCGTACCCTTGAAAGTGAATTATTTTTCAGGAGGTATGCGCTCTTATCGCTCCGTCCGCTGTAGTTTTGTGGGCGACACAAAAGCGTCTGCGCGAGTCGTCGTGATTGATGTTTTTCTTCTCTTGATGTGGTTTTATAAAAGCGTCTCTGTCTGTTTTCCAGGAGAAACTCTGTGTCCTCGCTCGTGACACACACAGGAGGTCATTGTGATCTGAACCTGCGCTTCTACATCTCGACATACGCAAGGACGTTTAGATTTGCTTCATAAACACAAGAGTTTAATATGACCTCATATCACATTTTAAGAAGTCTTCAGATGTTACTTTATTCGTGAATTAATTGGATGGTAAGAAATGGGCGTGTCACATCAGAATGTGAGTTTGCAGTGGAGGGATTGTGGGGGATTTCTGGAGTGTCTCCATGGTAACGCTTCTTTGCTAATCTTACATTTAGTTTGAACTGTCGGCAAGATTCTACATTAGGTTATTAGAATAAAACAAACGTTCAGGTCTGATGTATTAGAATAAAACAGATTTCAGGTCTGATGTCGGGTGTCAGGAGAGGTGTGTGTGTGTGCGCGTGTGTGTGCGCGTGTTTGCGTGCATGCGCGTGTGGGTGCGTGGTGTGTGTGTGCGTGTGTGTGTGTGCGCGTGCGTGTGTGTGTGTGCGCGTGCGTGTGTGCGTGTGCGTGTGTGCGCGTGTGTGTGTGCGCATGTGTGTGCGTGCGTGTGTGCGCGTGTTTGCGCGTGTGTGTGTGTGCGTGCGTGTGCGCATGTGTGTGCGCGTGTGTGCGCGTGCGTGTGTGTGTGCGTGTGTGTGTGCGTACGCGTGTGTGTGCGTGCGCGTGTGCGTGCGTGTGTGTGTGCGCGTGTGTGTGTGTGCGTGCGTGTGTGTGTGCGCGTGTGTGTGTGTTGGTTAATAGTAATGCATAATGTGAACATCAAGTGTTTGACAGATGGAGCGAGTGGATCAGTTTTGATGAAAGGTTCTGAAGATCATTCTGGAGTTGAGGGTTTATCTGTGATGAATAAGTGTGTTGGTGATGACAGTTGTGTTATTTTAATCATGTGATGTTTTTGTGTTTGACTGAAGTGTTTGTCTCTAATCAAACTCCATTCATGTCATTTATTATGATCATCAGAGAAGAACTCATTGATTCTGTCTCACTCTCACTGTCTGTGTGTGTCTTTCCGTGTGTGTGTGTGTGTGTGTGTGTGTGTGTGTGTGTGTGTGTTTGTGTGTGTGTGTGTGTGTGTACGTGTGTGTGTACGTTTTCTCTCTCTCTCTCTCTCTCTCTCAATTTCAAGGTACTTTATTTCCATGATTGTGTGTTCTTACAATATTGCCAAAGTATTGAACATATAACAGAAGGCAAACGATAAATACAAACATTACAGTGAAATATTAATGTACATAAACAAACTCTCTTTCCGTCTCTCTCTCTCTCTCTCTCTCTCTCTCTGTTTCTCTCTCTCTCTGTTTCGTGACCATGTGACCACTAGACAGCACACACAGTTGAAATCTCTTTTGTGATGAAGAGAAGAGCGAGAGACTCTGAAGGTTACTGAAGAACTCATTGTGTGCATCTCAAGGTCTTCATGCTGCGTACAGAACAGATCTTCAGATGCACTTCATATCTGTTCTCTCTCTCTCTCTCTCTCTCTCTCTGTCTCTCTGTGTCTCTCTATATCTCTCGCTCGTCTCATGATGTCATTTATCAGAGTTTGTGACAGTTGTTTGGAGCAGATGAGCATTAGCGCTAATGAAGATGAATTCTCTTTGAACCGTTTTATTCTGAACGTGAGTTTTGTGGTGTCAGTCAGTTATAATGTATGTGTTCATGCTGGCGTGTTTGGTGTCGTGCTGAGAGAACACGTTTCATAAAGTCAAACACAAACTTATTACGAGGTTTTTTGTTTTCGATGTTTAGCCTGCAAGAGAGGAAAAAGCCTTATCCCCCATGGTTTTCAAGCGGGTTGCCGGGACATTTAGGAGACCAGCTTCAGTGGAACGGAGTGCGTGCTGGGGTGTAGGGTACTAAAAGGTCTGGCAAATATTGAGGGGCCAAATTATTTAAGGCCTTGTAAGAGAGCATAAGGATTTTAAAATCAATACGAAACTTTACAGGAAGCCAGTGTAAGGTTTTCAAAACTGGAGTGATGTGTTCTCTTGAGCTAGTCCTAGTCAAGATGCGGGCTGCAGAATTTTGCACTAACTGTAATTTGCCTACGGTAGCTTTTGAGGCTCCAGCCAACCGAGCATTGCAATAATCAATACGAGAGAGAACAAAAGAGTTGATTAACTTTTAGGCTTTAGGAAATGACAGCATGGAACGTAATCTGGCAATATTTCTGAGATTATTTTTTTTAATTTTTACTTCATTTCGAACATGTAGTTCAAATTTTAAGTTGGCATCAAATATCACCCCTAAGTTTTTTATTTTATTTTTAAACTGAACAATTGAGCCATCCACTTTTAGGGCTGAAGGCTTGGCCGTCTGTAACTGGTGAGGTGACCCTACGAGCATTACTTCAGTCTTGTCACTAGAGAAAGGAAGTTATCAGACATCCATTGTTTGATCTCAGAAATACATTGAGAAAGACGAGAAACAGTCGCATTGACACCAGATTTAGAATGTATGTACATCTGGGTGTCATCCGCATAAAAAATTAAAGTTTAGACCTAGTGATCTGAGGAGTTTGCCCAACGGAAAAATGTACATGCTAAAGAGTAAGGGGCCCAAGATGGAACCCTGTGGAACACCACTTAATACCGAACCAGCCTCAGATTTACAACCACCCAACACAACAAACTGCTTGCGCTCAGACAGGTAAGATTTAAACCAGTTTAGGGCAAATTCAG
>NC_136764.1:411994-431994 GCF_947034865.1 Barbatula barbatula
ACACAGAGACACAGAGACAGAGAGAGAGAGAGAGACAGAGAGAGAGACAGAGAGAGAGACAGAGACAGAGACAGAGACAGAGACAGAGACAGAGACAGAGACACAGAGACAGAGACACAGAGACAGAGACAGAGACACAGAGACACAGAGACACAGAGACACAGAGACACAGAGACACAGAGACACAGAGACACAGAGACACAGAGACACAGAGACACAGAGACACAGAGACACAGAGACACAGAGACACAGAGAGACAGAGAGACAGAGAGACAGAGACAGAGACAGAGACACAGAGACACAGAGACACAGAGACACAGAGACACAGAGACACAGAGACACAGAGACACAGAGACAGAGAGACAGAGACAGAGACAGAGACAGAGAGAGAGAGAGAGAGAGAGAGAGAGAGAGAGAGAGAGAGAGATAACATGTAAACAATGGTGATCCAGAAGCACTAACAGGTTTTTTTATTTCACATGTACTGTATGATGTCATTCTTTAGGAAGGTGCTGTTTTCTCTGCCTGTTGAGTTTATATTTGGGGTCAGCTGTGGCCTAATGGTTAGAGCGTTGGGCTTGTGATCAGAAGGTTCTAATCTCAGTGTCAGCAGGTCATGACTGAAGGGCCCTTGAGCAAGACACCTGCCAAATGAATAAATGTAAATGTATTTGGTTGTAGAAATAGCCGCAGAAGATCATCTGGTCTGAAAAGAAGAAAGCGAATCCGAGACTGCTGAGGGTTTTATTGAAGTCCAGAGTGAACATGTTGAAAAGACGTCTTGAGATTCTGTTTTAGTCATTTGTTGGCTAAATATCAGATAAAGAAATGTTGAGCATGATGTACGAGTGGCGTCTCGTGTTCTCCAGAATTCAAGAGCGGATCTGAGATCAGCACTCACTCTCTGTCCATGCGTTGGACCACGATGTAAAAACACGGTCACTACACTTTTACTCTAGTAAAACCCCGGTCAGATGTAATTCACCTCTCTCACTGCTGTATACGTCTCTTTTGACACCACATGAATATGAAATGTGGAGACTCTGCATTCAGAATCATGACTAACAGCCGTGCGTTTGTGTTCTCAGAGCCCATGCACGGCCCACGACAGCTGAAGGTTCTGGACATCAGATCTCGACAGGTTACCGTTCGCTGGGAACCTTTCGGCTACAACGTGACGCGTTGCCATAACTACAGTCTGACGGTTCAGTACCACGCCAGAGGAGGAGGGAAAGAGGAGAGCAGGGAGGAGGCGTCTTATGACAGTCATAGCTCCGCCCCCCAGCACACCATCCGTAACCTCACGCCTTACACCAACCTGAGCGTCAAACTCGTCCTGCGCAACCGCGAGGGCATCAAAGAGAGTCCAGAGATGCACGTTCAGACCGATGAAGATGGTAAGCGCCATATTAAATACAGGAAACAAATCATATAAGTTCATTGTTCATATTTATTCATATAATACTACAGTTCTTTGTGTTATTTTGGTGATAATTAAGTTCTGCTAAAAATCATTTGATTTGAATCTAATTTATTTGACAAGATTAACAAATCCGTACAAGAAAATACAAATATCCTGCACAACTGAAGAGGATTAAAAGATTATTTTCATTGTGCTCCTCTATGTTATTAATAATGACGATGGAGAAACTTACAAAGACAAGGCAATCTGCCCAACACTGCAATCCCATAATATCCCAAAATACTGTACATTTCAAACATGCCATATCAAGTTTTTAAATCACATTGTTATATTTAAATATAAGTGTAAAATATTGACTGTTAGATTTACATTCATGCATTTGGCAGATGCTTTTATCCTGGCTAGCGCCCGGGTTTAACCGCTTCAGTCAGATCTTTTGATTCCTGAGACAACATATAATGAAGAGCCCCATGCAGCCCATAATAATACTCAATACAGTGTAAAAAGACTTGGTGTTCATGATGAGAGAGTTTATGGAATGGAAATAAAGGTTGGATATTATATCAGTTGAATGAAATGCTCGGGTGCTTCATCTTGTCTCAGATGTTTTTCCTGAAAAGTAAAGAGTCGTCGTTTATCTTTCATATTCCGTGATGTCAACAGATTTTTTGTGCTAAACACACACATCAAGTGAGATCACACAATGCTTTCAGATTGAATCAAGATTCCATTTCTGACTTTCAAGTAGCGTTTCAATCACGTGGTTTAATTCCCTGTGATGTCACTTCCTGTCAGTGCCAGGTGAAGTTCCTCTGGAGTCAATCCAGGCCAGTGTGTATGAGGAGAAGATTGTGTTGAAATGGAGAGAACCGGCTCACACCTTCGGCATCATCACTCAATATGAGGTACACATTTACATTTACGTGTGTTACTGTTTGTGTTTTGCGTGTGTGTGTGTGTGTGTGTGTGTGTGCATGTGTGTGTGCATATGCATTCGTGTGTGTTATTCTGCGTATGTGCACATACGTGTGTGTGTGTTACCGTGTGTGCGTGTGTGTGTGTGTCACTGTATGTGTGTGTGCTTATGTGTTTGCATGTGTTATTCTGAGTGTGTGTGTGTGTGCATGTGTGTGTGCATATGTGTTTGTGTGTGTTATTCTGCGTATGTGCACATACGTGTGTGTGTGTTACCGTGTGTGCGTGTGTGTGTGTCACTGTATGTGTGTGTGCTTATGTGTTTGCATGTGTTATTCTGAGTGTGTGTGTGTGTGTGCATGTGTGTGTGCATATGTGTTTGTGTGTGTTATTCTGCGTATGTGCACAAACGTGTGTGTGTGTTACCGTGTGTGCGTGTGTGTGTGTCACTGTATGTGTGTGTGCTTATGTGTTCGTATGTGTTATTCTGCGTGTGTGTTACTGTGTGTGCATGTGTGTGTGCTTATGTGTTCGTATGTGTTATTCTGCGTGTATGTTACTGTGTGTGCATGTGTGTGTGCATATGTGTTCGTATGTGTTATTCTGCGTGTGTGTTACTGTGTGTGCATGTGTGTGTGCATATGTGTTCGTATGTGTTATTCTGCGTGTGTGTTACTGTGTGTGCATATGTGTTCGTATGTGTTATTCTGCGTGTGTGTTACTGTGTGTGCATGTGTGTGTGCTTATGTGTTCGTATGTGTTATTCTGCGTGTATGTTACTGTGTGTGCATGTGTGTGTGCATATGTGTTCGAATGTTTTATTCTGCGTGTGTGTTTGTGTGTGTGCATATGTGTTCGTATGTGTTATTCTGCGTGTATGTTACTGTGTGTGCATGTGTGTGTGCATATGTGTTCGTATGTGTTATTCTGCGTGTGTGTTTGTGTGTGTGCATATGTGTTTGTGTGTGTTATTCTGCGTATGTGCACATACATGTGTGTGTGTTACCGTGTGTGCGTGTGTGTGTGTCACTGTATGTGTGTGTGCTTATGTGTTCGTATGTGTTATTCTGCGTGTATGTTACTGTGTGTGCATGTGTGTGTGCATATGTGTTTGTATGTGTTATTCTGCGTGTGTGTTTGTGTGTGTGCATATGTGTTTGTGTGTGTTATTCTGCGTGTGTGTGTGTTACCGTGTGTGCGTGTGTGTGTGTCACTGTATGTGTGTGTGCTTATGTGTTCGTATGTGTTATTCTGCGTGTATGTTACTGTGTGTGCATGTGTGTGTGCATATGTGTTCGTATGTGTTATTCTGCGTGTGTGTTTGTGTGTGTGCATTTGTGTTCGTATGTGTTATTCTGCGTGTATGTTACTGTGTGTGCATGTGTGTGTGCATATGTGTTCGTATGTGTTATTCTGCGTGTGTGTTACTGTGTGTGCATATGTGTTCGTATGTGTTATTCTGCGTGTGTGTTACTGTGTGTGCATGTGTGTGTGCATATGTGTTTGTGTGGGTTATTCTGCGTATGTGCACATACGTGTGTGTATGTTACCGTGTGTGCGTGTGTGTGTGTCACTGTATGTGTGTGTGCTTATGTGTTTGCATGTGTTATTCTGAGTGTGTGTGTGTGTGTGCATGTGTGTGTGTATATGTGTTTGTGTGTGTTATTCTGCTTATGTGCACAAACGTGTGTGTGTGTTACCGTGTGTGCGTGTGTGTGTGTCACTTTATGTGTGTGTGCTTATGTGTTCGTATGTGTTATTCTGCGTGTGTGTTACTGTGTGTGCATGTGTGTGTGCTTATGTGTTCGTATGTGTTATTCTGCGTGTGTGTTACTGTGTGTGCATGTGTGTGTGCTTATGTATTCGTATGTGTTATTCTGCGTGTGTGTTTGTGTGTGTGTGCATATGTGTTCGTATGTGTTATTCTGCGTGTGTGTTACTGTGTGTGCATGTGTGTGTGCATATGTGTTCGTATGTGTTATTCTGCGTGTGTGTTACTGTGTGTGCATGTGTGTGTGCATATGTGTTCGTATGTGTTATTCTGCGTGTGTGTTACTGTGTGTGCATGTGTGTGTGCATATGTGTTCGTATGTGTTATTCTGCGTCTGTGCATGTGTGTGTGCATATGTGTTCGTATGTGTTATTCTGCGTGTGTGTTTGTGTGTGTGCATATGTGTTCGTATGTGTTATTCTGCGTGTGTGTTACTGTGTGTGCATGTGTGTGTGCATATGTGTTCGTATGTGTTATTCTGCGTGTGTGTTACTGTGTGTGCATGTGTGTGTGCATATGTGTTCGTATGTGTTATTCTGCGTGTGTGTTACTGTGTGTGCATGTGTGTGTGCATATGTGTTCGTATGTGTTATTCTGCGTGTGTGTTACTGTGTGTGCATGTGTGTGTGCATATGTGTTCGTATGTGTTATTCTGCGTGTGTGTTACTGTGTGTGCATATGTGTTCGTATGTGTTATTCTTCGTGTGTGTTACTGTGTGTGCATGTGTGTGTGCATATGTGTTCGTATGTGTTATTCTGCGTGTGTGCATGTGTGTGTGCATATGTGTTCGTATGTGTTATTCTGCGTGTGTGTTTGTGTGTGTGCATATGTGTTCGTATGTGTTATTCTGCGTGTGTGTGTGCATATGTGTTCGTATGTGTTATTCTGCGTGTGTGTTACTGTGTGTGCATGTGTGTGTGCATATGTGTTCGTGTGTGTTATTCTGTGTGTGTGCACATGCGCATGTGTCACTGTATGTGTGTGTGCTTATGTGTTCGTGTGTGTGTGTGTGTGTGTGTGTGTGTGTGTGTGTGTGTGTAGTTCAGAAGGCATGAGGTCTGACTGTACAGTGAAATGTCAGTAAATTGACAGTGAAGTTCTGCCTTTGATTTGTCAGTATCAAAGACTTCAAACTGAGACTCTCTGACAAGCAGCGCTATCAAAAGGACAGTTTGGGATTTTTCCTCTTATAATGGATTTCTCTCTCTCTCTCTCTGCTCCATTCCAAACCTTCTGCTTTCCAGTGAGATTCAAATGGCAAACAGTAGTTTTTCAGATCAGTTCAGATGAGATTTTCTCATTTCATCCCAGGTCGTGAAATTGTGGATTTGGTCCGATCGGAATAACGTGAAGCTAATGACAACATATCCAGGGCTTATGAAAAACCAGCAGCTCCTGAGAAAATATTTCAATCTGAGAAGAGTTTGAAGTGTGACGCTTCATTAATGTCGTAATGAAGAACGCCGTTCAGATATCAGAAGTCAACACGACTCCACTCATTTTATTATTCATTCATTTCTCTCTTGTGCTGGATTATAATTGAAAAAAGCCTTCAAGCATTGCAGATATAATAGAGTCTAATTTGGTGGAACTCAAAGACTTCTGGAAGCATTTGGTTTGGGAAGATGAAATTCATTTGTTAGCATTGAGAAAATGTGGTGTTGTGGCATTAAAAGTGATTGTTGACATGACAGGAGCCGTGAGTGATCTTCAGAGGGTTCAGCGACTGCTCACTTTAGACTGGGATGAATAAATCTTTCACAAATCTTTGAAGAGTCTCTCTGCTCTTTTACTGGAGTCAGATGTATGAATGTTTTCAATTACCAGCTACTGAACATTTTGTTCATATTAGCTAGACCAGCTCTTTTATTCTTATTAAATAAAAGAAGAATATCCATGTTGGCGTTTTATTGAAAAGCAACTTAAAGAGTAGATATATACCAAGAGACGAAACTCAATAGAATGTTCCATTGCAACACCAGTGCCCTGCGCTTCTGCCATTTTGCGGTGAATGCGACTCAGCTTTTTGCTTTCACGATGGCAATATCAGCTGCTCTGTCAAAAAAAACCATAAAAGCAAAAATTCAAACTGAACAATGATACATGATGACAAAACACTTGGGTCTCTTGAAACCATGTCACTAATAAAGCTTTTCACCCCAAAATGGCGGCCATGATGTTTTCCAAAAAGCAGCAGAGTTTTGCCTCTTGGTATCTATACTCTTTGGTAAATCTTGTCAAATTATTCACATTTTTTTTAAAAACATCACATTAATGTCCATCAAATGTCTTTATTCACATCAGTTGTTGTGTTGTGTTGGTAAAATATAGAAACCCAACTGTTCATTTAAATTAACTTAGAAAATATCAATATTTGACTCAACAACATTATCCAGACTCAGCTCAGAGCATATAGATAATAGCAAAGTAGTGCTGCTCTTTCAATCGAAAAGAGAGGAATAACATGGAGACCACATTAGCAATGAGGATTGCATCACAATCCGGTGCGAAAGTGCATCACACTTTCCGGCAGGGTTTGGGTGTAACTTTCAAATAATAGTGGGGTCTGGGTCGGGTACGGGTTGTAAATTTATGGCATTTCTTTGGTCTTAACGGGTTAGGGTCTGTGTAGCACAATCACGGGTCTCTTCGGTCTCTCACATTTTTGGACCCGTGAAGACCTATACTTTGGACCACATTTGTTGAGAAAACTCATAAATTTGCTTGTGATCTCTTGCCTTATTATTTTAGGTTTTGTTAATCTTTTCTTTTACGGTGTATCAGTCGATCATTCATCTTTCATTTTGGGTTTTTTGGGCCATTTAATCACACTGGGCTACAATATTAACAAAATAACAATAACAATGTGGTCAAATTCATCTCTAAATTAGTTTTCAGTTTTTTGGTCAATGAATCACACTTGACTACCAGTGTATGGAGAAAGAGTCATTGTGAGTCTAAAGATTTAACATTTTAATCAGTATTATCTTATGTGTTCATCATATTGATCACAAAATCAACCGTCTTAGTCAAGTTATTAACGTGATATTTTATTGTCAGGAATTATCTATTTTGAAGCTTCAAGACTCTGTCTGTTGTTCTGAAGTGTTTTGGTTTGTGTCTTCAGATCTCATTTAAAGCGGTCAGCTCATTTGATCCGCTGCTGGATCTCTCCAATCAAAGTGGAAAGGTGGATAAGTTTGGAAATGAGACGAGTCACGTGTTTCTGGGTGTCTATCCTGGATCCACATACTCCTTCAGCATCAGAGCCAGCACGGCCAAGGGTTACGGACCGCCCGCCATCACACAGGCAACCACAAAGATCTCGGGTCAGCACCTCGCACAACACAAACAAGAATACAAACACAAACAAACGCTTGTGTTGTGTGTCTTATCAGTGTTTGTGTGTGCAGCTCCATTAATGCCAGTGTATGATCAGGAGACGCCTCTGAACCAATCAGACAGCAGCGTGACGGTTGTTCTCAAACCCGCTCGGAGCAGAGGAGCTCCTGTCAGGTAACACACATCTGTGTGTGTGTGTGTGTTACTTTAAATATAAACACACTTCATGAACTCACAATGTTAACATCAGTAGAGAATAAAGTGTGTGTGCGTGCACGTGTTTGATGGAACAGAGTGTGTGTGTGTGCGTGTCTGTATGTGTGTGTGAGTTTATGTGATAGAATGATAGAGAAACATCTTGGTTACGGATGTAACCTCAGTCCCTGATGGAGGGAACGAGACGTTCTATCGAACCGACAGATGGGGTTTGATCTTGGTGTCACCAAACAGTCCACCCTGCGCGACGGGCACATCGTCTGTGCAAGGCTGAGCCATAGGTGCCGCTCTTGGTCCAACCCAGCGGGCGTCGTCACCTATTCGCCCAAAGTGTGAAGTCAGTGGCGGTGGGCAGCTGAATCGTGTGTTCCCTTGAGCAGGGGCAGCGTGTGCGTGAGAGTGTGTGTGTGTGTGTTTGTCTGAGAGAGAGAGAGAGAGACAGAGACAATCTTTAAAGTGGAGAACAAAGGGTGTGTGTGTGTGTGTGTGTGTGCGATGGAGACTTGAGGAAACTACATAAAAGCAGTTGAGATCTGTCCCTTTTGCAGCACAGTCTCTCTCTTATACTTGCCCGCCACAAAAACTAATTAATAAATAATAATGTCTAGTTATTAGTTTGTTTTTGACCTACAGTATGCAATCTTTATAAGATCATAATACTATAAAACTATTAGCCTAACTCTAATATTAATAGTCAATCAGTTGATCATAAATGATCCAATTATGAGAAATGAGCACAAATAAATGTAATAAAGCAAACACACAAATTAAATGAACAGCGCCTTTCTGTTGGTATACAAACTGAAAACAGGAGTCGAATATAAAATAACACTTCATAGTGTTCACAGTAGAAATTAAATAAAGATGAAACCATATTAAAGTTGATCACAGTGTGTTTTGTCTCCATTGTTTGAAAGCATTAAAAGAGAGATGTTTATTATTTTTGTGTACGCTGCACTGAAGGTCTCACCGCTTCGGCCTGGATTATGAATGTTCGTGTGAGATTTGCTGTTTGGTCTCTCTGCCGTAGTTAAACTAGTGCCGTCGTCTGCATTTGAATATTTCTACATATTGTTCTAACAATTTCGTATACCATTCGTAAGCCTAAAAGATGATCATGTAACCACTCTAATGCGCTAAACTGTGAATGGGTTTGGTGGAATCACAGTAGTAGACCATCCGGGTATTTCCCGTCTGCTGTTTTTTGACTCATTTTCGCCTACTATATAGTCTGGAAGTAGGGGATTTAGGACGCAGGGTGTCTTTCTTAAGCGCGGCTCTTTAAGCTGATGCACTGCCGGTGTTACTTCGTTTTCATTTTGTGCAAGTTGTGCAACATTTCTGTTCCGTGCAACAGAAACACGTGGCGATTAGCGAGCGGTTAATAGCGAAATTCTGTATTCGCTGCATTTCCAACCAGCTATATGAGTGATGTCAGACAGAAGAAATGTGTCTGTGCATGATTGATTCATTGCTCTATGTCTTGAAAACCATGTGTTTAATACTGTATACCAACATATTTTCAAACAAGCCTGTTTTTGTGATATAAATCAAAGTCAATATTCTTCTTTAACGAAAAATCACAGATAATATAATATCTCAGTTGTTTCTCTTAGTAGTGAGATGGAAAATCATTTCATATCATTTACAGTTACAAGGTCCTACATGATGCGAGTATTATAGGGAATAGATTTAATATGAGGTTTTTCAGGACTGCAAGTTCACTGTGAACAGAAATAAATGACCGGCGTAATCCCGCCTCTGACTATTGGATTATACCACGAGATTTAACCTCTATTCAAAAGTCTAATCTATCTGATCTGATCAAATCATGTTTTTAACTTGCCGACATTCCTCAATAAAATTGGAAAATAAGTCGATCAAGATTTGATTATTGTGATCTGGCTCTAATCTCCGGACACAAACGACAGAAGTGTATTTGGATCAGAGTTAAATCTCATGTGCGTTCCGGTTTATGTTCATGTATTTAACTCCTGAATGACTTCAGATGACATGAAAGAATGTTGTGTCTTTAAGAGATGAGGGTCAGGGGTCAAACTGGGACAATAACTGAAATTCTGCAGTGTTATTAAAACAGATATCTTTAGCTTGATTTGATTTTGATTTTTATAAGCTCTTTATTGATCAAAAGTGAGTTTATAACATATAATCTGTCTATGAAATTAAATTAAATTAAATTATACCTGATGACACTATTGCTGAAACCGTATCGAATTGGTAAAGAGAACAATTGAGAAAGCTTTTGTGTATAGTTCATTTGCAAAAACTGATAACTTTGTTTTAAAAAATGGTAGGAATGCACAGTAAAAAAATATGATTATTAAAATATTTGTAATCTGTTTTTGCAACTAAACTCTATATATTAAACTATAAATAATGTTTCCAGGTAGTGATTCAGCCAGTGGATTTGTGAGTCCAATCACTGATTATTAGAACATGTCATTCATGTTTCATATTCAAACATTAAAATAACGAAAGTAACAAAATTGCAAAAAAATTACTAAAATTAATGTGAAAATGAAAAATATTAAAATAATTCAAAATGATCCGCGATCATTTTAGGGTACAAATCAATTATTGAGTAAATATGTGTTCAGTGTTCAAAACGATTGTCTTATCTTACCCTGATCCACAACGGTAAACTTAAAATAACTATTTGAAATTTTTTTCATTACATCACGTTCGTAAACACAAAGAAGAGAAACCGGCTAGTTTTTCACGTGTGTGTGGATAGGGTTGCTGTGGGTGACAGAGTCTTGTTTATTCTTATAACAGTCGCTTAGAAATTAAATCATCATCTAGATGGCGTTTTTAAAGAAAGCTAAAGTGATAGCTTCATGCTAAAACCAAAAATAAAATCAACAGATTAATTTAGTCTAAAACCAAAGCTAACATTGACAGATTCATTTTTTTAAAGACTATTGTCCCTATCGTACATGCGGCGCAATGCGCAGCGCAAGTGTTGTTTCATGTAGTCAGAACAAAAGCGGCAGATATTGTATGTGTTCAGACCACATGTTTGAGATATATTACTTGTAGTGTGTAAGCTAGGAGGTATTTTCCATGTTATTTCGAGTTTTTGTCCACATCAGGCGAGACGTGATAACCAACGGTACAATCGATTCTATATAAGTGAAGGTTTGCCGTTGTGCCTTGTATAGACATGGTCACGTGGTCTGTCAAGTTGATGTACAGATGTAGTGTTAGTCGTCAGTCATTTAGCACAGAGCTCAGATTCATCCGCACAGAGCGGTTCTCAAACTGAGATGGCGACAAAGAAGCCAAAGTTAAGGACTGCCGCTTAAAAAAAACACAATAAAACTAAATATATGTGTTTTTCCATACAGTGTGAGTCCATTTACCTGTCGTGTAAATACTCAATTACTAATCTCTCATCTTTATTCATGTCACTGATTCTTTTGTGCGTTTTGATTATTATTATTGTTTCCATGATAAAACAAGCGGCGTATTTCCACGAGGATCACAGACGGAATGGCTTTTATATTTTCATTGTTCTGAATGAGTAATCAAAGCATCTGATTAGCTGGAAGAAAATCTGCTCCCAGACGCTCGACGGCAGATGTTTTTCATTGATATCAGCCCGAAGGAAACACATTAAATGACACTGGAGCTTTGAGCCAAAACAACAACAGAGATTAATCCAAGAACATGACGGAGAGAAGTCCTCACCGCAGCCGCTGAGGAACACGCAAATCAAACACTTCACTTTTTTCTGTGTAATCACTCATTAGAAACACAAATCCACCCACTCATGCACAGATATACTTAAGCACATGTAATCTCTGTGAACACACACGCGTGTCCAGAGGGGGCGAGAGCGTGTACCGTCTCTTGAAGATCTGTCTCGGCACGACCATCACAAACCAAAATACACATTTACAACCTGAAACACTCACGGCCATTGGTCACGCTGTTCCTCGTGCCTGGGGCCTGTCAACACACACATTTGCTTGTTTCGCTTTAATTCAGTTTGTGTGTAAATCCTTTGCCAATTTTACATGAGTTCATTGACGGATGCTTTTTAACACGCGAGTTTGTGTGTTCTCTGATAGTCAAACCCTTGAGGGCCTATCTTCAGGAGGTTTAAAGCCCACGGCTCAGGTGGACTCACCGTGTGTCCGAATACACTTTTGCTAGTTTAACGGCAGGAAAACGGACGGCGTGCCCGGACACGTGATCTAAACGGGTGGTCCTGATTCTCTTAATGAGTGATGGGTGTTTTTTCAATCAGAGTGTCATCTTCCGTTCCTTTTTTTAATCCGCCATAACGGATTTGCGAATTACACGGCGGAATTGGTAAGAGCAACACTTCTCCAGCGAGGAAACACGTCTGCTCGTGCGAGAGGTTAAATCGCAAGCAGACCATCTTCAGTACAAGACAGATTTGTATCTTTTTCTCCACAATAATAATCTTTTACATTTTTATTCATTTGTATAAATATTTGTCATTATTGTGTGCTTCTGCGCGTCCCTCTGTGTGTAATAAACAGAATGAACGAGTGCTGTGCAATAGGCGCATATTCCTAATCCGCTCTTAAAATAACTAAACATATATTGCGTTGGTTGAGTCGGTCTATGGCTCAGTCTACATTTACATTTAGTCATTTATAGCGATATGTTCTTTCTGTAAGTTATAGGAAATGGATTTTATTTACACAGTGATAGAATGGAACCCACTATGGATGTGGTTTCACTAGGTCTCTCTTCGTCAGGAATTGTCTAAATCCATGTTGAATATCATGTCTGTCGTGAGTTAATACTTCAGATCGACTGCAAGGTAGATAGGAAAGGGAAAAACAGCCGGCAGGAAACAAAGTGAATAATATGGAAATAATTGATTGAATAATCTCAGTTGTGCTTGTCCGACTAGAAACAGATTCAATAGGTATTATTATACTGTCCTAGATAGTGGAAAATAACACTATCAAAACTTTGTCGCGTGAAGTTAATATGAACCATGAGATGGAGACCATTGGAGCATCCAACATTAGATTAAACAATATTACAAAATAAGGATCAAATGTAACAAAAGAAAATACACATGAACAATAAAATGATCAAATAAATGAAGTGAATGTGTGATCAATTAAATTTAATAAACGCATCTCACTTCGTAAGGGTTAGTAATGGAAATACTGATAGGAATCATGTAATAAATGAGATCAATGAAATAAAATATCTGAGTTTCTACTTAACATCTCAAGATTCTGCAAAGAATTCTGTTCCCCCAGATTCGCACCAAATACAAAAAGGCGTTATTGTTAATTCATATTTCAATAGACTAGTATTAGAAGGAATAAACCTGTGTTGTAGATCTGATGACGTATGTGAAGAAAGCATAATAGTGTCCTCGGTTGACATGATGCTGATGAGAGACGGCCGGTCGAGGTGAACTGTGAGCTCAATCATTAACACTGACACAGAAGAGAGAGACGGACTCACAGCATCAGAGTCCGGTCCGTCCGTGCAGGTGCTCAGCGGGTGACGGACTGTAATTGGTGTCGGTTTAAATCCAGATCCAGCTTCACATGAACCATCACGTCTGATGATTTTCTGTCTATCCTCATACAGTCAGAGCTGCGGGTTTCCTTGACTTTAAAAACCAGATCATATCATCATGAGTGTGTTGCTCTTTCAGAACTAGTGATGCCGATGTGTGACCCTGGAGCACAAAACCAGTCTTCAGTTGAGCAAAAACACATCGTATGGGTCAAAATGATCCAGTTTCTTTTATGCCAAACATTATTAGGACAATAAGTAAAGATGATGTTCAATGAAGATATTGTGTAAATGTCCGTTATTGTGTGAGTAATATGCTATACTAAGGACTTCGTTCCAACAACTTTAAAGGCGCTTTTCTCAATATTTACTAATAAATACTTTCCTGTATCTCAGTGGTAAGAGCATTTCATTAACAGCACAAGGTTGTGTGTTGGATCTCAGGGGATTGCAAATACCTGTGTTTAAATGTATAGGATAATGCAATGTAAGTCACTTTGGATAAAAGCGTCTGCCAAATGCATAAATGTAAATGTAAATATTTCGATTTTTTGCACCCTTGCAGATTTTAGAATAGTTGTGTATCAACCAAAATATCGGCCAAATTTTAACAAACCAAACATCAATGGAAAGCGTATTTATTCAGCTTTCAGGTGATGCAATAATCTCGTTATTTAGAAAAAATGACCCTTAAGACTGATTTTGTTTTCCAGACATTTGGTCTTGATTGTAAATCCCATTGCGAGGCTGGATTTGATTTTCAAGATGTTTACAATATGAGATATAACTGCTGTTTGTATTCTCCTGGTGTATTTCAGTGGTTTTCTCATTGAATTCCGTGCGCGGCGCGCACTCATTCGGCTCTGGGACGGAGCTGTCAGCTCACTGCTGTTGGAGGTTTTAATTCATTGCTTTAGGAGCTCAGGGAGTTCAATGAAGTCAATGACAGTTTGAAGAGATCTTAAGCAGACATCCCAACAGATCCAGAACAAACGCATGCCATCCATGCAAACAACAGATTCTTAACTGAATATTTCCTCATTTATAGCTCGTTTAACAATTCAATTTGAATCATATTTTCCTTCACAATTGTCGTTGTTGGAAAGCAGCTTTAGATACATCGTAATAAAAAAGGGAAAATGAAGATACATGGAATGCAAGTTTCTTAACTGCTTAGTTATTGCTTAACTGCAATAAATGCTATGGTGTATCATCAGAGATGGTCATTGATTCAATAAAGTATATTTAATTTTGGTATATAATTATTTTAAACATTGTTATCAGGACTGTTTAGAGACTGTTTATTATTTCTGCTCAAGTTTCTACGTGGTGGTGACGGAACTTGTTTTCCACCAGAATCAAATGAATAGTGAAATGTTTACTAGTTGATCAGCATTTGTTTTATTATTAACAGCATCTGTTTCACTGGTCATTTAATGAGTTTGTGACATTATTAGGTGACTTTTCATCAGACAAAAGCTGCACGCTTGAGACTTGTTGTCTCCTCCCGTCCCCTGCTGAGCGTGATGAGTTTGTTCTACTGTGATGTAATTATAACTCTGATCTTATACCGCGCGTCAGATGAAAGTCGCAGGTGTGTTTGCGCGCTCGATCGCGCTCTCAGATGTTCAGATCGCCCGTTGCCGTCGGCAGTCTCCGTTTGGCCCGAGGGCAGATCGAGTCACATTCATGCCCCTTATTCAAACCCCACGTATCAGCGGTGACAGACAAGTCCACATCCACACAGACCTTCTTCTTTCAGGAAAAAAGCTGAATTTATGCAGAATAATAAGTGATCCGATGGGCAAAGATTTCCGTTTCCACAGTAACAGAGAGAAGAAGGACATAACTGGGTTGTGATGTGGAAATGGGTTTCCGTCTCCAGGTCTCATCCCATTACACACCTGCTGAAGCCCACAGCACATCACATAAAACCTCCATCATCACCACCACCTCGAGATTCTCTTTTTAAAGCATCGTATTAACAGAAGTTCTTGTTGACGGCATATAAATGAATTAATAACAAAAATCATGTTTTTATTGTGTCAAAACAAACCAACTGTAGTTGAGATCTTGCTTATTACACGACTAGCTGCCACATGAGAACGGTTTTAGGTAAGAAACCACGTTCAAATAAACAGGCAAATTGGTTGAATCATTTGTAAATATAATATCTTATGTGTTATTAAAGTATTTATCGGTTACGGTTGAGTGCCTCTCTGATCATAAGCCTCCAGTAAGTGCAGACGTTTGTCCATATTTGTTGATGTGCCTTGAAACGGGTTGCCTGAAGTGGTTGTCGATGTACGGCGAGGTGCTTGAATAATTAGACTCACGGTGTTGATGGTAATCCTGTGCTCATCCTGAAGGACGTTGTTCCAGACTGCGTCGGTTGTAACAGAGATTTAAGCGGAGGAAGCGGCATCGCTCCTTGTGCATAGACCCCATTGGAATGCACAATAAAGAAACATTAACATATCTTTCAGTTCCATATGTGAATTTGATGTGTAAAAACTGTATAATGTTTTGTTCATGTTTGCTTTATAGTATATTAAATATCAAGGTGTTTGATTTCATTTCACCTCTGAATAAAAATACACATCAATTATACATTTAAATTGAATTTGAATAGAAAATAAAACCATTGATTGATTAACAATATTATCTTCATTATTTTTGGAGGTGAAATGTGACCTGGTTCCTGGTATTAGTAATCTTTACACGCACATCTCTCTCTCTCTCTCGTTCATCTGTAATCTAGACGGTGAGGTTGTTAATTGACCTCTGAACTTTCACCTCAGTGTGGAGCTGATTAACTTCCACCTCTCACCTTGCTTGTGTCTCATAGGTGTTTCAATAATTGATCGCATTATATTTCATCTCCACACAGAGAAGGATCGTTTCCCAGCATGCCGCAGGACAGCAGATGTGAGATGTTTGACTAACAGCTTTTCATTCTTTATCATGTGAATGCAAAGACATTTCGTGAACCTTCTCTCCCCTCAAAACGTCCGACGCACAGAATGATTGACAGATGAGTGCGTGACGCTCCCCCGGCATGTTTACATTTGGCCAATTCCAGCGTTATGGACGTGACATAAAGAATGAATTTTTTGGGAATATATATAGAACCATCTGTTAATGTTTGACTGAACCCTTGCTGATAGAGTCTCAACATTAAAACATGTATTGATTTTAAAACGGGAAATAAACATGCGTTATGGATGTGACAAACTTTGAAGGATTTCTGTGAAATAAAACGCACAATCCTGAAGCAATAATACCCAATGAATAGAGAAGGGATGACTCTTTATAGAACATCAAATAGTGAAAGTAACTATGTTATGAGGAATATGGAGCGTTATGGATGTGACAATCCTGAAAATGGCTCTTACGTGACTATGAAAAATCATGCAGTAAAAATAAAACAAAGGCTTTAGAAATTTGAAGAGAGATCTCACATGGGGATCTGAACCAGATATCTGTGTAGTAAAAACACATTTTGTAGTGGTTAGGTTGACATTTTCACAGAATTGTCCATTTACATTTATTCTTTTGGCAGACGCTTTTATCCAAAACGACTCCCATTGCGTACTTAACATTTGTTTGTAATTCTGTGCAATCCCTGAGAGCGAACCCATGACCTTGCGGCTGCTAGCGCCACGCTCGAACCACTGAGCTACAGCAAATACGTATGTAATGTTCCCCCATACAGTATGTGTGTTATAGCGGATGGACACACTCATCTACAGAAGCAGTGCTTTAGGAGGAAGAGTATTTCAGCTGATGTTTTTGGGTTGATGAGAAAGCGCAGGAAAAGGGCAGACGCTTTCAGCCCGGCACCAATGTGGAATTTTGTCATTTCATTAGCGACAGTATTTTTATATGGCCAGCTTTTTATATTCACAGATAACCTTTTGCTAGCAAACCAGACTTTATTACAGATTAGCCGAACCCAAAGGTCAGATTAACATCAGTCAACATTCATTGTGTTTTAGCGGCGAGCCTCTCTCTATATCCATCGGACGTTATTTTTATCCTGAGTGTGTATGAGGTCCGGTCCCCGTGTCTCATGTTCGTGTCACAGCGCTGTGTGTTACCGTATCTAAACCGTATGACGCTCCGGGGCTTTAGTGGCCCTTTCCCGAACCGACGTAGACTTTATGAAGGGACTGACCTTTAAGTCTATAAATGATTAAGCAGCAAACATGAGCATCAGCGTGTTGTGATGCGGTGTTCATTTCTGCAGGAGCTGCGCTCGCCCCTTTGCTTCAGTATTCCTCTGGTGTTTGGGAATATTGGATATTTCTCTGAGTGCGAGAAGGTTGAAATGATGGAGGTCTCTCAGAACGTCTTGAGAGCCCACAGCCGGGCGAGATGAAAGGAAAGTCGCCGGAGAGATTGAACTGGGTTCTTGATGAATATGCTCTGAGATTGCATCAGTGCGGTCGGCGCGGAAACGTCCAGATTGGATTCATCAAAAAAAGCTTTTCATTCTTTGGTCATATTTCCCTTAAAATCACAATCGACATCAAATGTTGTTTTGCTTAAAAAAGGAAAAACACTATTGTGTTGTATTTGTTGAGGCTGGTCAATGCGTTCGCTTCAACTGCACTGCTAAAGAATAATCAGGGGAACTTAAAAATCTTGATTTTTATACATTGCATCATTTATTGGACACAAAATACTGTGACAATGATCATTGGAGCCAAAATCATCAACACATTTGTTTTAATTTGACATCTAAACGGTGATTTAAACTTCTTTGAGCAGCGTATATTTATTTATGTTACAATACATTTAGTGAACACTTTTATGCAGACAATTAAGAAATATCGTTGAGCGGCAATCAAACATTCATATTACTTCAAAATATGCCTTATTATAAAGAATCACCAAAGAATAAAGATGTTTTATCACACATCATTTCACCTGACTGTAAACTCATTTTACTGTAATGAAGAGAAAGTGAAATCTGGAATAGAGTTTGAGTGAAAGCATGATCCTAAACTGAATCTCAATGTTCTTTCTTCAAAATGTGATGTTGTGTCTCAGTGTGTATCAGGTGATTGTGGAGGAGGAGAGGCCTCGGAGAGCTCGAGGAGGTGAAGCAGAGATCCTCCGCTGTTATCCTGCACCGGTTCACTATCAGAACACCAGCAGTCTGAACTCACGCTATTACTACACTGCAGAGATTCCCTCCGCCGGCCTCCCGTCACCACAACCCTTCACTATCGGAGACAACCGGACCTACAGCGGCTACTGGAACGCCCCTCTCCTGCCGCACAAGACCTACAGCATCTACTATCAGGCCGTCAGCTCAGCCAACGGGGTGCGTTATTCCTCACGTCTCATCTGTTGCTCACAGCACGATCCTGACACCTTCAGTCATTTACTCAAGAATTATAGTCTATTAGTGAGGCACGCACACACACACTTACACACTCACACACACTCACACACCCGCACACACACACACACACGCTCACACACACTCACCCGCACACACACACACACTCACCCGCACACACACTCACACTCACCCGCACACACACACTCACCCGCACTCACACACACTCACCCGCACACACTCACCCGCACACACACACTCACCCGCACACACACACATGCTCACACACACACACTCACCCGCACACACACACACTCACCCGCACACACACACACTCACACACACTCACCCGCACACACACACACTCACACGCACTCACCCGCACACACACACACTCACCCGCACACACACACACTCACACACACTCACCCGCACACACACACACTCACCCGCACACACACACGCTCACACACACTCACCCGCACACACACACGCTCACACACACTCACCCGCACACATACACACTCACACACACTCACCCGCACACACACACACACTCACACTCACCCGCACACACACACTCACACACACTCACCCGCACACACACACGCTCACACACACTCACCCGCACACACACTCACACTCACCCGCACACACACACACTCACACACACTCACCCGCACACACACACGCTCACACACACTCACCCGCACACACACACACTCACCCGCACACACACACTCACACACACTCACCCGCACACACACACGCTCACACACACTCACCCGCACACACACACACTCACCCGCACACACACACTCACACACACTCACCCGCACACACACACGCTCACACACACTCACCCGCACACACACACACACTCACCCGCACACACACTCACACTCACCCGCACACACACACTCACCCGCACTCACACACACTCACCCGCACACACTCACCCGCACACACACACTCACCCGCACACACACACACGCTCACACACACTCACCCGCACACACACACACTCACCCGCACACACACTCACACTCACCCGCACACACACACACTCACACACACTCACCCGCACACACACACACTCACACGCACTCACCCGCACACACACACACTCACCCGCACACACACACACGCTCACACACACTCACCCGCACACACACACACTCACCCGCACACACACTCACCCGCACACACTCACCCGCACACACACACTCACCCGCACACACACACACGCTCACACACACTCACCCGCACACACACACACTCACCCGCACACACACTCACACTCACCCGCACACACACACACTCACACACACTCACCCGCACACACACACACTCACACGCACTCACCCGCACACACACACACTCACCCGCACACACACACTCACACACACTCACCCGCACACACACACGCTCACACACACTC
>NC_136764.1:436994-441994 GCF_947034865.1 Barbatula barbatula
ACACACACACACACACGTGTACATACTTGTGTGTTATAATTTTTTACAGCTGTATAAATAGAAAATATCATATCATTTTGTTAGGGATGCTGTTAGGTAATCCAACAATCTTTTGCGCCAACTTGAGTTCGTTATTATACATCTGTGCTGTTTTGCCTTTTTGATTAGTATTAAGATACTTTAAAACATCAACAACTTTTTACATCAAAATGTCATCTTGTGAGTCTGTGTGAGATTCTTTCTTCTTCAGAACACAACAGAAGATATTTTGAAGAATGTGGATCATCAAACAACACTGAACCTCATTGACTTCTGTTGTATACCACTGCATAAAAAGACTTTTGTTTTGAATTAAGATGTATTTTCTGGATGAGTAAAATTCTCTTTCAGGGAATTTGTGCTTAAACAACCAAAACAAATCTGCCAACGGGGTGAGAAAAATGATCTTGAATTGAGGTTTAAACCTTTTTCTTAGTCACTAAATTCAAGATCATTTTTAGAAAATGCATCTTGATTCAAGAACTCTAGCCAAAAATAGTGTTACACAAAACCACTGAGACGTTTCTCAAAATATCTTCTTTAGTGTTCCACTGAAGAAAGAGTCAAGTAGAGATTTACAAACACATGATGAGAATGTTGTATGGTTTGAAAGGATATGATCTCATCATCGGTTCCTTCACAGATCGTCGGCACGTGTCCAGTAATGCCGAGCAGTGGATTGGACAAATGTCACGGCCTCTGAACGTGCGTCACTCCGTCGGTGTGTTAATTGAATCTCCTTCAATAAAGCCGAATCAAACAAACGAGCGCGATTGAATCTGTGGCATGTATTTGCTTTCATTTATGGTAATTCGATTAGAAAGAAGAGCCGTGCTAATTCCCTTTTAAAGCGATAGGCCCAGTTCTTCTGGTCATTTACATCTCAGCACATTTCCCTTCTCGTGTAATGTCGTGCTGACAGTTACTTTTATTACGTACCGTGGGTTCATTCAGTCCTCAGATTTTCAAAACGTGATTCGATAGACAGAACGGCTTCACAAAGGCAGCGAACGATTTGATTCCAAGTTCAGATGTGAAAACTAAACGGGCATCCGGAGGAGACGGCGGACGCTCGCTCAGAGAGCCGTGTTCAGGTTTGTCACGTACCGTAGCGCGTGCGTCGCCGGGACAGAGGAGAAACTCTCTCACACGTGTGTCACCGCGGCTGTTTCTTCATTTGATATCGTTTTCAAACATTAATATTTTTTACTTTTTCTTTCCTGTCATTTCCATCCCCTTCCACTGCTAAACCCCTTCACCACCCCACTGGGCAGGAGAACGTATCAGTCCTACACTTACTACCTGTAAGTAAAACGTCTTTGTACCATGTTAGTGTCATGCTATGCTAGCTCTGTGCGCTCAACCCTGCATGACTGGCGTCCGGACAGGCGTTATTTTCAACAGGCTTCAATGTTCAACTCTCTGTGATCATATACAGTAAAAGCATTCAGTAACACAGTGATCATGTGGATTTGGATGTGAAATGCCTGTCTGTGATGATGATTTGTGATTAATGTCACGCTTTAGGTTTAATATCAAAACTAACAATCTCATTCTGCTTGTGGACGATTGGAAAAGCCATTTATTTCCCAAGATTAGTTTGTGTCTTTCTGTTGCCCAGCACAGGGATGAGAAACGCATCGTTCTCGAACCTGGACCCATTCTTCTTCATCATCATCATCATCATCTTTATCTTTCTTTCGCCAGCATTATTTCCAGTCATTCTCCGCTTCTTGCCTTGAGTTTTTCTGCATGGTTTGTGTCAGTGGCATGCAAATGAAGTCCATTTCCATCCATTTTCCTAACACGACTGATTCTTGTGCTTCCTGTTGTTTGTTGTTGATCTTGCTGAAGTGTTTGTTTATTTATAGGTTCGGGAGTCGAGCACCAGTTCCTCTTAAGTCAAATATAAATCCTGATCAATTCTCTATCGTGGCGCTTTCATACGCAGTATAAATAACGCCGCAGGAATGGTGCGGTTATGGAATAACACGGATGGGTTTTCTCGGGCAGATTTAACAAGGCCGAGGACGTGTCAATCACAAGTGTGTTTGTGTCAGTCATGAAGAATCTTCAGAGTTTGTTGCGGGAGCGGATGGGATTGACATTGCAGGAGGAGGACGTGTCTTTCTAGCGCTGTAGTTTTTGTCATGTCATCAATAAAGTGGACGGGCTGAGGCTTGTGTCCCTGAGGACACCATCAGCACACACTTCTAAACTGACAGGAGGAGAGTCCGACCGACAGCGGTCAAGGTCTCGCGGATATTTCAATGCAAGAAAAGCAACAGTATTAAAGTAGCCCGATAAAAACAAGTGATGGAGGGAGAGACGGGACAGGCCATGTTTCACCACACCGGTCATGTCCAGTTCCTGAAACTGAGTGGGATTCCGTGTCATCGCATGTTGACGTTGTCAAAGCCTGAAACATTAAATATCGGCTATTTACAAAAAAAGACGAAGACAACACATGTTTGATGCGTGACTGTTCCAACGGATCACATTTACTTTATTAATTCACATCTGCGTCGTGATGAAGGATTCAATGACCACGGTTACATGTTCAACAATAATCTGATATTCCCACGATTAAGACAATACTCTGATTAAGAATGGAGCCTTTTTGATCAGATTAATCCGTAATCATTAATAACTCATAATCGTAGTAAACTGAATGAAGACGGGTGGAGTTCTCTTATTTAAGTCGCATTATGGAAGTGCGGTATAGACACACACACACCTCAATCGCATTATTACCGGCGCGTAGGAGCTTTCGCGGCTCTTTGCGACAGGTTACATACACGCACAGTAGTGGACGGACTGTTTCATGGCAAACAACAAGTTCATCAGATATAATGAGAAGCTGAAGGTAGTTTGGTCCGGACTCGCACAGAAGTGGTGTTTTGTCGGGTCTCTCTCGTCTGTGGTTAACCAGCACGCTACCCACAATTCCCCACTGTTTCCCCCGTCAAACCGCCTCTAATAGGACTGGAAATAAACACATGGGACGCCTACATACCTACTGTACTTCAGAAAGGAGACACTACCCACAATGCAGTTCAGTTTCATCTCTGTGTCCAGCGGGCTGTTATTCTTTGATAAATGCTTCGGGCATGCGGACAGAGACGTGTCACCTTCTGCGCTTGTTAAGATCTGATTTTAGTTTGATGTTCATCGCAGCAAAACCCTCACATATATCCAGCTGATGTTTTTATGATCGAGAATAGACACGAAAGTTGGTTTCAATGAATCGATTCACGTCTCTGATCTAAAGGTTTATTTGCACCATCACTTCAAAATGTTGACGGAAATTCTTAAACGTCTTAGTAAAATTGTGTTTAGATGTAAACATGCCTTGGTCTTTTAAAATCAGATCGACTGAAATATGTCAAAGCTTTTTTTTGATAAAGAGCGTTTCATCAGATGCGCACAAACCTGAACCCCAGTTAACTTCAGTTATTTGTTTTACATTTAATTTATGTTAATATCAGTTTGTATTATTATTTTATTGCATAATGAACGATTTGTTTAATTTTGTTGTATGTTCATTTGATTAAAGTCCCAGTGAAATACAAAACGACAGTTCAAATTTTTTCAAGAAACATTGCAGCATCTATAGTAAATAGTTTATCAAAGTGGGTCATTTTCTTTTTCAAATTCGTGTGCCCTCATAATCTTCAGTTTAAATCTGAAAATGCACTTCTGCCCTGAAATGGCGATCCTTCTCAAATGATGAAAATTAGATGGGCCTGGGCGGAGCATCCGTTAACTCCTCCCCCTCAACTCTCAGTCTGCTGCCAGTTACATTTCAAAATCAATGCAACATCTGTTTTTACACATCCAATCACGCCCACAAATTCCCTCCTTTGAAATTCCTTTTCACTGGGAAACTAAGTAAAACACGATCGCAACTTCCAGTTCACGGGGACTTTAAATATACGATTTGTTGTATGGGTCCAGTAATTTATTTGCATTAAAAGAAAGCGTACGGTACATTGACATCTAGCGGTTGATTTAATATATAAAATATTGGAGGGACAAGTTTAGCAAAGCAACTCTTCTTTTGCTGTCATCAGAAATAATCTAAAGGCGCTCTATTATTTGTGAATGTGCACCAGAAGTTCAGTTGGGGTCACATGCGCAATAACGTTTGTTTATGTTGTTAAGATGAAACCGTCTATATTCAAGAGTTTTCCCACCAGTTTTAAAAAAGAAATGTGTTTTTTCTTTTAGATGAAATGTACAGCGTTTTTTGTAGGAGGATGGGTTAGTATCAAGCTCGTGTTGATGATAGAAGGATTTATTGGCAGTGGCGTGTGTGTGTTTGTGTCAGAGTGTTAAAGTGTGTGTTTGACAGCTTGTGTTTGGACAGAAGTGGTGGTGTTGACAGGGTTTGCAGCGAGATGTGGCCTGTGGGGGGGCGTCTCCATATGGCTGCCGAATGAGATCAACAGGAAAGATGTTGAGAATCAGGACGGCGGGCGGAAACATCAGCGTCTGTGCATGCATTACATTACATTACACAACGTTACAACGTTACATGACATTAACATCATGCTTTTATCCAAGTTACAAGAGAAACAGAGTTGAAACAGAATTTTAATTTGACACATTTAAGATGTTCTTAGAGACGCAGGGCAGAACGTTGAAGAGAAATGGAGTTTGCTGAAGGAAAACTGAGTTAGGGTCGAGCTTCTCAAGTTTGTCCTAATGGAATATTGGCATGTTGTTTACAGTAGCTAATGTGATGAATGTGTTGAGGAGCGTTGGCTTTACTCATCAATCAAGTCTTCATATCTGCTTCCTTAATGCTCATGAAGTCAGCTCGGCTTTAATGGAGTTCTGCAGTTCCTACAAACTTCTTGCATCTCCTTACTTTGTGGTTTGGCTCTGTTTCCAAACTCACATTTGAAATTGCACGCCGATCCACTTTGGGATCCAGAATTCGGCCTCGGGCACCAACC
>NC_136764.1:446994-454407 GCF_947034865.1 Barbatula barbatula
AACAAGAAAACGCATTTCTTTTAGCTTCTTGGTAGTTTTGTTATTTGTAATTTTATTTTACATTTATTTAACATTATATACAGGGTGTTATCATATTTAAATTTATTATTTACGTTTTTTTCGTGTATTATTTTAGTTATTTATTTTATTTTTTATTTATTGTCAGTAATAATTTAAGTGCCTCAAATTAAACTTATTTCAGTTTAGGGCAGCATTTCAGGTTTTTGTTTTTACCCTTTTATTTCTTAAGATCTATATTTTATTTGATTACAATTAACATAAATGTTTTTAACTGATTGCAGCTTTTTAAAGGTTTTCTAGAGTTGAATGTTTTAGTTTTTTAATGGAAAGAGAATGAAATGATTGTGTTTATTGGAGTTGATCTCATTATCAGTGTCTCTTATGGCAAGCCGAATTAGCTTTTAATCATTCTTAGGATATGAGGTTTCGATATCAACAATTCAACCTTTACTACTAAAAATTATGATTTCTGATATCAAGAAATTAATTTTCACTAGTTGAAACGCTTATTCTTGATAAATGTAAATTAATTTTAACATGTTGCATTGGGTATTTCCGATATCCATAAATCTGAGAGTAATTGTAGATATCTTAAATGGCTTTCTTACTAGTAACAATTACATTATTGAAATCAGAGTTAACATTGTCACTAGTGAAAATTTAATTATTGAGATCAAAAATTGGCATATTAAAAATAGACATTATCACCATCAAATTATGTTTTTTTACTAGTAAGTATTGCATATTGCAAATAAGATTTTTGACTTATAAGAAATTCATTATTGATATCTGAAATTGAATTTGAATGGCAGTCTATTGTATAGTATTTAAGTAGTATCAAGCATTAAGTTTTTACTAGTTGAAATTCTATTTTTGATATTTGATGTTTTGACATTTCTGCGAGTGATTGACTTGATTGTAACTAGTAAAAATTGAATTGTTGATATCACAAATCCACATCTTAAGAATGATTAAAGGCTAATTCGGCTTGCCATAGTCTCTGTGATGTTTCTTCTGCCTATAGCAGCTCTTCTCTGACCTGCGTGTTTTTTTCTCTCTCTTTATTTCACGATAAAATAGAATCATTAAACCGGTTTGGTCTCATTTTCTCGGCACTAAACGCAGACGGCCCTCGCACCCTGAGCCCCATTACCCACTTTAATTGAAATATAAAACTAAGACCTCTGAGCGGCGTATTAAATATGAATGACTAACATCTCGTGTAAGAGATCCCTCACGCTGGTGCAGGAACAGCTTTACATTACACAATAAAACACAGAATAATGACAGATTATACAGCAGTGAATCATCCACAGACGCGCTTCTCAACCTCACAACTGTATGTGTCCTCTATCACTTTATTCACATTCACTCAAAGAGATCAATTCAGTCATCATTTACTGTTGATAAACCTGCACGTGAGTCTTTCTTCAGTGGAACACAACAGAAGATATTCTGAGAAACGTTTTAGCTGTTGGAAGTCAATGGAGTTCAGTGTTGTTTGATCATCAGCGTTCTTCAAAGTATCTTCCGTTGGGTTCTGAAGAAGAAAGAAGCTTAATAATAAATGATGTGTTGGGTGGTGCGGTCACGTGATCTATCCGTGTTCATGTTCCACCTCTTAATAAAAAAGGAATAGAAATAAAAATCGTTTTTAAAAAGCTCACACATTTCACCGTCCTAACTTGTCACAGTAGGTTTCATTCGGCGTGATTATTATTATTATTTGTCTGCAGTTGAGAACCGCTGCTCACATCTGATTTATTTCTTTGCATTTCTTTTCTTTGAAATTCATTTTTATTTTCGTCCTTCATCGTGATTTGAATCCCACGACAGACCCCCCGTACACCCTCAGACTGCTGATCAGAGCTCTGCCTGTTATTGTTGCTTATACCCTGTTCTCCTCTCTTTCTCTTTTCTTTCTCGCTGTCGTCTTCTCGCTGTCTCTCTATTCTCACGTTTAACCTGTAATGTATCTGCTTATAAAGTCCCCATTACTGGTAAGTTCATCAGCTTGATTCTGTGTTTCACGTAGAGGCTCATTGGCTGCCAAACCCCGCCCCCACATGTGTCTTGACTTGCATGGAAGACGTTACAGCATCACACGCTATACACCCCGTCCCCCCCCCCCCCACACACACACGCAATCACGTGTGCATCATCATGGCATTGTTTTATGTTACGGTCACGTTCGTTTGCTTTCGTTGGCTTTGAACATCAGTCATTGTGACGTCACAATCCCTCGTCCAATCATTACGCACCCGTCAGTCATATTGCCATGAGAAAATGAATTTCAAACCTTGTGTGGCAGATTTCACGTGCGGGTAAACGGGAGAGTAACGCAGACGCAGGCAGAATTAAACAGAAGTGACGCAGGACGGATGAAGTGTGAAAGGGTTGATGCTTGATGTTTTTCTGTCATCCGCTCATCCTCTCCTCCAGCGCTGTGACATCATTCATTCATTTTCATCACATCTGTGAAACACCTTTACCTTTTACAGTGATCCATTATTATACAAAGATTTACAGATCCGGTTAAAAGATCTTTATGAATTCAATCATGACTCTCAAATCTTGATAAACCTGTTAGCTCTTCTCTTTTTTTCACATGGCACACATGTTGTTGTATTTTGCTGTTTTAAGTTAAGCAATATACACTCACTGTACTGCGAATGATATATTTGTACTCAGTGTTGTGTGAAACTAGTTACTAAGTTATTGGTTACTGTAATTTAACTACTTTTCCATTGAGAAAGTAAAGTAAGGGATTACTTTAATGTTTTTTTGTAATGTAATAACAGTTACTTCTGATGTAATTCAACTAAATACTTTGTGTAATATATGTGTGTCTGCAATAGTGGAATTGACATCAAAACTCAAAGTCTGACTTTAAAATCTGTGCTTTAATGTATAATTCTCACATTTACTTTATGTAGTTTTATATCATTTATTTGAATGAATTAAAAGACACATTTGCTTCAGTTCATTTCCCTTTAAATTGGGTGGTTACCCCATTGGCATATTGTTTCAAAAACTAAATTCCCTTTTGTATTTCATGCTATTATTTATTTTTTAAACAAGACATTTGCTTCTCAAAAACCAGATGCATCTTAATATCATAATTTTTTCTAATGTAATATCATCAGATTTACAGGTTTATTTGGATGTGAATAATAAATGGAACAGTTGATCTTTTAACCGCAGGAGAGAACATGTGAACATGAGTGAATATTGATCAGCATACGGTTTTATAACAACATGAGAATGAATCAATACATTTTTAGCTGAATGGTTCAGAGTTTCGGTGTATTTACTGAATTTGACAAACGTAATCATTGCTCAGACTTGAGATCACTGTAAACGGATGTGTGTGTGTGTGTGTGTGATGTCAGTGTTTTTGATCGTCATGGTGACACAAGGTTTTGGGTGTTGGCGTGGATGTGTGTCTTTACTGTGTTTTGTGTTTTGTTTAGATGAGACTCAGACTTTGACGAGTGACACCAGCAGTCTGGTGCAGTCACACACACACACACACTCGCTGCGCAAGCGGGACGCCGTGGACGTGCCGTACCAGACGGGTCAACTTCATCCGGCCATCCGCGTGGCAGATCTGCTTCAACACATCACTCAGATGAAATGTGCCGAGGGTTACGGCTTTAAAGAAGAGTATGAGGTAATCATCTATCCCATCATCCCTTGGGGTTTCTTCACTAGTGATAAACTTGACTGTTGGTTCTTGTACTTGTTTGTGTTTATGATGTGTGAATGCAGTGGCGTGTTGTTGCTGCAGCACATGTGTTTATGTGAATGAGTTTACACGAGTAATCACAGCACACGTGACATCATACCAGACTTAACCTGCACACGCTTACTCTCCTCCCATCTCAAATCATATATCATATTTCTCATATTATGTAAAATACCACATATATCATATCATATTTCGTATATCTCATATTTTGCACTGTAAATATCATACCGTATATAGCATATCTCATACCATATTATATACTGTATATAAATATATATCATATCATACATCTTATATCTCATATCTTATCGTATAGTATGTGTCATATTATGGAAAACACCGCATGTATCATATCATATATCATATATCTCATATCATACACCGTAAATATCATACCATATCTCGTATATTTCATATCACATTACTGTATATACCGTAAATATAAATATATTGTACCATATTTCGCACATCATATATCATACATCTTATATCTCATATCTTATCATATCGTAGGCAAGGCAAGGCAAGTTTATTTGTATAGCACATTTCATACACAATGGCAATTCAAAGTGCTTTACATAGAAGAAATTAAAAATATCCATTTGATAAAACAGTTAAGAAATAAGAAAAATAACAGTAGCCAGTTAAGAATAAAAAATAAAATAACATAGTTTAGAAGAAATGAGAAAAAGAAAAATTAACCAGTTAAGAATACAAATAAAATAAAATATAGTTTAGATTAGATAATCAATAAAATAAAGTACAGCACAAACAGTCGGACGGTCAGAGGCACAGTGGCACATTAATCAAATGTAAAGTTAACCAGATGTGTTTTGAGTCTGGATTTGAATGTGACTACTGTGGGAGCACATCTGATCTCTTCTGGAAGCTGGTTCCAGCTGCGGCTCGCATAATAGCTAAATGCAGATTCTCCTTGCTTAGAGAGAACCCTTGGTATTTCTAGCTGATGTGATCCTAATGACCTGAGTGTTCTTTTGTATGTGTCATATTATGGCAAACACTGCATGTATCACATCATATATTGTATCTCATATTTTACACTGTAATTATCATACATTACATACCCCATCATACTATTTAGCCTAAATACCGTGTATAGATATATTTATATATCATATATCGCACATCATATATAATACATCTTATATCTAATATCTTGTCATATCGTATATATCATTTCATTTAATATCAGATATCATATACAACACATCATGTCATCTCCTCTCATCATCTCATGACATCTGCTCCTTTCCTTTGACCATCTTTCATCTCCTTCTGTCTCGTTTTCTCTTATCCCCACATCTCATCTCATCTGTTTTGCTCTTTTCTCCTTTGCACTCCTTTCTCTCACCTCCTCTTGTCTCATCTCGTTGCTCTCCTTCTCATCTTATAAACTTTCATGTAACCTTCTTTTCTCTTGGTTCCTCTCGTCTCATCGCCCTTCTTTGCTCTTTTCTTCTTTGATATTAATATTGTAATGCAGTGTGAGGGTCTGCTGTTGTCAGAGGTTCTGGGTTGTAGATAAATGATGTCACACACACACACACACACACACAGATGCGGGGTTAATAATGGGGTCTGATTTGTGATCAGGTTGTGTTTTGTTTGTGTCAGTGGATGATGCTGAAGTGGTTTTGTGGTTTTGTTGACTTACACACTGTATTTCTTTCTGACCTCTTCTCTCATGGTTCTGTACGTTATCTGTGGAGAAGATAAATGAGGTAAGATCACACTTCATTCAGTTCACATGTCAAATAGCCTTGAGCTTGTGCTGACAGACGCTAGGCCAGTTAAACATTAACAGCGTTCATATTTGGAGAATGCAATTCCTTCAGAAAGCATTTGACAGTGCACGCGTGTGTTTGTGATTGTGTAGGGTTGCCAACACTTCAGAATTAAAGAGAAACTTTCTCGTGAGACAGCCGGAACATACAATATAATGTACAACAACAGTCAAAACCTTACATTTATATAGCGCTTTTCTGAACACTCAAAACGCTTAACATTGAAGGGGGGAATCTCCTCAACCACCAACAATGTGCAGCATCCACCTGGATGAAGCGACGGCAGCCATATTGAGCCAGAACGCCCACCACACACCAGCTTATTGGTGGAGAGGAGACGGGGTTACCAAGCTAATTGGTACAAATGGGGATGATTAGGAGGCCATGATGTATAGAGAGGGAATGTACATGCATATTACATGATCTGTGAAATAAGATGTGTGTTCACAATCACAGTGACATCACAAACTACTGGCCTCATGTGTTATGCAGCTTTTTCTGTAGTGTTTATGATCAGTAAAGTAGACAAAAGTTGTAAAGTTGGCAGCCCTTACTGTGTTTTTGTGAGTGTGTGTGATTGTGCGTATGTGTGCGTTTGTGTGTGTGTTTGCATGCATATGCGTGTGTGTGTGTGTGTGTGTGTGTGTGAGTATTTGTGTGTGTGTGTGTGTGTGTGTGTGTGTACGTGTGTGCGTGCATGTGTGTGCATATCTGTGTGTGTTGTGTGCATATGTGTGTGTGTGTGTGTGTATAAGCGTGTGTGTGTGCACATGTGTGTGTGCACATGTGTGTGTGTTTATTTTGTTGATCAATGTGACCGGTGCCTGTGAAATGTTTTCTGCTCTTTTATTAAATTGATGAAATGAGTTCTTGAGAGAATCTTCCAGCATGCTGCAGCTCCTCTGCATTGACATTCTGTCTTCATGTCAGCGTTTAATTCTTTATGTTTGTTTGTTGCTCTTGAGAAATGAATCTTCAGGCAGTATGATATTATTTATCAGTATCTGATATTTCAGGTCAAGAGGTTGATGACATCAGACTATAATGACAGTGAATTATCACGTTACATTGAAATGAATCATAGTATAATGTATAAACACATTGATTTGATTGTAGCAGCATATTGTCATTGAACAGAAACATACTTTTTTATTTGAAATAGATTCAAACAGACTAATTATGCAAATGTATTCCATTAAATACAGAGTGAGATATCATTAGTAAAGTTTTTATAGTCTGTAGGAATTTATTATAGAACAACAGATTAATTATTCCTCTGTGTATGTGTGTGTGTGTGTGTGTGAAGTATTCCTCTGTGTGTGTGTGTGTGTGTGTGTGTGTGTGTGTGTGTGTGAAGTATTCCTCTGTGTGTGTGTGTGTGTGTGTGTGTGTGTGTGTGTGTGTGTGTGTGTGTGTGTGTGAAGTATTCCTCTGTGTGTGTGTGTGTGTGTGTGTGTGTGTGTGAAGTATTCCTCTGTGTGTGTGTGTGTGTGTGTGTGTGTGTGTGTGTGTGTGTGTGTGAAGTATTCCTCTGTGTGTGTGTGTGTGTGTGTGTGTGTGTGTGTGTGTGTGAAGTATTCCCTGTGTGTGTGTGTGTGTGTGTGTGTGTGTGTGTGTGTGTCACAGTCTCGTGGTCAAAGTGAACGTCTCTTTCTCTGCTCAATTCTGGGTTCAAGTGAAAATCTCCTGTAGGTGTTTGAATGAGATGGTTTTGGAATCAGAGATTTTTTAACTTTGAGGAAGAGAAAGATTTGATTTGAGTATGAAGTTTGCGTATCATCAGATGGGTTTTCTAGAACGATGTAGTCCGGCTGTTCTTCAGGACTGAGTAGATTT
>NC_136764.1:454607-474607 GCF_947034865.1 Barbatula barbatula
GTGTCCTGTTTTAAAAGTGATCCACTGTTCAGCGTTTAAATCATTTTCTTTATGAGGTAAACCTTTAGCTTTTAGCTTTATGAAGTTGTGATTGACTCGAAGGCCCCGTTTACCCGTCGCTGAATTCTCAAGACAAACATTCTGAAACTAAAGAAGCATTCAGGAAGTGACATCATCTTCTTTAATGACGTTAACAGTTTAATGACGTGACTGTGATTGATTTCAGGTGAAATGCTGTAAATATTGGCCGGATGACACCGAGATCTACCGAGATATCAAGGTGACGCTGATCGAGACGCAGCTGCTGTCGGAATATGTCATCCGAACGTTTGCTGTGGAGAAGGTGAGAGACTCCTCCCTCTTTTAAAAGAGCCAATCGTGTTTAGTTGACCTCACAGTCTGAAATCAGATGAGACGGTGTCATGAAAGTCATTGATCGCTGTATTTGCTGAAGTGAGAATTACACATGTGTATGTTGTCAGTGTATATCGATCTTATTCAAGTTGACGTCAGATTTGGGTTTTGTGTGGTTGATGGGGTTAATGATCATCAGAAAATGATCAATATTCTGCTATTGTACTGAATCCACACAACCAGACGTGTTGCACAGAATAAAGTTACACATGGTTAAATCATCATGTGTAGTATTTTATCCTTCACGTCGTGATGGTGTAAATCTGTACACAAACCTGCAAGTCTAATGATATTAAAGCGTGTCCGGTGTGATGTGCATTAGTAACGCTCAGGCGATTGTGAAACAGCAGCGCAGGTGTCGGATCTGAATCTCTCTCTCTCTCTCCAGCGAGGAGCCCATGAGATTCGTGAAATCAGTCAGTTTCATTTCACCGGCTGGCCGGATCACGGCGTCCCATATCACGCTACGGGTCTGCTGGGATTCGTCCGCAGGGTCAAAGCCAAATCACCAACTAATTCTGGACCAATCGTGGTCCACTGCAGGTATGATGTCATTATCAGCTTCATTTCGCAGATTTTGTTTGCTACACCGTACAGAATGATTTTATAAAACCATAATAGTTATCGTAAATGAATCCAACAGTTGTCTTCACCGATGTGGATGAACAGACCCTTAATCTCTGTTCTGATTGGTCACTTTACAGCGCGGGGGCGGGGCGAACCGGCTGCTTCATTGTGATTGACATCATGTTGGACATGGCAGAGAGAGAGGGCGTCGTGGATATCTACAACTGTGTGAGAGAGCTGCGTTCACGCCGAGTTAACATGGTCCAGACCGAGGTACTGCTTCTTTCACCTTTAACATCCCTGTGAACTTTGTTTTTACATCCGTATTCTGACACATGAACGAGTGAAACGAAATTACGAATGAGAACAATAATGGGCGTGGCTTGTTGTTTTACTGCGATTTGATTGGATGTATAAAAAACAGGCCATGCATTTGGAAATACTGGCAGCAGACTGACGTTTGAAGGGGAGGAGTTAACAGATGCTCCGCCTAAGCCGTCTAACATAGGTCTTTTAGGATGGATAGTCACTAGGTCTGGGTTTTGTGAACAAATTGCCGATTTGATTCTTATTTGTGTAGTTTCGATTCGATTCAATATCGATTACTTGTGAGTAGGTTACGTAGATTAAATTGCTAGTTTTTCAGAAATGGAATCCATATTTAAATATATATGCTGGTAACCTTCCTACTCGGCTATATTGCCATACAAAATGGATTTACCTTTTATCTTTACTTTGGTTAACCAAACAAGTAACCAACATTTTAATTTTAACAGTTAAATTCATAACAAAATAAAACCGATTTAACTGAAGATTATGAGGGTACACGCATTTTAAAAAGACAATGACCTGCACTGATAAGCTATTTACCATGAACGCTGCTATATTTCATGAAAAGATAGGAATTGTCATTTTTTATTTCGGTGGGACTTTAACGTCAACATCACACAGAAACCGTACACGTAACTCAACGTAACACAAACACACAAATTTGTTCTCCGCATTGTTCTTTGGTTGAAGAAGTATTGGGACAGCATGGCCAAAACTTTACACAACACAGCACTCGTCTAGAGAAACTTAGCATGCGACGCTTCATGAAAGCGTTTGTACTCATGTGAATGGGACACAGAACTGAGGCACAGAAAGACTTTCTGAACACATATACCTGACCGGAAGACTCTGATTTGAGACACTGCAGCGATGTGAAGCTATTATCATATCATATAAACACTCTCAACCTGTTCAATCGTCCCTCAGCCGAGAGCACGGCTCAACGCAGCTGCTTGAAAGAGTCATAAACCCCAGAAAAGATGTTCCCGCTCGCCCGCTTCATTTTTACAGCTCCTGACGGGGTTTATGTAGCCGTACAGATGAAGAACTCTCAAGTGTTTGTGAACGTTCACCATCTGGAGCCGCTGCATCATTTCACTGAAACTCCATTCACATCACAGGCATCGGTGCGTTTAATGGACAAATGTTTCAGAGATGACGTTCAGAGACACTCAGCACCAGCGTTTGCCGTAAGATCATTGACCTTCAGATGCCGCGCACGTGCGTGTTTGTCACCCTGAAGGCTCTCGCTACCTTTTTACACGCGTGTTTGAACCGTCACTGTTAATTCAAGACGACACGGCTGTGGATGTTCCCTCATTAGTAAGCGATCCTCTCTTTTCATACGGTGCCGTTACGGCTGGTTTGCGATGGCATACGCCCGCTGAAAGGTCAAAGTTCACTGGAGAGTCAGCAGTAGGGACACGTCGACCCCGTCGTCAGGACGTAGCGAAAAGTGACAGGCTGTGATTGTTTGTAAATGTCACTTCAGCAGTGATTTCCATCAGACGTGATTGTGCTCGGAGCAAACGTCAGCGTCTGGGAAAATAACATTTCAATATCGACATGATACGCTGATGATTTACAGCTGATGAACTTTGATGTTCTTACTGTTAAAAAATCTCATCAAATGAGCACGATCGCATTCACATCTTCCGTTTCAACACTGACAGATGAAAAAATCATAAATTAAATCTTAAAAAAGTTTCTTGCAAATCTACATAAAACCCTTTTCACTTTTGTCTAGAGTCACGTGTGATCTGAGGTGGAATAGAGATGCGAAGAACATGTTCCACCTGTTATTTTATGCTAAATAAATGATCAATTATTAAATGTCCAGCACAGGTCACATGTACACGCATAATTCTCGCCGACCAATCATAAGCGAGTATTCCAGACTGGAGTTGTGTAGTTAATGTCGATTTAATGGTGTAATGGTGCACGTGTGTGTCTTCAGGAGCAGTATGTTTTCATCCACGATGCCATTTTGGAGGCGTGTCTCTGCGGTGACACTACCATTCCAGCCAATCAGCTTCGCTCTGTTTATTACGACATGAATCGACTGGACCCTCAAACCAACTCCAGTCCGATCAAAGAAGAGTTCAGGGTAAGAGAGAGATTGTGTTCACTTTTCTTTCATAAATGGGCACTAAACTGAATGCTATCGAATGTTACGCCGGGTTCACACCAAACGCGAATTAAGCGTTTTGCGCGAGTAAATTACATACAAAGTCAATGCAAGGTCAGTCTCATCTTCCGCAATGATTTAAAATATTTGTCACTTCACATCCCTTGTGCGAAAAAGTAACGAACTTGAGTGCGGAACGCGATTGTTCATGTTTAGTGTGAACCTACATTAGGAACTAGATCTTCTAGCAAACACAGTGTGTGTGTGTGTGTGTGTGTGTGTGTGTGTGTGTGTGTGTGTGTGTGTGTGTGTGTGTGTCGACAGACTCTTAACATGGTGACGCCCACCCTACGTGTGGAGGATTGCAGCATTGCTCTGCTGCCGAGGAATCATGAGAAGAACCGCTGTATGGACGTCCTGCCGCCCGACCGCTGTCTGCCCTTCCTCATCACCATCGACGGAGAGAGCAGCAACTACATCAACGCCGCTCTCATGGACGTACGACAACACAAACTTACACAACTGAGGCTTTATGTTTGTTTCATTGTGTTATGAGCTGATCATCAGTGAAGTTATAGATAGCGAATATAGATAAAAGTGATCAGAGATGTTCCTGTTGAAACCGAATGATTTCTCTTTCTCAACAGAGCTACAAACAGCCGTCTGCCTTCATTGTTACCCAGCATCCTTTGCCAAACACAGTGAAGGATTTCTGGAGACTGGTTCTGGATTATCACTGCACATCTATAGTCATGTTGAATGATGTGGATCCAGCGCAGGTCAGTTCATCACAGAAAGACACAAACTCAGAGACTCACACACACTCACCACAGTGTCTTGTTTTTATCTACGGATGCAGATGTATGTCAATCTTTTTTATAAAAGTAGAAAAATATATAAATGACATTGAAATCTTTGATAGGTTTATGTTGTCATGGACACTTCACCCAGAAATGAACATTCTGTCATCATTTCCTCTCCGTCGAGTTCCAAATGTGTATAAATGTGTTTGTTCTGATGAACACAGAGAAGATATTTAGAAGAATGTTTATAACCAGACAGATCTCAACACCCATTGACTCCCATAGTAGGAAAACAATGAAAGTCAAAAGTGCCCCAGAACTGGGTACTACTGGCTACCTTCTGGGTGAAGTGTCTGTTTGAGTCCTTTGCTTTATATTGTGAGTGGAAGCGCTGGGTTTATGCTCCTCAGAGTCTAACACACACACACACACACACTTCAGATGCTTGACATGTCCCACACACACACACACACACACACACCCACACAACACACACTCCTGCACAACGTCTTTCATCAGGTATTCTTTCACAAACACAATGAGGGCCCCTCCGCACCAGCACTGATGGGACATTTCAATGAATAATGACTGACACACACAGCTGTCACTCAATATTTCAGTACATTTACACTGAATGGATCTGTAAGTGTTTCTGCTTCATTTGTTCCTCTTTGTGTGCAGTTGTGTCCACAGTACTGGCCAGAGAATGGTGTTCATCGCCACGGTCCGCTGCAGGTGGAGTTTGTTTCTGCTGATCTAGAAGAGGACATTATCAGCAGGATATTCCGGATATATAACGCCGCCCGGGTGTGTAACGCACACAAAACCTCGACGCTTCAGCACATCATTGAATGCATTTATGTTCTGTAATGGACACAAGACTGATGTTTGACTAAATGAACACAAACACAAACACTTGACTGTTCTTCACACTGAACCACAGAAATCTAACTTCTCCACACACACACATTCACATGTTGTTTATCTAGATATACAGCACACACACACACACACCTGTGACATCATTTGATTCTGTGATCACCTCAACACAAGACAGCCGAACATCATCACATTACAGGACAGTCGTGGCCAAAAGTATTAGTAGGCAGTGAATGAGATGTTGCGTTTTGTAGATTCTGTTTGGTTCCAGAATGAGATAACTCGTCATGTTTTTTATAATATTATTATGTTTTTATTGTGTAAGTAAGCTGTATTTTTTATTGTTATGTTTTAAAAAAAAACACTGCAGTTTCAATTGGAACGCACAATAAAAAAACATATTTTCTGAGTTATCTCAATTTGGAACCAAACTCTTCATTTGTAGATTATTATCGCACATGTTTCTACGGTATTCTGGATATCTTAAGTCTTAAAGGCATTTATTAGCAAAAACAAAAGATATATGGAAAGTGTCAATATTTACAGTGTTGGGCCTTGTTTTTCAGTGTTGTAATGTAATGAAGTAAAATACTTAAGTAAAGTACTTGTGTAGTTTTTGGGAGTATCTGTACTTTACTTGAGTCTTAATATTTCTGCAGACTTTTACTCTGATACATTTCCCCTAAGCATGTTCATTACTACAAAATAAAAGCATAGAAACAGAACTGAAAAAGACAAGGCGATGCGGTCACCATGACAATGCTGAACCGATCATTGCTTAAAGCTCAATGTGCAAGTGCAAAAATGTGCTCTTTGTGGTTCATTTCAACACAAGGTTTAATGTCTTGCTTCTTTTAAAGATAAACAGATCAATTTTCGGTTTCAATGAATCGTCAAATGATGGGTGATGCAAGAAAAGAAAGAAGTAAGGGACAGATTTGCTGATTTTGTTCCGAGTTGTTCTCTTAGAGGATAATATTGGGGTGGGAGGGAACTATCCTTTCATAAAGTTATAATTTGTAAAGTTATAAAGATGTGCTTTCTGAACTTGTATTTTGATCGTTTAGCAATTTGGCAACATGTTGTTTCAGATAAAACTGTTGAGCTTGAGATTTTCTTTTTATTAAAGTGAAATAAAAAGGATGTCATCATTTTCTCTCCCTCGTGTCATTTCATACCCGTATAAACTAGACGGAGACACAGAGAAAAATATTTGGAGCAATTTTCAATTCTGTGACATCATTGACTGCCATACAATATAGTCAAAGGTGCCACAGAACGGTTTGTGTTCCTAAATTCTTCCTAATATCTCACTTTGTGTTCACCAGAACATTAACATACGTTTGAAACAACCCGAGGGTTGAGAGTAAATGATGACAGAATTTTCATTTGCGAATGAATTGCAAACAGAACATTTATGTCACGGCAATACTTTTGAGCTCCACTGTACAGCAGACACGCACATGAAGAGAGTCGTTGTGTGTTTGAGGTGTTCATCATGATTCTGTAAGTGTACTTTCTAACGGTGTGTGTGTGTGTGTGCGTTCCAGCCGCAGGACGGGTACCGTATGGTTCAGCAGTTTCAGTTTTTGGGCTGGCCGATGTACCGGGACACACCTGTGTCCAAACGCTCTTTCCTCAAACTCATCCATCAGGTGGATAAATGGCAGGAGGAATATGATGGAGGCGAGGGCCGCACCGTAGTACACTGCCTGTGAGTACACGACTGAACCACAACCATCACACCACTGCTTTCACTCGATAAACTGAGTGTCCATTATATCCTCTTCACCTTTAACCTTTTTATTTATTATTCTCAGGTTAGGTAAAGTAAGTCCAATCTGACCTAAATCATAACCATTTAAATAATACTTACAATTCGGACAAAAGACGGTAACTTCTCACTTAAAGTTTTCATCACACGAGTGATAGACACAATTCTTCGCAAGTATTAGAAATACAATTATTGAATCGAATATCTTGCAAATGAAAGCAAAATAACATGTTGTATATAAGTTTAGAACAAAGGTGAGAGACACTGGTCAAACGGTATCCGGTCAGCATCTTACTCTCCAGTCTTTTATAGCCGAGCAGTCTGAGGTTGTGTTAGTTTCTCCTCTGATGTCATCAGTTATCTGCATCTCCTGTTTGCTCTTTGCGTGGCTCGTCTCCGCCGTGATCGTCTGGTTTCTGTCTGAAGTATATACTTCATATTAAACATTTCTAATTGAATACATCATTGTTTTACTACTTTTGTTTACTTAATAAAACTTAAATATAAATCCAACTCTAGTTGTAACAATTATATGTTAACAGAACACAAATCATCGGATCATTGAACGGATTAAGTTAAAGAACTGAACATGAACAAATCACGTGGTGAGAAAATTGTACAGAAATGACGTTGATTTCACTTATTTCAATTCATCAAAATAGACAAGCAGCAAAAAAACTTTTTTTCAGTGCAGAGTAATTGCATATTTTTCTGTATTTATTAACAGATTGTGAAAAAGTACATCAGATGACATCAAACATGTGATTTAGGGTTCAGGTTTAAATGAGAAATGTCACACAATCCCCCATAAGTCTGTGCGGTCACAGCAGAAGAGCACATCAATTATCATTAGTCGTCTGAGAGCCTTGAGATGTGACATCATCGCCATCTACTGACTGAACACGATAACTACACCATCAGCACACAAACACCAGACAGAAATAAACAGATCAGACATGATCAATAATCCTCTTAAAGGGGTAGTTCACTTTAAAAGACGCCGTTCCATAGTAGGAATGAACAAAAAAACTGTGGAAAGTCAATGGGGGCTTATTTTAAAGTGACAGTGTGTGTTATATTATATAATGTGTGTGTGTGTTCAGGAATGGAGGGGGTCGCAGCGGGACGTTTTGTGCCATCAGTATCGTCAGTGAGATGTTGCGACATCAGCGGTCCGTCGACGTGTTTCATGCGGTTAAAACCCTGAGGAACAACAAACCCAACATGGCGGACCTGCTGGTACACAACCCCTCAACTCACAATGTTTGACACAACAGAGAAAACGTGCGATCAGATTAAAGACCTCGATCATCACTGGTTATCACGTTTATACGATAAAGACAGTCTAACATGGCTACTATAATTAAGACCTCAACATTACAACAGAAGTTTTATTATTATTTTTGGAGTTATTCTGGCTTAAATCAAAACAAATAAACTAAAGTTTGATTGATATTCATTGGAATGCACAATAAAAAACATGAATTTTAAACATTTCAAAAGTGAGGTCATTTTGGAACCAAACACTTGTCTTACATATGAAGTGTGACACGTGATGACATTGTGTGTCTGATGTATGTTGTTTTGTGTTTGATTTCTCATAGGATCAGTACAAGTTCTGCTATGAAGTGGCTTTGGAGTATCTGAACGCAGGCTAACACAACCAGACCGCGTGTGCGTGTATATCTTTACATATATATATACATTTATCCAGCTGTGATGCATCAAGACTGTGAAAACTCCGCCCTCTTTTAACCTGCCGATGATGTCACAGACTTCCTGTCACACCTGCGTCAGAGTCTGAAGTTTAGTTTTGCTGAAGGTTGTTTAGATGTTGTTTTAGAAGGTGTTTGTTATGATGTGGATGTTGTTTGGGATGAATTCAGACGATCAGACGTGTGTTCGTGACTCATTCACGTTCACTCAAAATAAAACTGCAAATAGAGACTTTTGTAAAGATCTTTATTGACATGGACTGATTTACTGCACAGCTGTTTGGTGAACGTGCCCTCATGTGTTTCTTTGTGTAAATGGACTTCATACACCATAATAGACCAAGAAGTGATGTAACCATCATGACGTCATCACATGCTGTGATCCAAAGCTTTCTGTCTTTACTTGCCTTTCTTTACATTTTCATTTCATATTTTGCACTCACATTTTGAATATTGTTTGTTTATACTGTAAATATGAAGTCTTGTGTGATATTTATTCAGGACAATCATACTGTAATGAGTTGAAAGTACCACAGACGTTATAAAGGGTTCACATTGTTTGAAAAAATATATATACTGTATGGATCAATAAATGCCTTGTTGTGTAGAACCCACAGAAAACGTGTGTGTGTGTCATTTCAGTTATGCTGTGCTTGCTTTCTCTGTTTTTATAAATGATATTACACTGGCGTTCACTCTTTTCTGTGCTCTTATTTATATTGTGCTTTTATTTTGAAATTATTTTCCTACCTGTCTATCTGCGGACCTCCGTGGTCACGTGTGCTATGTAAAAGGTCTGCCTTTGGCAAAAAGAATCCTCTGATGGCTTTTAAAACATAAATGAAAAACTTTAAAGTGTTGTTGATATTTTTAGGGTTTTTCCGATCATTTAGCAGTAGCTCAATTGATCTGTTCGACAGTTTTCTGCACTTTCTGCTGAAGAGCCCATTTTAAACGTTGTATTATTTAAAAGGAATTCGATTAAAAATCTAACTAAAATTCGTATTTGAATTATAAATAACGTGTTTGTGTGTTTTACAAAATTGAATGTCTGTTATCCATCGCTAGACTTTTGCTTTGTTTTTAGTGGCGCGCTATTCACCGGCGCTGTTGTTTGACGTCATCACGCTGCGTCGCCTGCTCCTCCAGACACGTGAACACACAGTTGAATGTTAACTGGTGAGTTTTCAATTATTTTATGTGATAAATGATCACGATTCACGTTCAGCAGCGTCTCGTTATTATACAGATAGGTTTCTCCGGTATTAACACTCTTATAAGACGCGTGTTTGATAACTATTGAAGAATATCCACTGCTCATAATACACTACTCGCACGTTTCATTGTGACATCGGTCTTGATTTCAAAGGTTTAATACTGTAATTACATGAGTATAGCAGTGTTTGCAGATCAAACTGTTTTAATCAAGTTTACCAAACCTCTGCGGATAAATAGTGACTGTGAACCCATTGAAAATAATCACAACATATGACAAATCATACTGTAGTTAACATTTCTTTCCGTTCTCTAATTGTTTGACAATATAATTGCTTACTTAAATACTTTTGGTTACACTTTATATTAAGGAACACAAATTCATCATTAACTACTTGCTTATTGACATGCATGTTTGTTGTATATTAGTATGTTTAAAGCAAATACTTTATTCTGCATCCCTGTATCCTTCCCAATACCTGAACCTAAAAGCTCCTTATATATTGAAGCAAAAGTCATAGTTAATAGTTCGTAAATAGTGAATATTGGTCCTTTATTCTAAAGTGTGAGCAAACTTTTATTTGTTTATACCGCTGACACCAACGTATGTGTGAGAATCACTAGATCAGTTGTGGGAATTCTGTGTTGTGAAAACCCTGAGACAATAGTATAGATTGAGAAATAATGTACATTTATGCATTTGGCAGACGCTTTTATCCAAAGTGACTTGCATCGCATTATCCTAGACATTTATACACAGGTATCTGCAATCCCCTGAGATCCAACACACAACCTTGTGCTGTTAACACAACGCTCTTACCACTGAGATACAGGAAAGCTAGAAATGAAAACATACACATATTATATAGAATATAGAAAAATGAGTAAAAAACACGACAATACACACACACACACACACACACAGGTTGCTTTTAAGAATCTCGGACCCGTCATCATCATGACTCTTTTACTGCAGTGTTGTGTTTTGGGTGTGATCGGGTGACCTTGAGACGATGGGGGCCAAAGGTCAAAGGTATTTTAAGGCATCACCGAGGACGGGGAAGAAACGCGGCGCACCGGGAGGAGGAGGTGATGCTGCGGCGGGGAAGAGACCGAGACTGGACGCCATGGCTGTGGGATATTACCGCCGCATCTGTGACAGACTGAAGGAGGGATTCGCAGAAGACGAGGAGAGAGGTGACATCAGTGATCCTCTGCTCAAACGCAGACAAACCAAACCATTTAAACCAGTGACGTTCATCTGCTGCTAACAATAAACACGGAATAAAACGGAACAACACTGACAGTTCTGATCATCTAATATTTGGAATTTTCAGGCGTGACACTTTAAAAAACACGTGTAAAAAACCCATCGTATGTTTTGAGTGTGTGTTCATGTTTCTGTGTGTTGTGAATGCTCAGATCTGTTTGTGGAGAACGTTCTGTCGGAGGTGAAGGGCAAAGCTAACCTCGTTGCCATGGATATGACGGGCAGTCTGGCTCTGGAGAAGCTGCTGTCGTTGGCCACAGCCGTCCAGGTGGGGGAAGTGCTTACAGAACTGGGCGGAGACACGGGGTCAGAGTTCAGAAGTGTAGCGTGTGATTCGCGCGGAGGTCATGTGATGGAGAGCGCTTTGAGACAGACACACAGGTGGACAGGTGAGATTCACAGCACATGCCCTTAATGGACGGCTCGAGAGGTTTTCGTCCACTAACATGAATATGTTTTCTAAATGATCATTTTGAGGTGAAACTAGTTTAATCGCACGCTGAAGTGTAATATGGCATATTAATGCAAGATTGATTATCAATGATATGTGTTCAAATATTCATGCAATCATCTATCAAATAAAGACACACAAGTACACTTTTGTTTATAATGACTGTTTACCGTGTTAAGAGGAAAACAGAAGTGCAGAAGAGAAATCAGACGTCACAAAGACAGAAGAAGAGGATTGTGGGGTATTGGAGGGTCAGGTGCAGCGTCTGTGTGGAGTGGTCCGAGAAAATATCACAGAATTCCTCAAAGATCCACACGGATCTCACGTGCTCCGAACGCTCATGCATGTGCTGGCAGGCTGTTTGACCTCTGAACCGTCTGATGCTCAACACGGTAATGATTATTCAGATAAACACAATCATTTATTGGTGTTAGGTGTAGTAACATCTTACTGAAACATGCTTGACTTGTTCAAATGATTCTCACTAAATCTGACAGGGAAAAAGGACAGAAAATCCACAAGCGAGATGACAGATTTCGAGATTCCAGCATCATTCTGGTGGGAGCTGAAGTATCTGTCTGATTGTCTGATGGAAAACATCAACGGTAACTTCCGTCTTCACATTTAGAGATCCAGCGCCATTAGAGTTCAGATCATCATCATCATGTTTATTTACAGTCTGTGCGACGAATCCCAGCGCCAGCGCCACTCTTCAAACTCTACTCACCGTCTGTCACAGGAAGAGACCCATACTGTGTAAAAAACTCAACAAGAGCATTATGGGATACCTGACATCACTCACTTCTGCTCCTGGAGTCAGGTGATATTCAAATCATTTCTCTTTTCCACACGATAAAAACAATGAGCACCTTAAAGTCCCGAAGTGGGATATTTAGCGGATACTAGTGGTAAGTTTGAGAATTGCAACCAATCTCTCAGTCCTCCGCTCACCCCTCCACAGTACAATCATGTTGTTAACAAATATGAACGAGGCTAAAAAGGCCTTATTACTATGAAGCTTGCGCTGTATAAAGCACAGTTTGCGCAGACCCGCCTGTCTTTATAACTGTATTGATGTGATGTATGAAGATGACTCCTGTCTGTGCAGCCAGTGATGTATAAAGACGCTGCGCCTCACTTTATAACGCCGCAGGGCTAAGTCATCGCTATGTTTCACTGTCGCCCAAACCTTAGAAAATATGTTATTGTAAGTAAACATTTAACCTTAATGCTATTGACAAAGTTATTGTGTTGCATTTCTATAATTGTGTCAGTGTTTTATTTGCTGATTTCAGCTAGATTTCTTGCGTGCTACAACATGTATACGAAACGCGCTTTGAGTTTTGAGGCTACTATTCTAAACATGACGGCGTATTCTGGGTATTTAGGCCTGCTCTAACTGTAGATAAAAATATGTAATACAAACATAACGGTTCATTACGAAAGGTCTTTCTACACCTCTGAAGACATGTATATTAAATTGCATTTCTGTCAGTAGATGCTTCTAACAATCCCACAATGCTCCGTTAGTGTTATTGATGCAGATTTTAACAAGAAAATTCAACGTAAACTGTGTTTGTTTCTAAACGAATCATGTGCTCAGCAGTCTTAATCGTCAAAATAATGAAAAAGTAAAATTAGAAACGAAACTTCGACAGATCTCAACGAAAAATGTAAAAGTACTGTAATAATGGAATAAGATGTTGTTGTGTGTCTTCGGTCAGTCCTCTCCTGGTGTTTCTGAAGGATCCCTCGTGCAGTCATCTCATTCAGACGGTCTTTCAGTTCTCCCATAAAGCTCTGCTGCGTGACATCTATAAGAATCATCTGAAAGATCAGCTGATGTCTCTGGCTCTTCATCGCATCGCGAACTTCACCGTCCAAACACTGATCACAGTCTCCAGCGGTCACAGACTGGTACCTCATCACGATCTTCTTCACTTCTGAAGTCTAAAGCAGAGAGGTGGTTCTTGATATGCGTTTCATCTCTTGTAGTTTCTGAAGATCTTTGACGAGTTGATGGAGGGCTTTGAGGCGGTGCTCGCCGCCGGTCACATGGGTGTTGTCATCGAGCTTGCAGATAGCTGCGTGCAGTGGGAGGAGAGACAGGACACACTGATGCAGCGCCTCCTACAGGTGTGGAAGACTCATGACATACATCATCTATAACACACACATGACGTTTAGCATCCAGGGCCCGGTTTTTCAAAAGGTTTAATCCGGATAAAATTGATCCGGATTTAGTAATCCTTTTTTTGCGATCCTTGATCACGTAATCCATCTTACTTTTGGAGCCGGTTTTTTAAAGCAACATCGAATTGGATCAATCTGATCCGGACAGGAACTTTTCAGGATCACCAAATCTGGATAACCAGTGCTCAAAGAGGATAGGATATCACAATGTAGAACTATAGATATGTAAAGAGCAACAAGTGGAATAGCCAATGTGGGGTCAATATAAGTTTATTTTTATTTAAAATGAAAACACACACATTTAAAAAAAAAACTAAAAACAAGAAAAACCCCACCCCATCCTCTTCCTGCAGTCCGCTTATCTGAGACCTACAACACAAACACTGTACATTGAGGATATTTATAACAAGCATCAAGTATAGATATATAAAAAAAAAGACTTAATGTCAAATACTCCACAATAATTTCAGACTTTCTCATCTGATGTGGAGAGACCAGCTTGTCTGAGCGTAGCCTTTAGGAGGCGTATCTCAAGTCTGGCCTTGGTTTGCTGCAGTCTGGTCAGAGTCAGTTGTTCCTCTGCCAGAACGAGCAAACAGGACGTGCAACAAGGGACACAATAGTTAGACACTATTTCTGATTTGGTTTTGTATTGGATTTCAAAAATCAGTGATTGCCATTCTTTGCATTTTTTTGGTTATTCTGTAATCCTTACATGCATCACTAATAAATATTCTAAAAACAAAAATATTTTCGATTGTGATGAATATATATATATATATATATATATATCAATTAGTGACAGAATAAAATGTATTGTTTTTGGTTTGGATAATTATTTTATGAGGCCAAACTCTTTCTACTTTGCTTTAGGCCTATACTGAAAGGTTGAATAGGTTTAATCACTGTAGCCTGACGGATGAACAAATACAATTAAAACCTTATGAATTAATAGGATATCTTGTAAGATACTGCATGATCCAAATATAGTAGGCCTATTATTTGATACATTTTTTAAGTTTTCATTACATTTTAGGCATGAAATCCACACTGAATCCACCCTTCTGATGGGATCAGTTTAATCCAGATATTTTGGATCAAAGTGATCCAAATCCTACAAAAAAGTTCAGAAAAACCCAAACTAAAGGTTTGATCCGGATCAAAACCAAGATTGGATTACGTGATCTAATCCGATTATGTGATCCGTTTTTTCTTTTGAAAAACACATTTTCAAGATTTGATCCAATCCGTTATCCAAAATCCTAGTGGATTACTTTTGAAAAACTGGGCCCTGGTTCCTTTCTCTCAGAGTTAAGGTTTTTTTAAGGTGTTGATAGTTGAAATGTCAGAAGCCCTAAAATATTGTCAGTAATGCACAGATATTTAAGAGACAAAAATAATTGTAGTTCTTTTTGGTTTGATTGTAGTCCTATTTATTATTGAACTATTTATTGTTTTACAAAGCAATTTTTTTATGCACTTTATATGCATTTTATTTAAGTTGAATTTAAGGCCCATATTTTATTTGACTTTGATTAACTGATATATGAATAGTTTGTGTTTTAATTAACTATAATAACTCCGGTAACACCGCAACTGTGATTGTTTTTTTATTTAAAGTTTACCTGAGAAAACAAATTGTCACACGGCACTACAGATTCTAAACATGTATAAAATATCAACAATATGCTCACAATTCCCAAACTGTAAATGGAGATTCATTGCAACAGTGGTGTAGTTTGTACTTAATGAAGATTATCTTGATGAACACAGATCTGCTTCATTACAATAATCAGTCTATTGGAAAAAAAGCCTATTGATTATTGAGAAGGGAATCAGTGTGATGTGTTGTGTTTGCCTACAAAAACTGCATCACCCGGGTCACATGATCCACGGTTTTCCTCTGTTATTTGATCACACGGCTGTGTTTAAATGTCTTTTATAGAGAGAACACACATGAGCAGGTGCACAGATAAACAGCTTTCTATCGTTTGTGGAACTGTACCAAAGAGCGATAAAGCAAATATTTTCCTCCCTTCGCATTCTCGCCGCAAGGACAAACTGCAGATTCCTGTCGAGGGCGTTCTTCTGATGTTAAAACACGTAGCTTCAACTTTTAATATGATAGTCATAAAAGAACAAGCACAGATATAATGGGACATCTGTCCACATCTGTCTTGACCGGCTCGTGTGATAAGGGGTTTGTTAACATTGATAACACAACGTTTGTTTAAAGATTGTCTACATTTTGTAGACAAAGACATTATTGTACCAACTTTAAGTTTCTGTCATTACAAAACTAACATTTGATTCAAATATTGTTTTTAAAACCGATGCTTTAGTATGAACAATGAAGAGTTCAGAATAGATGCGAGACCTCAAGAAGCTTCTTGATAAACCGACTGATTTTTATCTATTCAGGATTATCTTTAAAAATAAGACTGAATGACCCTAAACCCGTATCCGGTTGTCTATATAAAACGCTTTGATTTGATATGTTCGTCACACTTGAGATGACCTGCAGATGATCAGATAAAAGCTTGAACATTATGCAACTGTGTGTTTGGATATGTGCGTTATATCATCTGGACTTTATTTCCCATCAGGCATTTCACTGCAGTGACCCAGCATCACTTCACACATCATGTCTGCCTCTGTTTCTGTCTTTACTGGCGTATGAAGTGCATTACCAGAGCGAGACAGAAGGTGACGCCACCGTCACACAGGTACAGACCGACAGACGTTATGCTATATTCAGCGACGTCTTTGCTATGGAAACTGTGACGTGTGTCTGTGTTTTCTGTCTGCGTGCAGCGTCCTCTGTCCGTGTGTTATCATGGTTCACGGTTGGTTCAGGCTTTGGCTAAGTTTAAAGATCGATCGATACTGATGAACAGTCTTCACGCTCTGAGTTCGGCTGATCTGAGGACTCTGGGGACGGACAGCGCCGGCAGTCACGCTCTTCAGGCTCTGGTGACATCAGCCAGCGATAAAGGCCGAGGGAAGTTCCTCAGGAAGCTGGAGGTAAAACACGTCCCGATACTGCAGAGATCTAAACGCTGACATGTGGGTGAAATTCACTGGAAATGTTTTGCGGTCAGGAGCTGTACGTTCAGTTGGCCTGTTCGAGATGTGGCAGTCGTCTGCTGGAGGCGGTGTGGAACAGCGCCACCGTCGGTCAGAGACAAAGCATTGCTGAAACACTCGGTACGTTTGACTCGTGTTTATCAGGCCACATTATCTGAGGTGATGTACAACACGGTTTTCCTTCAGCTCAGAAGAGAACCGTTGCAAACGTTCTGTAGCTCGAGGGATTATGGGTAATATGATGTGCACATTCTTAGATCTATGGCTATGAGTTGATTTCCCTTTTTAATGATGTTATATTGTGTTAGCTAGCTGTATTTATTGCTTAAATAACACAGTTTGATTGATATTTATTGGAATGAACAACAAAAACATTTTAAAAAACTTTTTGTAATAAAACTCTTCATATTATTAAACTTAGTAAATATATATGAACATTCTTGAAATTGAAATGCGTTAAATTCACGTCAAGATCAAGTGCATTATTGTTTAAGTCTCTTTTTGTCAAGCGCTAGATGTTTTTAGAGAGTTTTACCGTTACGTTTAAAGAAAATCTATGCACAAAAATCAAACGTTTTTAAAAAGGTTTGCGCAGCAACATTGTCAGAATAATAAATGAACGACTAAAACACACACCGTTTTGAAAGCGCTGTGGTGAGTTACACTGTGTGTCATATGGTTGTTCATTCAGTGGTATTATATGTTAAGCGTTTGTGTTATTTTGTGAAGGTGAATCGTAACACTCACTGAAGTTTTGACGGTTGTGTTTTTATGTCACCAGCGCCCTGTGAAGATCAGCTCCGATCCGATCAGTTCGCGCGACACGTTTGGGCTAAATTTGGTCTGACGCACTTTACGAAGCGGCGGTCCGCCTGGCTGGAGGCTCAGACGGGAGAGTCAAAGAAACAGAAGATGTTTCGTGATATTCTGGAGTAACAGCAGTTTCTTCATCACTCGTTTCAGGTTTAATTCTGTGAATAGTCACACATGTAAGCTTTCATAAATAAAAACATCAGAAACGTTGAAGTAAATGTGATTTTGTGTGTGCAAATGTGCGGGTCGTGCAGTATGTTTGTCGCGTCGGGTGAAGGTCATCGTGGATGGAGCAGATACGAGTCCAGCTGTGGTTCTCTCTCTATCTGCGTGGGAGCGGCAGCGAGGAGGACCATCAGACCGTCGGAATCTGTTCGCCGGGGCGATGTGACATTCAGCTGTAGAATTCTCCTGACGTAGTCAAAACCAAAGCGCTGATAGAGACCCACACAAGGACCTGAGAACTTCACACAGTAGTGCTCATGAGTGGGATCTGAGAACTTTTACAGCATCTTCCTTTCTTACATTTCACTAAAAAGAAGCATAATAGTAAATGATAAACACGCTCAAAAACACCCATGACGAAGCCCCTTATGCAGCAGCTTGCGTACTTTTAAAGTGAAAATAGAAAGGAAGCAGTGTGACCGCACAGCAAGCTCCCTGAAAAGTGTTTTGTGAAGTTAGTTCAGTGTCGGTGATGTGATTTCTCAAGAGAATTAAAGGGTTGCGGGTTTCCTGAGGGTCCGGTCCGATCCTCCCTCATTAGCGAGCACTCATTAGTGAGCTGTTGATGGATAAGAAGTCTTAATTGTGCCGGACTGCGGAGCGTCCATCTGCCTCAGACCTGCAGCTGTGAACTGGTATCTGCTCGTGGAGATCTCACAGCTGCTCTCCATCTGCACCCAAATATCTCATGAACACCTTTCAACACCAATATTTCCCCGTTATTGTTCATTGTGTGTTTGTTTACTATTTTAGACTCTCCGTGTCGAAGATCCTTCAGTTTCACCCGTAAGCAAGATAGCGTATCTTTGTGCGTCTTTTCATATTTTAGAAACGTAATGCTGGAAAGTGTGTTGAACATCATTTTTCACGTTGTTATTGTTCAGCTTGTTTTTATCACTCGGTTCATCTGTAGCTGCATGACATAATCCATACAAACCTATTTAAAAATAACAACAATGATAGCAATAATTGTCTTTGTTTAAAGGAATCTGTTTAGTCGATTCCCACATGACCAAATGCCATAGTATAGTTTAGTGTGTACTCTAGTAAACTACTAACTTTTTTAGCTGTTAAAATTCAGTAACGGCTAAAGCCTTTATGTATGATGCATTATAAAGGGTTATTATAGGGTATAATGCATTATAATTGTCCATAATGTGTGGTGTAATACATAAAATGGTGCGTTAACCAAATTAAAAATCTAACAATGATTCGATAAGGTTAACCATAGTTATTATGATTCATGAGACATTATAAAGAATTGAAAGGTTCATTACACGGCACAAAGTACTTTTATAATGGATTATACGCATACAGTATGCTTTAAATCAAGTGAAGACTACAATTCTTAGAGAAGTACTGGAAGAGTTTGGTTCCACGATGAGATGATGAGAGACATCAGCGTTGTGAATAAATTGTGAATGGTGTTTTTGTTTTGTTAAAATGTACAATAATAAATCATGTCAGTCCTGCTGATGTTTTGACTATAGTGCTCTCTTCAGCCTTCTGCTGTTGCTATGGTTACCCCATCACATCTCTGAAGTGATAGTAAAATGATATAGATATTCAATATCAACACAGCTGACAGAAGCACACCCATAAACCAAAATAAAGGAATGACTCGAACAAAGGGACAGTGAGCGCGTAAACCCTCATCTGCGTGGGGTTTTATTAAGACTTCTCCCATGACTTCTTTTTGTTTTGGCTTTTGGGGGGTCAGAAGACCCTGCTTTAATTCACACCCTGCCTCCGTCTTCAATCTCAAGTTTCAGTGAAGGAGCCAGATCTTTAGTGCATCGCTCAACCCTCTGCCGGGGGTATAATCTGCCGTGCCGAGGGTCTTATCTGTGTGTAAGGTGTTTTGTATCCTTATTATGAGAACATGTAGAACAGACAGCTGTCTAAAAGATTGGCACAAATCTGATGTGCAAACGCCCACAATCCCTCTGAAGGTCGAGAGGTCCACCTACACACCAAACAATAATAAATACATGTGCGTGTGGATTATTTATTTCATATAAACACTTTCAAAAGTCTGTGACGGTCCTCACTGCTGTATGTACAAAAACATCATATTGTAGGCCTTCAGTTTGAAAAAACAACGTAATATTGAGATACATTATTTAAAGAAAATAA
>NC_136764.1:477107-482107 GCF_947034865.1 Barbatula barbatula
AAAGCGTCTGCCAAATGAATAAATGTAAATGTAAATGAGTAAAACCTGACTAACCTGTGGACACTTGCACACAATAAAGTAAATAACGTTTTAGTTTTCTTCATTGTAAAAATACAGAGCGTTTTCTGGTTTCGAGCCTGTACTAAGAATGTTTAATCTGTCATAAATCTAGGCATATTAGTCAAGTAAACAGGTTTATAATGTATATAAATATATTTTAACTGTTAAACTGTATTTGAGAAAATGAAAGCTGACCTGGTATTAGATGATAGGGAAATATATTAAGAGTTCGGTTCCAAAATGAGAAGTCTTATATAAAATCATAGTGTATTTGTTGAGTTATTATGGCTGAAACTGTAGTTTGATTAATTGAAATGTACAAAAATACGTGAGTTTCGATTTTTGTTTTAAAATCTCAAATATATAATGTATTTCTGAGGAAATTATTTTCACTACTCTTTGGCTTAATGAATGCAGATACAATAATATCAATTAACATTAATGATGCGTTCGATTTAACTTTGTTCAAAATGACACATTTGTATGTAACATGTTACTTCCAGAAATAATAATCATGCGTGTTTATGTTTTCCACACTATCTGTGTAACTTCATGAACTCGTTCACAGAGGAGTCAGAAGTGATCTGATCTCGGCAGTTTCCGGTTGGAAGCCTTAAAGTTGAAGAAAATCCCCCCCCTCCTTTAGAAACACTACGATGGCCGACAGAACATGGCGAAGCATGCGTGCGGACCCGCAGTGTATGTAGAGACCCGCGCAGTATAAACCAGGCAATTCCGGTCCTTGATTCTGATTGGCTGAGCGGAGTTCCAAGCCGTTATAAAATACCCCGATTTATAACGGCGTACCGCACCACGTGGCCTAAATATAATTGTCTTTCCTTTACTTTATTTGATGAAACCTTGCTACATATATGAAATAACCGTTTAATAAACGCAATAACTCCGCTTCGCCTCGTGTCACAATTATAAAATGCACTGTAACCCGCTGCTTCTTTGAGCTCATTGCTTTATTCTAAGGTAATATAAACAAAACGCTTTATTGTCTAAGCTCTTTCTACACATATGAAGGCATGGCTTTGTATATTATATTGCATTTTCAATCAACAGATCATCCCCAAATTTACACACTGGACCTTTAAGTCTCCCAACCGGAAACTGCTGATGGTTCTGAACGTGAAACGCGGAAGTCACGCATAACCCACTATCAATGTGCCACTTGTAGAAATGTCAAATTGCGATTAATTTCATTCTACGGAGGCTCTCGGGGTGCATTGTGGGAAAGCGGTGGAGACGAGGGAGGGATGTTTTCTGTAAACGCCTCGCGTCAGAAATCACACATGTGCTGCAGGTGTAACAGAGAATATCACATGACAAGAGGACCATTCCTTTAACAGACAGATGAATATCTGACCAGCTGCTGAGCCGTCGGCCCAAACAAACCTAACGTTATCATCCTGTTTTACGTTGACTAGCCTGGACTGTACGTGAACTTCTTTTGCTTCAGAGCTTTACATTTGTGTAGCACGGGCCAAACAGTTGGAGCACAAGTATAGAACGTTATATTAGACAAAATACCAATGTGTAGTTTATCACATAGATAAACAGGTAACGGAAGAAGGACATTTATGTTACAGTTGGTGAAATAAGAGCCATATCATTATTACCTTTTCCATTCTTTTATACAATAATAAACAACAATTATAATAATTAACCACCAGGCCACAGCTGACCATAAATTTATATTATTTACTATGGTAAACTGACACAATAGTGTTTTTTAATCTTACTGTAGTAAATATTACTAAAGTTAATACGAGGAAGTATCCTCTCGTGTGATAAAAGCATCTGCTAAATGTAAATGTAAATCTCTTATGTCACTAATTCCCACAGACAGATTTTTTCGTTGCATGTGCGACATATATGCTAGCGATGTGCTCTCACACCAGAGGTTGTGTGGTTTATCAAATACATCATTTTATTCATTTTCCATTACGGCTGTGCGATATCGGATACGATATTTACATTTAGTCATTTAGCAGACGCTTTTATCCAAAGCAGTTCGGAGCAATAAGTGATATGTCACAAATCTGACATATTGTGAACAAACTAAAATAAATGTAAAAAATGTCACTTCACGAGGAGGATTGTTGATTGACTTGCGTCAGAGAACGAGCACACGCTGCTATCACATATAAACATCCTCCTGACAGATAGATACTATACTATCAGCATCCACATAAAACTTTCACCGTACTAAACCTTTCCAAAAATGAAATAGCTCATTTATCGCAAACCATTGTGATGTGCACATGTGCGATATTTAGATGATTTTTATATATTGCACAGCCCTATCTTTTATGTTGGCCCCTATTTATTTATTTATTGGCTAGGTACATGAATGGTTATTGTTATTTTAGTGTTTTAATAGGCACTTAATTCTCCAGTCTACTAACAACAGAAAATGTATTGCAGATGTCAGGACAAAGCAAATGTTTATAGAGAATCTTGCTGAGAAGGTTGAAGATAAATGAAACGTGCATTGCTGACTGAATGACATCACAACACAATTTAAAAATGCACGTTTGCACCGGTCCAATAATACTGATGTTTGCAAATCAAAGTTCTTCTGTTCATGTACAGTACACGTATGGAAGCATATGGGATATATTTCACTGTGCATATTGCATGTCTGATTCATTAGATTAGTAACATCAGACGTCTCCTCAGATGCAAGGGTCACGTCCTAAAGGAATAGTTCACACACAAATCATTTCTTCTCTCTCATGTGTTTGTGAGTCACAACAGAAGATATTTAGATAAATGTCTCGGTGGTTTTGTGTTCACACAATGGAAGTCAATGGAGTTCAGTGTCGTTTGAATGTTTGATCAACATTCTTTCAAATATATTTTGTTGTGTTCTGAAGAAGAAGGAAAGTCACACAAGCGCCGTTTATGGAATAAATATAATGTGTGCCCTGAGTTTACACATGAAAGAAGTGACATCAGCCACACATAATGAAAACGCCATGTTGTCCACCTGAAGCTGAATATTCCCTCACTTGTGCCCAATCCAAACACAAGTATAGTCTTTCATCTCAGGAATTACACACCCGCTGACCTCATCACGTGAGGGAGTGAAGGGCTTCTGAGCGGCCGATGTGAAGAAGGCCAGGATTTCACCACCAGCTTTTGTGTTCTCCGCACCCGACGGAAATTTCATTAGAAACCAAAGGAACATGACAGAGAGGTCACCGTAATCTTTATGATGAGATATGACAGCAAAGATACGGATACGACTCACAGTCTTCCTCATGTTTTTTTTCTCTGTAGTCCAGCTGGACTGACACAGTCTCCGGGGACACTCACACGGAGCACAAATCCTCCGTCCTACCTGAAATCCTCCGTTTTACCTGAAATCATTCATAACTTGTTTTTAATATATTGGTATACTTGACGACAACAACAACAACAACCAAATAGTATGGAGAAGGATAGGCTTCTTAGCAAATAGTATGGAGAAGGATAGGCTTCTTAGCAAATAGTATGGAGAAGGATAGGCTTCTCAGCAAATAGTATGGAGAAGGATAGACTTCTTAGCAAATAGTATGGAGAAGGATAGGCTTCTTGCGGAAGCGTCATGCGGATGGTGCAGGGATGTACGATCCATACTCAGGCCTTTAGACAGCTGACTTGTTGCCTCGCTGTCTAATGAGGTAATGCCTTCAGAGGCAGCGTTTAGACGTAGCTCAGAGAAACACATTCGTACAGCCTTCAGAGGGATTCTGTGTAGCAGGATTCTGTTTGAAATTTAAACTCTAGAAATTCAATCACAAGTTGTAAAAAGAGAAAATAGACTTTATCTTCCCCATAACTGTGCTCAAGCCTCTTTCTTGGCGCCCAGGATGGCTACGGCAATGGCGCAGAGTAGTGCGTGATTAGGAACGCACCATATGTTTCGCATCTTTTCCGGTGAATATTGTACGTTAAATTTCTTAAAATGTTTCTTAAATAACGTGGCATACATCACTGTAATGTTTTAAGGTGTGCAGATTGTTCCTTTAATCAGCGTTATACTGTACACAGCGAGTTCGCCAGTTTGAACGCACATTGCGATCAGAACAACTCGCAAACAAATTATTAGTTTGAACCGATTCGTTTAAACTGTTGAAACTTCATGTCAATAGCGAGAATAAAAATCTGTGAATCATTCAAAGCTCAGTAAACAATAAGATATCGCAGGATGTGAATAAGCTTTGGTAATTTGCTAAGACTGGTTAATTTAGTTGGCTATAGACGGTTTCATCTTAACAGCATAAACAAACGTTACTGCGCATGCACACTTTTTCACGTTTTGTGACCCCAGATGAACTTCCGGTACACATTCACAAACAATAGAGCGCCTGTAGATTATTTCTAATAACAATAAAAAAACTGAGATGAAGCTTACTTGGCTAAACTTGTCTCTCTTATATTTTGACTTAAGACTGCGTTACCAATCTCAACCTCTAGATGTCAGTGTACCGTACGCTTTCTTTAAATGCGACCAAACTACAGGAACCATTCAACAAATTGTTTATTTAATAAAACGAACATACAACAAAACGTTTTTTTAATACAATTAAATAAACATATAAATTAATATGAAAATTAATAAAATAAAATCGTTGTATTATTAGATACTAGCCAAACACAAACCGTAAGTTGACTGGGGGTCAGGCGTCTGATGAAGTGCTCTATTGTGGGCTGAAAAAGATGAAAAGCTTTATTTGATTTAAAAACATTTCTGTTTGAATAAAAGTAATGTTTTATATAACTTATTAATTGTCACTTTTCACTTATTTGTATGTTTTAATATGTAAAGTGTTTGGTTGAGCCACTTAAAGGTGTGTGTACAAGAACAGAATGGCATCACCTCTGCTACATTTTGAGCCATGATAAACCCTGATACAGAAGGTGATTATTGATATTAATCTTGATTA
>NC_136764.1:487107-569607 GCF_947034865.1 Barbatula barbatula
CGCAGTCTAAAGTCAAAATATAAGAGAGACAAGTTTAGCCAAGTAACGCTTCATCTCAGTTTTTCGATTGTTTTTAGAAATAATCTACAGGCGCTCTATTGTTTGTGAAGGTGTAGCGGATGTTCAGTCGGGGTCACAAAAGTGTGCATGCGCAGTAACGTTTGTTAAGATGAAACCGTCTATAAGTGTTATATGTGTTTTTATGTTTTTATGTTAACGTTTTAAAATAAATGTTTACATGTTTATAAAATTTGCAATGAGATGTTGATAAAATGCTCTTTTTGAGACTTCGAGAGGTCTTTTGGAGAACATCAGTCACAGTGCGGGGGAACATTTTATGTCGGGTTTTAAAAAATAAAAAATTTACTTCATGATGATTATAATCTGTAAAGACTACTGTGGTATTACTACAGTCATTTCTTAAATGTGTACTTTTATCACGGGGCACATAAAACGTTGTTTTACCAAACATTGATTTCACGTTGTTGTAAGTTATATTGTTTGTCATTTGAATGATTTTAAAGAGACTCTTCTCATTTCATGTTGCGTTTTTGTGTTCTGTAGTGTCGGAGGCGTTTTAAAGGCTTATCCGCCGCTGATCTGCTTTACCTGCCGGGGAAGGCCGAGATGCCCACCTCAGAATCCAGACGAATCTGAAGGTCTGTCACGAATACCAGCATGTGCGGACAGAGCTGAAGCACTGAACCCAAGCTCTCACACCCACCTCAAACCCTTATCACCTGCATCACATCCTCTCATCTGGAGCTCTGGAGGAAGGTATGATCGCTTTTGTTCCTGCCTCCGCTTATTTTCATGGATTCAGACTGAACCGCTCGCAGTCAGACGGCGGTCCCTCTCATTAGGGGAATTTTCTCAGTTCACAGAAAGGCCGAACGCATCACCTCCACGTCTGCACGTGACACAAAACAACACTGACAAAGCGTTTAAATCGACGTGGTCTCAGATGCTCTTAAAATAAGAGTCTGGAGCTGTAAAAGAATGTAGAATGTCGAGGTCGAATCATCTGGATGTTTGAGTTCACATTGAGACCTGAGCTCTGTTTGAATCGTCGTTGACATCTCTTCTGAAACTGTCATGACTTTAGAGACAATACTGTAACTGTGTGACACGTGTCCTGAAGTTCAGATGGATTAAGAAACTTAATGTCTTTCAAGTGAACGCTTGAGTCAGATTTCATCAACTCGGTTTCTCATAAAACTGACCCAAACATTGTGAAGTGGACAGCGTTATGAGAATCACCTCTCATTGTGCATCACTGCGTGTGTGTGTCAGGCTGAGTCGGTGTTAATCTCCAGACAGTGATGATGATGGAGCCTCTGGGTGAGATAGTGCGGCCCATTTCTCCTGCAGCTCAGGGTTGGAGTTAACGGAGGGGCTCTGAGGGTCCGGGCAGGTATGAACAGGCCCACCAGAGGAGATTTAGAGAATCTGTAAGCGAGAAGAGGCGAGAGAGAGATTCCACTGGTTATCTGCTCTCAGTGGGATATTAATCTCTTCTCATCTCTCTGTCTGTCTCGACACATTCACATGTCTTGTTTTGCCTGTGTTGTGTTTGTGTCTTTATTACTGTTACTGTACTCACAAGTGTTTAACTCGGTATGTGATCCTCGTTTAGCGTTGATGGAGGGAACCTTAGAAAAAGAAGTGTATTCACTTTGTCTACTCCTTGTGTAGTTCTCAGAAAAGTCCAAGTCACTATCGCTCTATACTTGTAGAGGGAGATCAACTCTATAAACGTGCATTTCGAAGTATTCTTGGCTTGTATTTATTGGAGTAGCCTAAAAATACTTTAGACTAAACTAGTTTACTTCCATCAAATGTGACCCTGGGGGCAAAATCAGTCTTAAGTAGCACGGGAATATTCTTTCGTTGATTTATGCCAAAAATCATAAGGATGTTAAGTAAAGATCATGTCGCGTAAGGATATTTTATACATTTCCTACCGTGAATATATCAAAACAAAAATGTCCGGAAGCATACTTACAAGAGTTGAAATAGCTCGGCCAAACATTGTTATCCCAACAAACCATACAGCAAAGCTTATTTTTTTCAGCTTTCAGATATAAGTCTTCGTTTTGACTCGACCCATAAGACTGGTTTTGTTGTCCATGGTCACAATTGTGCTTCAAGTATTGAGCATAAACTGTAAGTGCACTTGTGTTAGGGTTTACTCAAAGTGTACTACTTTACATTCTCACTACTTATACTTAAAAGTACACTTTTATAAGCTAAAACGTGGGCCAAATTAGTCCCAATAGTATTAAAATAATACATTAAGTACAATAAAAAATACACTTCGATTAGATAAAAATGTAGGCATCAGGTAGTAGACATCAGGGGTGAAGTAAACATGCTCTCATGTCCATGTGGCTCGGAGGAGGGACTGTCAGATGATTGACAGGACGACTCATGCCGACACAATCATGATGCTGTAGATCCTTTAAAAGAGTCCACGCCATGAAAGAGTTCTCTGTGATAGATTACACAGGTTAACGCTTGAATTTAAGTGGGTTTAAATCAACGGATGTCTTTATGGCTGCAGAATGGCAAAACTTTTCCTCACACACCATGTGATTATATCAACAACTTTCATAAAGTGAAAAATAAATGTGAATTAGCCGTGAAACGTGAGCAGAACAAATGACAAGACAAACAAAAAACATATTCAAATGTCGATCCCACAAGAAAGACAAAGCACATATCGCAATTCTTCCTCAATGACATTTACTGGAAAACATCATTCAAATGTTTGCTTAAGTCTCATACATGTGACGAATGCGTCATGAGAGTTTGAGAAGAGACAATGAGTCAAATTGTCTGTAATAAAAAAGCTCATATTCGTTATTTGAAATGTTGACGTGAGTCAGATGCGCGCTAATAGGGGTCGAAGCGTTCGCATCGCGCACATTTTACTAGTGCAAAATGCTCAATTCGCCTCTGGTGTGAACCCAGTGTAACACTCTCATTTAATTCTCATTTTATTTCTCCTATAAGCAATCTTAAAAGAAACATCCGAGACAAAACTGAAACACAAGCGAGCAATAATAACATGTTCCTCTGGGTCTATAGATTTCATTGATGTGTTGTTAGCAGACACAAAGCTTCTGTGTGTGTGTCGTCTGGTGTGTATCTCTCAGTTCTTGTCTTTGACACCTAAAGCCGCGGCTGCTCACCCTCATGTGTGCCGGTGTCAGAAGATCGGTTCTGCTTATCTGTTTTAAACAATGCTGAAACACACCTGCAGGGTGGGAGGTCGGGGGCCGGGGTCAAGTCTAAGCGCAGGGGGGCGCAGACGCGGCAGAGCTCCACGCAGGTGTGAGGCCTTTTTGAGACGCCGGGTTACCTGTCACTCACCTGCTCCCTTTGATTCGAGCGAGCGCTTCCTGTACGAGCTTAACATTCCAGCAGCGAGGCCTCGCTTGAGCGAAACGTTAAAAGGGAAAGCGAGCGCTGGAGGGCAGCGAGCGTTTCAGCGTCTGGCTTGAAGAAATGATGCCGTGGCTCTCCGGAGATTACCAGCCGTGTGTGTCATGTTGACCTGTGCAACGATGGGTTAGGTGCTGCTCGAAAGCCACAAAGTGATTCTTTAATATTTACAAAATAAGAATCATTCTTGCTCAGATGTCGCTCTTTCACAGTTAAGGAGATTTGATGGACTGAAAGGATCGAGTGCATACCCAAAAAAGAATGTTGCTCTTTTCTAGCTCAGGAGATCTAGCGTTTTAAGTTTTTACTTTGTTTGCAGATGTTTCAGCTCAAATCTCTCCGGAGAAATAAAAATAGAAACAATTGAGTTTGTAATTGTTTAAATACAAATGTTTATTTACTTTTCTGCTTGGCAATACTGAGATTGAATTATAGCAGAAAGTACATTGAAAACGAAAAACATAAATAAAAAGATGAATATATATATATTTTTGCACATGTATACAAGCACATAGTACATCGTTTAACTCATGCACATAAACATAATGAATGTTTAAAACATTCAAGAACAACGACAAAAGGACCGTAAGCATCCACATTACATTCATTATCAGATACACAGGACACATTGAGAAATAACAGAGTATCTCTGACTTTGTATTGCAGACTTTCAGCAAATGTGAGACATTGTTAAGATCATGTTTGAAACTGTAAAGGAGGGGGTCTTTGTTTCCCTGAGCATTCCACGTACCCCATTTTACTCGAATCCTTAAGAAACCCCCTTTTTTAGGTCATATTGTCGATTTATTCGTGGTGGAGAGAACGAGACGCATGTCTGATAAACACATGGAGAGTCGAGGATTCAGTGTTTGAATGACACGGTGTTCTCAGAGACAGAACGGAGAGAACAGGTCTCGGTGTCCTGCAGAGATACAACACATGTGCTCGCTCATCATCATCACGACTGCTTTCAGGTCAACAGACATGACGGGGCAGGTTGTCCCAGCGGCTGGGAGTCATTGTGATCTCCGGCACAGTTCTTTATGTGTTTGTGCACCAATCCCTTAAGACACAGTTAACAACACAAACACATTGAACTGCACGAGTCAGCTGTATATTTCAGTTATCTTAATCTAGAAAAAAAGAAAATTCATCAACCTTTGGGTTTGTCCATATTTTAACCAGCCGTGAGCTGAAACAACCGCATTTTGTTTTATTTCATACAGTTTTAAAGTTTTGATGACAAAACCTGTTGGTCTAAAGAATATTTGTTTCTGTGTTTGTTCTCCATCTGTGTTGTGAGCTCTTGTTATTATATTGTGACAGTGTCCCCGCTACACAGTCAACAGAGATGACCTAAAAAAACTAAATAAACTTAAAAGAAAGAACAATGAGATACTTCAGTTGTTATGTATAATTCAAGAATGAGTTATGCTGGTTCGAATAATAAACTCTCATTTTAAATGAAACGTTTCACGAGTATGACAGAGAATAATAAACGGTTAACTCACGCAGCTAGTTGCCGGTAACTAATGTAGATTTATGTTGATATAATATATTGGCAACATTTTGTTCCAAGATAAATGAACGTTAAACATTAACAAAATAACAGCCTCTTGCAAAGCATCCTGGGAACCAGAAATCCACATAAACCTTTTTCCCAGAATGCTTTGCACGAAGCTGTTATTTTGTATAGTTTTTTTCTGTAAGTATAAAGACTTGTTAATGTTTAATGATCATTAATCTTTGAACAAACTGTTGCCAGTAAATAACATAAATGTAAATGTACGGTAAGTTAATACTGTCATTTCTACAGACTGGGGGCGCTTGGTTTCAAAGTTTATTTTCTTCATGCTAAATATAATGATAATATTATAATCATATCTTTTTCTTTTGATTCTGGTGATTTTGAGAAGTTTTGTGAAAGACATACTGTTAAATCTTTCCTTCCCAAACACAACTGTTGCTTATGTAAAGGTCTTTAAAATACAGTCTTTTTCTTCTATATTGTATTTATGACGTGAAATGTGTTTTCTCCTTGATGTTATTGTTACATCACGAGAGATGATAGCGTACGCGTGTGTTATTTCGGTCATAAAAACTGTTTTGTAAATACATCCTTATCTGTTTACACGTAACTTGAAATGGAAACATGGTGGATGTGTTTTGGTGTCATTTTCAGTTTTGTTGGGTTATAAATAGCTCTGTGTGTGATGAAAGAGACGCTGTAAGAATGATAAATACGACAGGAGTGTGTTGTGTCTACTAAAGAACACCATTGAACAACAACAATCTTACCTGATGCTTGTCTCTTATAACAGACACCAATGTGTGATCAAACTTATACTGCTATTATAGTGCTATATATATATATATGTAATTATTTAATCCTTTATTATTTTAGTCTGCATAAACAAATATCTGTGTTATAAGAAAACTGCGAGTTGTCATAATCCAGCAGTATCATGAAAAAATTTCATTTTTATTCCTACTTTAAAAGTCATTTTTGGGGTGAACTAGAAGTATACTTTATGTAGTAAGTGTGCTTTTCCAGTAATCCTTGGGACTAAATTGGCCCTGGTTTTAGATTACAAAGGACTTTTAAGTGAAATTGACACCAAAAGTAAAGTTTTGTTTACTCTAAAGCTCAAATTGTCACTATAATGTATAAACTTGAACACTGTATAATCAAGAGATAGACAAATGAGTACAAAAACTATGTTTTTTTGTTGTTGCTTTTATTACAATTCTTATTAATATAATTGTATTATCATCATTTTAGCCTACTTTCGTTTACATTTACATATATAAAGATGAATATACAAAACATTTGAATACACAAACAATTTGAGATCAAGACACCACTATCTCAAACAATAAACATGTCATTTCCCCGTGAAAAACATCTCCAATCGTGTTAACTTTGATTATTTCAAGAGCCAGCGCTACGTTCAAGCAAACTCTGAATGCTTCTTCTCATATGCTACTTGGAAACTGCGCTCATAGTGGACATGCGACCTATGAACTCAGGTCAGATGGATCAAGCCCGAGCACATCATGATGCTTTCAGTCGTGCAGTGAGATCAGCGCGGAGCTCATTTTATTGACTGGAACGCTGTGAGGTCGGAAGTGGGGTCATCTTAATTAAGATTATTTACATGAAAAGACTATTTAATAATCGAATGATTACTTTGGTATATTACTGTATAGCATTTAATCATTCCATGTGTTTTCTGTTGAACGACATCTTGTGTGTTAGTATAAAGGTAGATTTAAATGAACATTTTGTATTTAGCAGGCCATCATACACTATGGTTAAGCTGTGCTGCAGGATTTGTCCGTGCAAGATGCTGGATTACCATCACAGGTAAATAACATATTATTTATATTCAGGTTTCTTGCCTCTCTCTCTATTCAGTATTTTTATTAGTTTCTTGAGACAGTGATGCTAAAACATCAAAATAAGACAATAACAGCAATATGAACATGAATGAATAAATGATGCTGTGTGATGATACACATCTCTCTGCTGTGATCGACTGTGTGAGACGTCATTAAGCTCTTGATCTAAAGTGACGGAGTTAAAGTTCATTGTTATTTTATTCATTTGTCTGTTTTTCTTTCTCTCAGGTGTCAGTGAAGCCATACATCAGTGCAATGTGGCAGCTGAAGGGCAACAGGTCATTGTACATTTATTTTTAGTGTTTATATATACTGTATATATATCTATATATCTCTGCACTCCATACATCAGTCTCGCACACAGACAGACACGCAAACTTGCACACATACTTGTTTTACTTTGTTTATGTTGTACAAATAACAAATCAGATGTTAAAAAGAATATGTTTTATAATTTTGTGTTTTGTCTGAACATGTACACAATTAATATTTAAGGGAGAATCATGGTGTTGTGTCCGTGTCATGAAATACATTTATATAATGTGTAATATAATACTAACAATAGTAATAATAATGGGGGACTAGAAAAGGGTTCCATAAGGACCTCTGCTGGATCTTTAATGAACCTTTAAGGTTCCCCCACAGTTGCAATCTCCAGGAACCTCAAACGGTTCATTTTTGCACCTTTTCTTCCAACACTTGGATATTTTCCATCAAAAGATTGAGGAAGTACGCATTCTTATTTTCAATTTAAAAGAAGTGTACTAATAGCACACTTGAATAGACGTATTTTTTGTAGAGCCTGAATGATTCTGAAAGCGTCTTTCTCTGTTTCCCGTGTTGAATGTTTGCTTTAGGGCACAATTCTTCACACGTCTCCCGTATGTAACAGAAGCATAAGTGTTTGCGGTTTTGTCGCTGTGAGGGTGCCGCATGGAATTCTGGGTAATTGGCCCTTGTGTGGGGTGCAGACAGGAGGAACTGTCCTCTTCACCATTATCTCGTGTTATCAGTCAAGCGAGACACAACAGAGAAGTCTTCACATGGATTCTGAGGGTCTGGCGGTTCCTCCGCTGTCCGACATGCTTCAGCTGACAATGAGAAAGAGTTTGTGTCTGCGCGAGTGTGTGTGGAAGTGATGAATCACCCGCTCATCTGCAGGTTAGGAGGACTCTTTTTTTCAGGAGAAATATCCGAGACACAGATGAGACTTCCCAAGTTTCCATTTGCTCTCCTTTCATTCCCATTGACGTGAGAAATGGTAACGATATGAAAGAGATCGCACGAGTAGAAGGCAGCTGACTATGTAGGGTGCACGTTGTTGTTTCTGTAGTCTTGTGTTGTTGCCTGGCTCCGTTCTCGTCTGTCACTCATTAGCAAGGGCTTCGTCTTAATCTCTGCATTTGTTTGTTTTGCTTAACACGGGGCAAAGCCGTGTCACGGCCCGACAGACGGAGAGAGAACGTGGAGCAGGGCGACAGGAACCTGCCGCTTCTGCGTCTGGTTAACAACGAAGGTGTTTGTTTTTCTTACCTCTCTTTCCTTCTTTTCTTTCTCTTCCTCTTTCTCTCCAGGAGGGACGTGTGTTGCCGGTGTGCGGCGGGCAGCGCTAGCGCAGGATCCCTGGCCTTTCTTCAAATCAAACCCTTGTTTGTGTTTCCTCTGATTGAGAACACATTGGCTCGGACCGAGACCGCTGGGGTACGTCTCTCCGGGTCGCCCCGAGCCCCTTCCTCTCCTTAGAAACCGGGTCGCGTCGGGGGCCGCCGCGTGACCCCCAATGAGAGGTCCTGCAGGGAAGTAACCTTCCACAGCCTTCAAAAGAGGGTGACGTGTTTGCCACCAGCCGGGCCTGATCCTCAGCGAGCCCCCCGTCACACACGGGCTCCAGTGGTCTTGAGTTACCGGACTACCACCGACACAATGAGAATATGAACGTGACGTGAATCATATCTCTTCCTGCACAGAGAGTGGCATTAATGTGAGATATCATCTTTTGCTATAAACCTCTACCATCTACATTGATTAACAAGCTCACTTTATTTCTCACATTTATATGGATGTTTGGGAGAATACATTGATACTTGAAACTGAGAACTTTCAAAATCAAACTCTGAGAAATGACTTAAAGATGTCGAGTTGAGCTCGCTGTGTGATATACAAACAGTAAGAGTGTAGTACACTACCGCTTGTCTTTAACATATAGATTTGTGTGTGATTGAGTGAAAGTAAAGCATAGAGAGCGAATAAAACATATATAAAGCGATGTGTGTGCCGGAGGGTTTCACTTCCCTCAGGAAGAGAGGAGTGGAATATAAACAGGACACTGAAGTGTGAGTCTTTCACATCATCTACTGCGTCACGCACACACCATAGATCACAGACGAGATCTCTTTAACGTCTCACGGGTGTCGTACATAAAACGAGAAGTAAAACGATATCAAACCGAGATGTTTTCATGCCTCCTAAATGTTCACCTGAGATAAAGACCCCCAACAATCTCAACCGTGTCTTTATCTGGGTGGTCAAATGATCTACTTGTTGTTTGTAAACTATTATCTTATTTGTCTGTTGTTTCTATTTTTTATTTAATAAGAAACATCTGAGACAAAGTGAAGTCTTAAATGAGTCTGAGAACGTCATTAAGTTATAAGCTGGAAGAGAAACGCGTGTTTGCTGAATGTTTTCATTGTGTTATCCTGCAATGTTTACCATATAAAAGAACAATATAGAATAATTCTTACTAAATCCATTGTTCTTTTTTTACTATTTGGTAATAAATGGTGATTTTAATGTACCAAACTCTTTGTCATATGACACAGATGACATTTACATTTAGGCATTTGGCAGATGCTTTTATCCAAAGCGACATACATTGCATGATCCTATACATTTATACACAGGTATCTGCAATCCCCTGAGATCCAACACACAACCTTGCGTTGTTTACACTGAGATACAGGAAAGCTGTATCTGTAGCTAGATGAGAGTCAAACACCTGTTGAAAACAGCTCAAGGCAAAGCAAAGTATAGGAAGCAGCAAAGATGAGGAAGAGGGGTGTGTGTGCGTGCACCAGTGTTTATGTAATTGCTTTGACCATTTCGGAGAGACGACGTACTTCTTCTTAAACACATTTCACATTGTGAGAGAATGAATCTCATGTTTCAACCTCTGTTGTTTCCATAAGTCATAGGCTAGCTACACTGTTCATCAAATGAAATATGAAAATGTGATACATATATATGAAGACTTTGGTTTCAAAATGAGATTCAAAAATCACGTTTTTTTATCGTGCATTTCAATTAATATCAATCAAACTGCAGTTGGTTTGTGTTGCTTTAAGCCATAATAACAAAATAAATGATAAAAAAAAAGATTTTTATTTTTTTTATAAACGGATTTAACAATTTTTTTAACCAAACCCGTAAAGTGACGTCACATGACGGTGTCGGTGACGGTGTGAAGCAGTGAAATGATGTTTATCCGCATATTGCGGTGTGATGTGCCCTTCAAGCGAATCCTCTGATTTGAATGTGTTGTAGAACTAACACCGCGGTTTATTGTCGTCTGTACGGACGGTAAGTGTCAAATGTAAGTTTTACAGGCCACACTTTATCCTGTTAGAAAATGACCTCCAGACGTGTGTTTGATGACTTTGGGGTTGCGGTTTTATCGCGAGAATCGAAAAGTTTGTATTGACACCGCCGGAAAGTACCGAAGACTATTCTGCGTAAATGCAAGCGATTCACAGTCCAGTTTGTCTCATATGGGTCATCCAGTCAGTTTAGTCAATTAGCAATAAATCAATGATATGCATTGCGAGTTTATCTGTTGAAACCGTTTAGCGTTGCCAAGCATCTGCATCCAGAAGAGAAAAGAGTGCATGAATATGATGAAACACATAGAATACAAGGCAACTGTGTCTTGTTGTGACCTCAGTAAAGTGCACTGTAAGGTTCACCTGCTTCCAGCCAGAGGACCAGAGGTGAGACAGAAATAACTCGTTTCCTCAAAAGCGGCTGCGCGCGGCAGATAAACATCAAACCCTGAACTCTGTACCGACTGCGCGAGACTCTCTTCTCACGTCCAGGGTGCGCGCGCACATTTCATTTGTGAGAGATATGTGTTGATAAAAGAGTTCAAGCCTTCCGTCAGTTAATGAGAGTAATAAATGCTATTTAAAGCATAATGCACAGTGGCGGCTGGTGAAAAATATTCTCGGTGGGGCTGTGCCATACTTTTTTGTTTCCGTAACCATCGCAATAAAATTTAACACAAACTGCAGGACAGCAGTGCTCAGTGAAATAGTCAGTAATTATTTAATGCCAATATTAAAAAGTTGAGGCATTCGTACACAAAAACATAAACATCATGATGCACAAACACAAGCCTTTTATTTGCATTTAAACTGAACTTGTAAACAATTGACTATTTCTACATATAAGTAACATCTTTTGGAAAGGCTGTTGGTGCCATTGGTAGTAAATAGGCAACACAATATGCATGCTGTCAGAACAGAGTGGAAAGTGGACAATAACATTAAATTATTATAAAGTTTATAGGAATTCTTACACTGTATAAAGGATGTATAATATAGAAATGGATAAGTGGCTGAACTCAAACCTTTGACTGGAAGAATAGCATAAAGTATTTTATGATCAAACTAAATGTAACTAATTGTTAATGTGCTCCAGAACCAGAACTGCAACAATTAATTGATACAAAACATATATACAGTAATATTAGCAAACACACTATTAACATTTTTTAGAGTACCATATATAACTGAATGATTTTTATGCTAAGGTCAACTATATACAAAGAAACGTGTGTGTGTGTGTGTGAAGCTACGGGAGAAGCCGCGCATATACTGCTTCCCTTTTTCGCTAGCCTGCTGTTTGATTGAGAGGTCAGGTTGATCTGGGCCCAGCTCTTTCACCCGAACTTTCTCCGACAAAGTTCTCCTCTCAAACGGATCTTGGAGGAGAGATTTCACCGAGTTAGGGTTGGGTCTTGGAGGAGTAACGTCCGCGCTCGCCATTGTCGTTTAGTAAAAATGGCGCCCCTAGAGCCCAGTCCTTATTTTATCAGGGCTTGGGGCGATAAAATGATCGCCCTTCTTGGATTCTATTTCAGAAAGCTGATTGGCTAAATTTTATGTCATACATTCATATCTTAAATTAGCAATTGGCTTAACTGCTACATAGACCCGCCTCCTTGGGGCGCTTTCTCTATCGCCCCAGAGCTGATGAAGCGGTCAGACAGGCAGAGGAAAGGTTGCAAATATGATTTTGTATCATATTTTACATGTATTACTGGGTGCATTCCATATTTAAAACACACAAATATTGACATACTGATGTTTTTCTCATTATTATTACTGTTTTTGTTTTAATTGTTTTAATTTTTTTTTGTGGCTTAAGGGGGGCGGCGCCCTAGCGCCCTCTATTGGCCGGCCGCCACTGATAATGCATACAAAATAATAAACGGGGTGTGAAAATAACTCTTCAATTCATTTCCATAACATAAATTCATAATATATGGGTTATTCACAAATGTAGGTTATATTTATATATTTTAGGTGTATTTTATATATAGTGCCGGAGATATACTGTTAAATGAACCCAGAACACTTAACTGTCCATTTATTTCTTCCATTCAACTTTGCATTGTTGCTTCAGGCATGCGACGGTATGAGATTATGGCGATATAATAACCTTTTCACGGTTTCGCGTTATCACGGTATTGCTTTGACAACACTACAATGTGTTATTTCCAAATGTCATGTGTGTCAGGTCAAATAAAGCCTTTAAAATGGTCATATTCTTAAAAATATATATTTTTGTCATATATTTTAGACATAATCATCAAAGATTGAATTACATGATTTAATTATTTATAACTTAGAAAAGGTATCACAGAAAATGTTAAACCTCGGTATACCTTAAAACCAGTATTCGGCTCATGCCCAGTTGCTATTGAATATGGCTTCTTCATTAAGGAAATAAAATGTGTTGTTACTAGTTTGTAGTTGTGGTGTTTAGTGGAAACGTCTATTAAATATATAGTAAACTTCAGATATTGATTGTTGTTATTGACATGTTTTGTAGTTCAGTAGTTCTTGCTCAAGCGGCGCACACTGAAAACACAATACAGAGTCTTTCTGTTGGAATGATTGAATTGTTTATCATTAATATTTAGTAGAGTTGTGTAAGTATATGTTGAGCGTGGAGCTGCGCGGATGTGTCATGTATTATAATCATTTGACAGGAGGGTTGTTAGCAGAAGAGCTTAGAACTTCCCATTCGCTTCCTTTGACTGATAAGAAAGAAAAACACAGTCTCGGCGCTTAAAACAGAAAGCCTGAGCACCTTCAGGAAGAGCTGAGAGCCCCTTTGGGCTTTCTCATTTAAGGCAGAGGTCAATCCTGGGTTTACAAAGTGAGGAAGGCCCTCCACCCTTACATAATGCCCCGTCAGGTCAGCTACTTCAGTCAAGGTCCATTCTTTCTTTTAGTTCACTCGGCAGAGAAACGTTTAGCTTTGTTCTGCGGTGGTTGTTATGAAGACTCATGCATGAAGAGTTTCTGACACTAAGGTTCTTCTTGGAGGGTTCTTTCAACATTTCTCGATTGTTAGAAGTGTGTTCTTTGTTAATGCACCTGTATTATCGCAATATAATCTAAAGGTTGATCTAAAGAGAAGAACTATCTGTGACACGGTCCGTGAAAAGTCTTTTTTTTGTGTGTGAGATTACTACATTAAATGAGTCTACATAATAATTTTGAACATTATGTGAGAATATACCCTTGATATATTTCATATTGCCTGAGACACGTGAGAGAATATTTGATGAATTACATATTCATTAAATGATTTAGTTTATTTGTGTAAAATGTCATTCATTTCAGATCTCATATCTGAGTGTAAAAATGGAAATTGATATTTTATAATTCAATGTTAGATGTAATTTTGTAAGATTCTAGAAACACTTTTAGTAAATGATGTGAACATTTTCGGTCAGTGAGAGATTATAGAATCTCATCAGGTCCTACTGACCCCACGCGCTGCATTCTTGCACTTTGAACCATAAACATCCTTCTTTCAAAGACTTTGACAGGATGTTTGGAGACTTCTGCATGTGCTCTATATCTGTTTTAAATATAAGCCTGCTCGATTAATGTCTCTCGTTGAAGTGCTGTATGTGTTGTGTTGTTTGGGTCGCGAAATTATGCGCCAGACATTGCGCGTAACGACATAATAAATCTCACTCAATGTCAACAAATACACTATATGCGCACATTTCGGCTGCACAGGCCTACGTGTTTTATTCAAGTTACAAAGACTCAATTCTTGCTTGTTCGTTCGCTCTTAAAAGAATGACAGAGATAGTAGTGGTGGTCTTATTTCAATGTTTTACAAAATCTAAAGTGATAAACGGAGCTACACTTCATAGTGCGACTTAAGAAAACAAACAGACAAACAGACACTCGGATATATTGAATGTGTTATGAATGAATTGCTTGCAGTTTACATTCAATAATTGCGCGATGGTTTTCTTTATAATTGCAGCGCGGCGTAAAGAAACCTGCTGACATACAGAGAACACACCTGTTACACCTGTGCAGAGAGAGAGAGAGAGAGAGAGAGAGAGAGAGAGAGAGAGAGAGAGAGAGAGAGAGAGATCTGTATGGGTGGTCAAACGCGTGCTATTTATATGAATAATTAAATGCGGAATTAATGATGGGCTTTGTACGTGACGGTATCAAATATTAAACGGTTTTAAAAATAGACAAATACCCCAAATTATGATTATATTTATGCATAAAATGTCATTTAATAACAACTTTACCTTCACCTTTTAAATTAAATATGAAAAGGGTCCTTCATGGTCAAAAGAAGTCAAAGGTTCTCTTAATTACAATTTATTTACCTTTTCATAGTATGACAAACATTTCACGGTTATAAACATTTAGTCACAACAAAAAACGTTCTGTGGATGTTACACGTGCAACAACCGTAAAAATGTTAAATTATCAATTATAATAATTTATACGGAATGTATCCACATAAATGGATACGGATAAATAAATAAAGATAAACATTTTGTGCTACAACAAAAAAGGTTCTGCGGATGTTACACGTGCAACAACAGAAACATGTTGAATAGTCAATTATGTATTAATACATGTTTACCGAATGTATCCAATAAATGGATGTGAATAAAATAAGGTCACTAAATATGTTTACGAGAAAGGAAAAGTGTCGTTTAATTGCCTTATCCAATAAGACAACAGATAAATAAAAACACTCGTCTTAAAAGCATCATTTGATTTGAAGTGACGAAAGCGGAACACGATGAGAGGGAACATTAGTGAGGTCGTGACGAAAGCAAAGTTTCGCCTTTCACGAGAGGAAAAAAACACGCAGGATCCTCCAGAAGAAGTCTCGAGCTTCAAGAACCCAGAGATCACGAGCCGATCACAGCAAAACTCGAGTGACGGGAGCGAGAGACACAGAGGAGCTCTTATTTTACACACAGACGCACAATATTCACGAATATTATCATCATCATCATCATCATCATATGATGCACGAGCAACAGATCCACAGGACCTAAAACTCAGGTACGAGCACTGCGAGCTTTATCATCCCAGACAAACTTGATTTGTGTTTTCCTTTCATTGTTTTGATGTTTTGCGCTTGTTATGTTTTTGAAGTGATGGCATCTTACCATAGCTTAGATGATGACGCAATGGCTCTGATGGTCCACGACACCAACGCGGTGAAGAAAGAAGAATTAGCCAAAGATGACTCGGTCCAAGAGCAAAATCCCGAGAAAGTGGACCCGTCCCAGAAGCCGCCGTACTCGTACGTGGCTTTGATCGCCATGGCCATCCGAGAGAGTTCGGAGAAGAGACTGACGCTGTCCGGTATTTACCAGTACATCATCACCAAATTCCCCTTCTACGAGAAGAACAAGAAAGGCTGGCAAAACAGCATTCGACACAACCTGAGCCTGAACGAATGCTTCATCAAAGTTCCCCGGGAGGGCGGCGGGGAGCGCAAGGGGAACTATTGGACACTGGACCCGGCCTGCGAGGACATGTTCGAGAAAGGGAACTACCGGCGCCGGAGGCGCATGAAGCGTCCGTTCAGACCGTCGGTGGCTCACTTCCAACCGGGCAAGTCTCTCTTCGGCGGGGACGGATACGGCAGCTACATCTCGGCTCCCAAGTACATCCAGTCGGGCTTCATGAACAACAGCTGGCCGCTCGCGCAGCCGCCGCCGCCGATGTCTTACGCCTCGTGCCAGATGGGAAACGGCAACCTGAGTCCCATAAAAGGACTGTCCGCGCCGTCGTACAACCCGTACAGCCGAATGCAAGCCATGGGTCTGCCGAACATGATGAACTCGTATAACGGAATGGCTCACCATCAGCACCAGGCGCAGCAGCTGAGCGCGTCTCCGGCTGCGCCCTCGCCGGTACCGTCCAACAGCGCGGCGGGTCTGCAGTTCACCTGCTCCCGTCAGCCCAGCGAGCTGTACTCGTACTGGGACCACGAGGCCAAAAACTCCACGTTACACTCTCGGATTGACATCTGAAGCGACTTGGGAACTGCGTTTCTGGGGATGTAAACGGAGCGCGCGTGAACTTTTTTCTCGTCTTGTCGGTGGGCTTCTGTTTTTGTTTTACGCGGCCCAGGTAAACAGGGTAAATGTTGTTGCTGAACCACAAACTTTGCGAGGTTTAAACAAAAAAGTGTTAATATACAGACGAGCGATTTGAAGTATTACTAAAATGTCTTGGACTGCATCGAATCTCTTTTTGATCATTAGTTCATTGTTTGAGTTTTTAGCAGAGAATGTACCTCCGCACGCGCATGCTGTCTTCATACAGTATTTGATAAAAGAGGACAGTAATAAACACGAGTTTCATCAGCAAGATTGTCGAGGACCACTATAACGTTTGGATTGTCAGACCAGCACTTATTTCTATTGTTTGTTTTTAATAAACTGCTTTGAAACTGAAAGATGTCTATATATGAGCGATCACTTCATTAGATGAGAAAGAATTTATAGAATTGAAATATTTCACGTCTAAACAGAGATTACGGCTAAATTAAAAAAGGAATAACGCCTAGATAGCCGACTTATTCCTGATAATGGCAGAAGAAATTCTTAAAGTTGTTATAAAATGTCAATGCTGATAATATTATTAAATTATATTTATTAAACTGTGTAGTTTAGTTCGGTTTAAATTAACAGACGTCAATGAAGCTCTTCAGTTTACTTCCAAATGTTTTCTAGTTCACTTCAGTTTTGAAGGCCTCATCGAAAACAAGTCTTGGAAATGATTCTTTAACACTTTAATAAGTCAAATATAGGTCAATTTTCTTTTTGAATCCCGTCTGTTAAACCACATCTTTTTGTGGGGGATTTCAATGATTCGTTAAAATACTCAAAGACTTGAGTAAAGAACACGTTTTTCTCTTTATTGTAAATAGTCTCCCGGAGGCATTTCGGTAGTTTTTCTATTCGTTTTCAAATTTTTCGTTCTGTTCGTGTATATTCGTTTAATTTCAATTGAAATTTTTTCGTTTATATAAAAAGTCAAAATGTTAAAAGTTAGGCTGCATTTTAACAGTACGGTGAAGCACAATTGTATTTAAAGAAAAGAGTAAAGATAACGGACGATCAAATGTTATTGTGCGCTGATGAAACAAATACAATCACACGTAAATAAATATATTTAATATTAAAAGTGCGTTACCGAGTAGAGCTGTTATTACAGAAGTCAGTCTGACATCATTGAATGTCTCGATCGAGTTGTGATTTACTGAAGATGTCACCTGAATGTTTCCTAATATTTCATGAATCAAAACATTCAAATCTAATATCGCGGAAGAGCAAGATTTCAGCCTAAAAACAGCCGACTTTATAGTGCATTCATCTCAAAATGACTACATGTTAAAAATATTGCTTTTAATGTTGATGTAACATTATCCATTATGATTTTGCGGACATGCAAAATAACAGCAAGTATAACGCAATTATAATTATTATGCAAATATAAAAAAACTGCAGAAAAAATAAGTTTTTTGTTCGGTTGTTACGAGCAAAAAAGACGCAATAAAATATTGACACAAATGACTAAAATAAACAATTTGTGATTAACACAATGGAGTTTGATTGAAACGTGTCGTAGATCGCACCGATGATTTCATTCATTTAAATCATTTTTCCTGTACTAATAATTACAGTGTGATTTAATTCATATGCTTTCTCAAAAGTGTCATCGTTTGGTCTTTACTCGTGTGACTCATTGTGTGTCAGTGCACCTGGTGTTTGTATATTTCACAGTGAATTAAAGGAATACAACTCAAAATCAATATTTATCAAACAGTCCGGAATGCTGCGGAATTGTACAATTCCGGGAATTGTGATGGCAACTAAATACGGCTGAAATCACACACGTGTTCTAGAGTTATGCATGTCAACCCTGTTAAAGAAATGAAATCAATCATTCTTGCGTTATTACAACATTACACACGTCGATAGACATTATTTCACACCTTCTGGTGTTATTCTAAAAGTCTTTACTAAATTACCGAAACCCCATTTAGACGAATGTAAAGTGCGTTTATCATTATTTAGAAAATGTGTTCAAAATGTAATGGCATTACACATTTGACCACTAGATGGCGATGAAGGTGTGTGTTGGGTTCAATAGTTCTTACCTTTTGAAATATTGAATAATATATATTATATTTTCTGTAAGAGAATTACCAGAACATATTGCTTTCTTTTACGGACATTTGCGTTAATGCTAAAATGCAGTTTAATGCAGTGCAAAATGTAAAATACAGGTAAAACAAATGTAAAATGACTATGGATAATTCCTTCATATTAATACAGTATATTGTGCCCTATTATTACAGATTGTTTTAGTGTTGCTCAGAAGATAGTTTATTGACAGTTAGTGACTGATAATCTGGGCAAAAACTAAATCTCAGATGCTGTGGTTGATTTGACATGTGTTTTAGTTTTGATATATTATTTAAAAAATGAAATGATTGTCATCATAAATATAGATTTGTCTGGCGGTGTAGTGAAAAAGAAGGAAATGTTGCTGTTCTTCATCTTTATTGTTCAGCTTTTACACTTCGGTGTGTTTTCATCGTGCAAGCTGCTTAAACTATAAAGTCATTGAATGGATCTACAAACACTTAAAAGTACATTTAACATTGAGTTTATATACCAAGAGATTCTTTGTTTTCTGAGGTCAGTAAAGCGTACTTTATCTTTAATGGATTTCAGACATGAAGCAAGTGATAAGAATGGTAATTATGTTTCTTTATAAAATCATATCAAAGACGGCACAGTTTTCCAAACACATACTGATGATTTGCATGAGTTTGTGTTGTGAACACGCATGATCTGCAGACGTCTCTGAACTCAGATGAAGTCTCAGTGGAATATGTTTCCTGAAAGACGTATTAATGTGTGTGACAGCATCTGAAACGGATGAGAATCGAATTTAAATCACAGAGGTCATTTGATTAATTTTGAGAAGGTATGAAACTTGTTTTCTTTAAGATATTTATTATTAATGACAGTAATAAACTGTCGGAGTAGATGCACAAACAGTACTTTATGATCCACACATGTCTGCACCTATTGACCTGTCAGACAGAGAGAAAACACTGATTGATGTCCGTCAGTAAAAGCACCTTGTTATGATTCACAGTCAATGTTATTATTACATGTTAAAGGTTCAGTAATGCATATCAAAAATGTTCCGTACGATACAGTCATACAGTCATAAGGTGTTTGGAGGCACATTGATATCACACACAATAATCATCAATATCTTCATTCATAAACCATACAAACAGTGACCCCTGAAGATTTGAAATGGAACTTGTCGGTGTCATATTGTGCTATATTTCTGTATTTCAGCTGTTTTGTTATCTAATGATATTCTGGTTGTTAAGTCTTCCGGTACTGTTGGGGGTCACAGTATGTGTATATATACACAAGGACAGAGCATAATGTACAAAACTAAAGTGCTTTTAGATCATCGAGTCCTAAAGAGCTGATAATTCAACATTACAGTAACAGATAGACATCATTCAACTCCAGATGATGTCATTGTGCTTTACCACAGCGGTTCTCAACATGTCACACTATTTTAGCACAGAGTCGTCATCTGGCATTTGACATTGTGCTTGCTTATATATCTAAATACATATATTGTCCTAATTAAGCTGTTTATTGTGCATTTGGGTCACTAAAGCATACACTGAACTGAAGCGTACACTATCTGTGGTATCACTTTATTTTACAGTCCTGTTTCCCATCGACTGTGTACTTACTATAGTAAATATTATAACTGGGTAACAACTAGGTACTAGTTGCACGGTGCACGGACTGTAAAATAAAGTACAACCCTTGGTAACACTTTAGATTATACAATTAAACAGCGTAACTGATTGTAACAGTAATACACCTCTACAGTACATCTCTCTAGAAAAAGGGGAACAATATGACGAGTTTGGGGAATGAAGAAAAAATGTATATGTATACTGTAAATGTATAAAAATCTATACTGTATTTTTAAAACTAAGGGGTGACCAGCAGGGTGCTATACAACAATCTTAGCATGATCATACACTACATTTATGATATTATATAGTGCTGTATTGTATACAGCAGACATGAAATAAGGCGGAATGATGTGTTCAGTTTTGCAACAACACGAATGAAGCACAAAGACTGTCTGTGAAATGTTAATTTCACGGCGCTTTGACTTTGGGATTCATTTTAATTGGATTGGTTTAGGATTGTTTGTCATGAATAATTACTTTTAAATTTGCGTTATTATGAATTATCTTTAGAGTTTTTATGTGTAAAATGTACAAAATCAATGTTGATCCTTTTAGACGATAATCAAGAAGTTCAAGAGCAGTTTGATTTTGATGTTTACATGGCATACAGTTCCCTCATAAATATTTTCTTACCGATTTAATCCCCAAACTTTGCATATTCTTCCCCTTTACCTACAGATATGTAGCGTAGAGGGACATTATTGTTACCTTCGTACCCCAATTACTGTTACCGTACGGCGTAAGCGTTACCCACTTTTTTGGAAGTATAGAGAGGGCCAGTCTGGTCTCAGAAAAGTCCCACTGAAGCAGAGCCGATCCTAGACGTCTGGGGGCCCTAAGCAAACCTCTGTTGGGGCCCTTGTCATTGTAAAATTTACATTTCAAAATGTAAACTAGGAGAAATAAAAATGTAATGAATTCTTTGCCTGAAGTAACGCTTGGTTCTGGAACCATCTAGCTGTCTTAAAAAAATAATGCATGAATGCGGTGTGTTTTTACTAACCAAGTGAGTGATTAACAAAAACAAAACAAGATAAATATAGTTTACTCAAGAAAACAAAGCATTAAGGAAAATACATATATATTCTCTAAGTATTCTCTAAATGTGATGACATATGATCATGGGCAAACATTCAGTTGATTGCATTATAGCTGACACCCGCATGAACACTGTACAGCTGGTTTTGTGACTGTAAGTCATTCCCTTTAAACGCTATTGAAGTTAGAAACCTGTATATTAATCAGTAGCATGTGTCACTTTGGAGACGGTCCCTAAAGTCAGACTATCCAACGTCCAACATCAAACTAACTTTATGCCAATGGATAAATACAGAATTAGTAAATCTCTACTTGCATAATTTGGCAAAACTAAATAAGACTTTGAAAAAGTACAAAAACACAAAGCCTTGTTATTTTGCTTCGCGTTGTTGGTATAAACAGTTATCTGATTGTAATGCTGCCAAGAGAACTATAGTTATCTTCTGGAATTTTGTCTGTAGAAGAAAAATGAAATGAATGTGTAACAGTGGGGTTCCTTTTCTTTTTTGCTAAGGTAAAAATAATAATTGTCAAGTTAGAAATGTGTATATTAACGTATAGTAACTTTAGAGACGCTCCCTAAATCCAGACGTCCAACCAATTTAAATAGTGAGTTTGTAAATCTGAACTTGCATCATTTGGCAAAACTAATAAAAGACTTTGAAATAGTACAAAAACAAGTGCTGCCTTTTTTCCGCTAGAGACGGATAGCTCTGTTATATAGCAATGGCCATATGTAAAAATGTATCATCATCACATCACGCGCATGTCATCACCTGCCATGCAATACACGATGTACGAGACCGAGTAGGCTGTCAAAGTAATTAAATAAATGAAGAATTAATATGAAGCATTAATCCACAAGGTATAAAAATCTTGTAACTTGTTTACATTATAGTGTTTTTGATTCTGTACTCAAGGGGGCCCCCTGGTGGTGCAACCATGAGTAGTCTGCATTTAGGGAGGACCGGCTCTGCACTGAAGTCTAAAGTATACTACTAAAATATCTTGACGTTAATCAAATATACTTTAGATATACGCATTATACTAGACCTATTTTTTGTAGTTGATGCATTTTAAAATGCATTTATTTGATGCCGTGTTCAAGGTCCAGTCTATAATCAGAGTTCTGAAGTGAAATATCTGTTGAGAAGCGCCGGACAGGATTATCAGTTTTAGACGTTACTGACTCTCACACTATGATCTTTGTCTGTCTGTTTCTCATCAGCTCTGTATCTTTGCTCCAGTCTCATCTTCTCCGGGTCGGTTCCATCGGCGTCTCCGTGGTTACCATCAGGACTGTTCGACGGGGCCTGACTGAAGGAAGGCGGGGTCTTGGTTTTTACCACTTTGTCGAAGTATGCGAGGTCCGCCATGTATTTTCCAGTGGGAGAGAGAGAGACGACGGGCTGGAACTCGTAACCCCAGATGATCTCGTCGGGCAGGTAAGAGGTTCTCACCTGACAGGTGGCTGACGTGGGTTCTATCGTCGAACTCATCATAACCAGCAGCTCAAAGTCCACCCGATCCGAATCTATCCAGCCTCCATCTGACAGACAGAAAGACAGAAAGAGACGTGTATGTAGTCACTATCATGTGACGAGAAATGTTCAGCAGAATAAAGATAAATGAATCAATATTGGTTACCCAAACAAACTTGTTAATTCAACTTCAACACAAATGCGTTGCATCATGCATCACGTGAGCGGATGGAAAAATAGCAAAACTGCATTTTTGCACATCTGATAAATAATCTATCTGTCTCTTACGATGAACGTCTGATATTGACATACAGGGGACCTTTGTTCAATGTAAAACCTGTACTTTATCAGATTACTTTCAGTTTTCATGGAAGTTAATCCAACTCTTTCAACTGAGACTCTATGAAATAAATGGAGATTAATGATTTGAATGCAGTAGATAAGCAACCATTACATCAATGTTAATTGCCTTAAATCTGTGCTTGGGTTCTTGACGTTTGTCTTTTTGGTCGTGTATTAAGAAAGACATGAGATGCTTTTACCAAAGTTGGGGTTGTTATCATGGCAATGGTCTGGCTGTAATACAATGTAGTAGTTCTCAAAGTAGTGAGAGAACATAAACAAAACCATCACACTGACATCAACACTCATCATTCAAACCTCAACAATGCTGACGATCATTAAAATCATTCGGATAAACAGATCAAGCGCAATGCATGCTGGGAGTCATTAATGAGTTTTGTACTATGATGTTACCCAGCATGCATTGCAGAATGACGCTTTCCTTTGTTGATTGTCACCATTGTTTCATATGCAGATTCTAGATGTGTTTGTGTGTTGAAGTACTTCAGCAGTTTGTGAATATGTTCATTCCTAAAATAATTCACAGTTTGTCCTCTTAAACCTCAAACTATAGATCCACAGAGCTGACACATTAATAACACAAACCCAATTATCAAAAATGATCCAAACAACTTCACAATGTATTCATTACCATTCAGAAATCATCATGAACTGTGTATTTTAACACACAGTTATGGCTGAAGGAAACCTCATTTAACATTAAAATAGAAGAGCTCACAATAATGGTGATTTTTGGAAGGATCGAAAGTGATACTGATTCAATGCACAAGTCATACATTATTAAACATTGATTTAATCGCTTATCTCACTAAATGTATTTCCAAGTGTGAACTGAAACTAGTCTGATAAACTGGAAATTTCAACCAGTTTTACTTTGTATAGAGTTCCACTGGATGCCAACATCCGACAGTCAGTCACAATTTTCACATCTGGCCCATAAAGGGACGTCTTTTCAACGTTTTTAATATTTTGGATGGGACCCGGGAATAAGTCCAATTCCGAACAGTTGCGAGCACGAGAATGCTCAAGACCAAGACCATTAAAATATGAGTCCCACACAGACGGAGGATGTATAGTGTACCTTTGGCTGCCCAGACTCTCAGAGGACTCTCCTCATCTATGATGTGATAGAACGTGAGCGGAACGATGAGGAACGGACTTTCACTCGCTGTGTCCACAATGAAAGTCACGTTCTTCTGATCCAAACCCACTGATTCTCCTTCCTTAGGAACACATGGCTGTAAAAGTTTCCCAGTCACCTGAAAAATAAAAAGATGCCGTCTATGAAGGGTGCTTCACTTGAAAGGTTACAGCTCAGTTCTCGAGTAGTTACCTGACAGCCCAGCAGCAGACTCTTGCGCATGTTTGCCACTCTGATCATGAGACACGGCAGGCCGTCGTGATGGGTTATCACAGCGTGCTGACTGAAGCGAATGGTCTCGCCGCGCTTCTTAGGCCGAGCCACCTGAGAGACAGACACTTTAACATTCTCGAACGGTACGGCCTTCATACGGAACGAATATAACCGCACAGACGAGGTTAGGATGGGATTCTATCACACTGTTTGAAAGGTAATTCTGTGGCAGTGGTCTGTTTTGAAGCACCTTGGCGAGGAAGGTTCCCGTGATGAAGATCTCCATGACGGTGGTGATGAGGAGCTGAACGATGAGCAGGACTATAGCAGACGGACATTCTTCAGTGATGCAGCGGTAACCGTAACCGATGGTGGTCTGCGTCTCCAGCGAGAAGAGGAACGCACCTGTGATCGTCTGCATCTGCATCACACACACGCTGTGATTGGCTGGAGGGTCAAAATCTACGGGACACAAAACACACACAACGTTCAAATAACATTCGTTGAGCAACAGAGCCGGCAGTCAAGACTGTTTTTCTTTTGAAGGTTTGTGTATTCTGTTTTAGACTAAGAGGATGTTGAATTAAATGTTGAATTATAATACCCAAAAAGTAGTTGTAGTTTTTTATAACATCTGATGTAATGAAGTGATTTTAAAGAGCAAAAATGTTACATGTTCAGCGATATAAAGAGTTTGTATGATATTCTGTCGACATTTCATCTCAAGGGGTGTTAAACCAAATCATTGTCACAAGATGAATATCTGAAGTTTAATGAATGGTGTGGTCAGTGTTGGGTAAGTTACTCTGAAAAAGTACTGAATTTCTAGTTACTAATGACATATTCAATAGTGTGATTACATTACTGTACAAATGACTCTCTCCAAAACTTATTTGAGTTCTTATTACTAATGACTTTCTATATCCTACATCAATTGATTTAAGGATCGAGATGAAAAGGCTGATTAAATTCATTAATTATAGATAACTACATCAATTATTCTTATTGACTGACCAAAGTATATCAATGTTTAAAGTAAGACTTATAATTTTGATGTCATTTCCACTATTGAATATACAGTATTTAATTCACCTACATCAGAATTAACCGTAATTAAATTAATAAGAGTAATCCCTTACTTTACTTTTTCAAGGGGAAAGTACTTAAATGACAGCGACTAATTACTTTTCAAAACTGTTGGTGGCTCATAACATTTGATCTGGTAAATAAAATTCTGTCTCTCACATACCCAGCAGGTCTCCGTGCACCCATGCCAGCACGTACCACAGCAGGCCGAAGGTGAACCACGTCCCCACGAACGTGGCGCTGAACATTATCAGTTTGTATCTCCACTGCATGTCCACAAAGGTGGTCCAGGGGTCCCGCAGGTACAGAGCTCCAAAACCACTGGCATGCTCAATGTGGACGTTACTCCGCCCATCTTTGGATAACACCCGCCTCTGACGCTTCAGATGACTCATGAGTCCCGTCCCTGCCAGCAGTGGCTTTAAGACATCCCTCTGGGAGTGGCTTACTTTCTGATGGGCGGGGCCATGTGAAGAATGGGGTGTGGCCGATGTCATCTGAGGAAGGTACATACATGTGTCACTGTCACTGATGTGTCACTGTCACTGTATTTACACTTTAGTGTCTTGAAGAATGTTGATCATCAAACGACACAGAACTCCATTGACTTCCATTGTATGTAACACAAAACCACCGAGACATTTCACAAATTATCTTCTTTTGTGTTTCGTTGAAGAATAACTCAAATTACAGGGGGATTAAATGAACGACAGAATTTTGACTTTTGTCTAAACTCTTTACATTTCTCTTAAACATGTAAAATAACAGCAAATCTGGATGATAGTTGAGGATTAGATTGTTGTTGCGAAAACACATGACTTGTCATGTTTGTTTTTTTCTTTAAATTCCATAGCAAATTCAATAGCTTTATTTGCCAGATGTGGTTTGAAATGTGTGTGGTAAAATGCACTGTAAGTATTGTTGCTTTAATGGACTGGTTCATCGGGACGGATGCCAGAACGAACTTGTTTTACGGTGGTAGTGTAGATCAGATTACTTCACTAGCTCTGAAAGATTTTTAAGCAGGAATGTGACTGACACATGAGAAGCATTAAATGAGATGTTTCACATTTTCTATCAAGTCTACCTTCTCCAGCTTTCACAATGTTCAGAAACAGAGAAGTGAACATAGTGTTACATAGTGAAATATTAAAGTCCCAGTGAAATTAAAAATTACAATTCCTATTTTGTATGAAATATCGCAGCGTTTATAGCTTACCAATGTGGGTCATTCTCTTTTTAAAATGAATGTGCCCTCAAAATCGGGAAATGCACTTTTTTTATTTGGCAGACACTTTTTATCCAAGTAGGAGAGCATATAAACATTTTGTCAACACGCTAAAGTTGCAAGGACGAACAAAAATAAAGACCATCTTAAAAACTGCCATGACTACAAACGTCTTATCAACAAAGAGGTGAAAGCAGAATTTCATACGCGAATGCATTCCGGTCCCTGACGGTCGGTTCGCAGGGGTTTCCCGCTCGGTCTGTTCGCGATTTTTGTTCTAGAGGATTCAACAGGAGATTGGTGTGAGAATTCCATGCTGGGAGCAACTACAGGAGTCAAGCGTTTCAAAGATGATGCCGTAGTAACTATTGGACAGGTGGGTCATTTTATGATTGGATGTTGATGGGTTGTGATTATGTTGCTTACGTAGTTTGTGGACCTTTATAGACTTGGTGGGTGTAATAGTTGAGGATCCGAGCTGAACGGTAAGGTGATGTTCATTTGATGGGTAGACCGGTATTACCAGGAGTTCTGTCTAGGAGAGGTTGAGTTGTAGGTGATGCCCTTTCATCCAAGAAGAGATGTCCAGAAGGCAGACAGAGACACGGACAGAGATGGTGGGGTCATCTGGCTGACAAGAGAAATAAAGCTGCGTATCATCTGCATAAAAATTTTATGAGAACCCATGTGCCTTAATAATTGGACCCGGGGAGGTGGTATATATAGAAAAGAGGAGTGGAGCAAGAACAGATCCCTGAGGTACTCCAGTTGTCAGCTGGTGAGATCTGGATGTCTCTTCTCTCCAGGATACCTTAAAGGATCTCCCTGTGAGATAAGAGTCAAACCAGTTGAGTGCAGTTCCAGAGATGCCCAGTTTGGATAGAGTGGACAGCTGGATCTGGTGGTTCACAGAGTCAAATGCAGCAGAGAGATCAAGCAGAATACGCATTTAGCCCTTGCCTGCCGTAGGATGTTGACGACAGATAGAAGAGCAGTCCTTAGCCTGTCTCTAGTGTTCACACATCTCAGATGACGTAAACTAGACGACTTGGGCAGAAGCGTCCTTCGGGAGGCATTATGTCTCGTCTGGAACACACCGTCTATCAAATCGCAGTGAAACAACAAGCCACGCCCACTGTTTTTTCTCATTCTAAATACCATTTCACTGGGAAATGCGTCAGAATATGGAAGTCGGGACCATCGTAACTTATGGTGCAAGGGGACTTGAAATGAATGTAACTTTTCAGATTGAATGAACGAGTCGGTTCTGCTCAAGTTCACATTCTGTCATCAAGGCGTTCTGTTTGTCTTTAATTTAAACGCTGTATTAAAAGTATTATCCCTTCAAACATATTTACATTTATGCATTTATGCAACCTCTTTGAAAAAGCACACTTATACTGTATGTAGTTTCCTAAAATCAACTGATCATCATGTGATAGAATTACTGCAGGTCTTTCACATTAACAGAGCTCTGTTCTTGTAAAGTGTAAAATGACTATAGTAATGATAATTCCTGCAATAACAGTTACTGTAGGTGTTTATACAACTGTTATAACCACTAATGTCTTTATTCTGGATGATTCAATTGGGTCACATTCATTTATAATGATAAATAATCTGAAAACTGTTGATAGTTTGGTAAAGTGTTTAAGGGATAAGACAGGTACACAGTCTACAGTCTAGTTAAGGTACTCTCTCTCTCCACTCGTCTCATTCTCTTGGGTACAAAGAAACACATTGTGTAAGGTAGTGATGACCAGAACGACAAAAAAGACCACTGACAAACATATCTTTGTGTGTGTGTGTGTGTGTGTGTGTGTGTCACAATATGAGCTCATTAGTATTCCAAAGGGCATAATAATCCCCCCCTTAGAAATAGTTTTTCAAGCTCTCTCTCTCTCTCTCTCTCTCTCTCTCTCTCTCTCTATCTCTCTCTCTCTCACACACACACACACACACACACACACACACACACACACACAAACACTGAGGTAACGTAAGTTAAAATGTTCCATCGATGTGTGCAGGTGCAGGTGTGCATTGCACCTGTTCAGACTTTTAAACATAAACTCATGTAAACAGTGATGTTGAACTTGTCTTTGAGGTTTGTGTGTTTGTCATGTTGAGTGACTCACCTCGCTGTGACCCGTCTGCTGGATGAGGGTTTTGATGAAATCCTAACCGAATGGAAGCACCGAGTTTATTCAAGGGAATCTCTTCAGAACAGCTCTGTGTGTTTGAGGCGCTCGCAAACAAATCACTTGCTCTTATAAACCGCCATCTCTCTCTCTTTCATTCTCTCGCTCTCTCCTCATTTCATTCAGCAAACACTTTCAGCTCATCTTTGTTCTTTAGATTGACATTTAACCATTTAACATTTTATTTCTTCAGTTCTGGGGGACATTTGACTACCATTACATTTTCCTACTAGTCAATGAAGTCCAAGAACTGAAAATGACTTTCATTCTTCTAAATATCTTTCTCTGTTTTTACCAGAACACAGTGATTTATACTTTGTACTTTATATTTGGGGTTCTGCATCATAATTGTAATTCTGTAAAAGGGCAATCTGATGTGAATCAACATCAGTTTTAAAATTGATATGAATGTACAAGCGTATACACGTGACATATTTGATAAAAATCTGCTTTCTTTTTTTTACTTTAGTTTAGTACTTGAACAGTTCTGCAGTGTAAGGAATATATTATACAATAAAAGTAGTAGTACAACCGTCAAATATGCATTCTGATCAATTTAACTCATGAAATCTGCATGTAAGATAATACACACATTTATTTTTAAATTTACAGTCGATTTTAAGCGCATTATAGTCCATTGGATCCAAATCTTATTCTAAATTAAATAATCATAGAAGGCATGCAGATATATAAGTCTCATGATGACACATCAAACCTGTTCTTTCTTCTAAAGAACACAACAGAAGATATTTTGAAGAATGTTGATCATCAAACAACACTGAACCTCATTGACTTCCATTGTGTGAACACAAAACCACCGAGACATTTCTCTAAATATCTTCTTTTGTGTTCCACTGGAAGAGTAACTCGCACACAGATGTAAAACCACATGAGAGTGAATAAATGAAAGCATTTAATCTCTTTAATATGCAAAGACATCAGTAGACATTTTATTCATTTGATGTGTATTATATAATGTGTGTTGGTGTTGAAAGAGAGGTTTGTGTAGTGGTGTAATATCTCCGTGATCAGCTCTAGAGCTCCTGCACTGGTGTGAAAGGAAGAAGCTGAATTAAAAGCCTTCTCTGGGTTTCTTTCATTGTGTCACTCGCTGTTTGTTCACATTAAGGGGTTTTGTTCTGAATCGGACCCTTTGCACAAACTTCCTCCACACGTGTAGACGTCAGTGTTTTGTGAGACGGAACGGAACGTCCTGTGAACAGCATCGCACGACGTGAGAGGAATGAGAAGTGTGAGAGAGTGATGAGGCGTTTCTTTAATGAGAGATGGAGAAGAATACACAAAACACCTTTTACATCTATATTACGTTTAAAGTGACTCAAGCTCAACACGTTTTTATTTGCATTCTATGGGAATCAAACCTTTGACCTTTATAGTTTGCAATTATAATTATAATTATTGTGCTACACCCTTTAAATGATGTTATAGTGTCTGTCTGCTTCCGTCATTGGGTTTCTGTCTGGTTTTCGTCTTTGTTGAGCTGAATCTTATTTCTGCTTTTGTACTTTGTGTTTTCATACAGCATTGGTTGTTGATGCTTATGAAGCAAATTGCTTTGTCATTTGTAGATGGCTTCCGATAATTCTATTAAATAAATAAATGTACATTTTTTGAAGAAATTTTGCTGCATTGTACTCTCACTTTGTACTCACTTTGCGACTGTTTTTTATTGCAGATTTACATGCTATTTGCGGAATAAAGGTAACAATGGTCATTACAAACATCATTAATCACGCTTTATTTCTATTTCTCTCAGACCGCCGTTTAATGCTTGCTGTTTAGTTCAGAACGGAGCATGGTTTTGCATGAAACATCACTAATGTAAAAGCTGTCACGCAAACACCAGGAGAGCGCAAGCTTCAGTTTTATACAAGTACACGTGAAATACACCCCTAAAAACACCTCGGTGAATCTTTACTGAGACACAAACCACTGTGCATTACATTAACTGTGTATAAAACAAAGCCATAATTACAAACCAGCCTGTATAAGATGCGTGTCATTACCGATTACATGATGAGGATCCCGCGCACCAATGATAGCAAACGCGAGCTGCCAGTCCTCCTGCTGCTATCTTAGTCACGTGGTTCTTTTAACCTGTGTATCGTTTTTGTGCCCCACTATTGTACTTTCTTTCTGACATTATGCGGCTATGCTGTCTAGAAATAGCAGTGACGTAAAATAATATGATTGACATGATTCTCCTGCAGCTGATTGGACTGAAATGTCACATTTATCCAATCACCGGTTTATTTTTTTTTCCCGTTAAAATAGAAACTCTGCCAATCAGAGGCCCCTAAATAGACAAGTGTGTGCTCTAATCCGCGCTTGAATGCCGGATTCACACGGTACGCGGCAGTCGCGTCTGTCCAGTTCATTTTCAAAGGGAAATGTTGCATCCAACATCCTGCAACTTCCACGGGCAAGGCTCTTTGCGGCATGCGTAGCTGAAGATACAAATATTTTATCTTTTTGTGAACGCAGGCTGACACGCGGAAAAACGTGTGAATCCAGCATAACTGACGCACGTTTAGATTCTCCTCCTCCTGCACATAATCCCGTCTTTAGATCATATTCAAACACGCACAAGTGTGATAACGTATTAACAACAACATACAGGTGAGCGTTGATAAAACATCATTTAGTCACAAGAAATTCATTTATTGGCACTTACATAAAAAAGATGTCCGCGTTAAAGTTTTCTGCTATATTTATTTGATTTACTTTTGAAATGTGATCGTTGCTCAGCTCCCGTGGCATCATGGGATAGATGCAGTAAGTGTCCATCCAATCCACACTCACAAATCTCGGTGGAAGTAGTGGACCATCCGGGTAATTCTCGCCTACTATTTTTTGCATACTGAGTTTTCGGACATATACCTTTCATGGCTCGTACTCATTCTATAAAGATGGCGATTTAGGACGCAGCCCGAGTGTAACGGCATGTTTTATTTTATAGCCTACTTTTTAAATATTGCCCTTATTTTGTATTTTTGCATTACTGTGTTTTGTTGTATATGTGGCACTACAACTTGAAAACAAATACAATACAGTACAAATACTTATTCAACTGTATGTGTGTTTTTTGTGCATTTTGTATAATTAATTTATTTAAATTTGAATAGTTTTCTTGTTTCAAATAAAATGACTTTATTATGTTAAATTCGTGTCATGCACTCCTCTTAAATCTGTAATAAAAAAATGACTGTATTGGTTAGCTCTCATTCACGTCACGTCACCAAATAGCATTCCAGATCCGGCTGTGAGACCTGGTTCACGTTTAACTGCTGTGTATATCATAAGACTAGCAATAAATAACATTGAGCAACAATATAATAAATAGTGTTAACAGTAATACTCTAGGGAAATCAATGCTTACAGGGACAGTCATTGGCCGTTATCCGTACCATTCAATATTCTAATAGAGACAGGCACAAAGTCGACATTTGGACATATTATGCTGAATGCTCATTTGCACAAATGGACGACATTCATAACTGCATCTACTCATCTACTGCACTTTAACTTCAATAACTGCATTAACTCATCTACTGCACTGTAACTTCAATAACTGCATTAACTAATCTACTGCACTGTATCTCTATTAACTGCATCTACTCATCTATTGCACTGTAACTCTATAAACTGCATCTACTCATCTATTGCACTGTAACTCTATTAACTGCATTTACTCATCTACTGCACTGTAACTCTATTAACTGCATCTACTCATCTACTGCACTTTAACTTCAATAACTGCATTAACTCATCTACTGCACTGTAACTCTATTAACTGCATCTACTCATCTACTGCACTTTAACTCTATTAACTGCATTAACTAATCTACTGCACTGTAACTCTATTAACTGCATCTACTCATCTATTGCACTGTAACTCTATTAACTGCATTAACTAATCTACTGCACTGTAACTCTATTAACTGCATCTACTCATCTATTGCACTGTAACTCTATTAACTGCATTTACTCATCTATTGCACTGTAACTCTATTAACTGCATCTACTCATCTGCTGCACTTTAACTTCAATAACTGCATTAACTCATCTACTGCACTGTAACTCTATTAACTGCATCTACTCATCTACTGCACTGTAACTTCAATAACTGCATTAACTAATCTACTGCACTGTAACTCTATTAACTGCATCTACTCATCTATTGCACTGTAACTCTATTAACTGCATTTACTCATCTATTGCCCTGTAACTCTATTAATTGCATTAACTAATCTACTGCACTGTAACTATATTAACTGCATCTACTCATCTATTGCACTGTAACTCTATTAACTGCATTTACTCATCTATTGCACTGTAACTCTATTAACTGCATCTACTCATCTACTGCACTGTAACTTCAATAACTGCATTAACTAATCTACTGCACTGTAACTATATTAACTGCATCTACTCATCTATTGCACTGTAACTCTATTAACTGCATTTACTCATCTATTGCACTGTAACTCTATTAACTGCATCTACTCATCTACTGCACTGTAACTTCAATAACTGCATTAACTAATCTACTGCACAGTATCTCTATTAACTGCATCTACTCATCTATTGCACTGTAACTCTATTAACTGCATTTACTCATCTACTGCACTGTAACTCTATTAACTGCATCTACTCATCTACTGCACTGTAACTTCAATAACTGCATTAACTAATCTACTGCACAGTATCTCTATTAACTGCATCTACTCATCTATTGCACTGTAACTCTATTAACTGCATCTACTCATCTATTGCACTGTAACTCTATTAACTGCATCTACTCATCTACTGCACTGTAACTTCAATAACTGCATTAACTAATCTACTGCACTGTAACTCTATTAACTGCATCTACTCATCTACTGCACTGTTACTCTATTAACTGCATCTACTCATCTACTGCACTTTAACTTCAATAATTGCATTAACTAATCTACTGCACTGTAACTCTATTAACTGCATCTACTCATCTACTGCACTGTAACTCTATTAACTGCATCTACTCATCTACTGCACTTTAACTTCAATAACTGCATTAACTAATCTACTGCACTGTAACTCTATTAACTGCATTTACTCATCTATTGCACTGTAACTCCATTAAATGCATCTACTCATCTACTGCACTGTAACTCTATTAACTGCATTTACTCATCTATTGCACTGTAACTCTATTAACTGCATCTACTCATCTATTGCACTGTAACTCTATTAACTGCATCTACTCATCTATTGCACTGTAACTCTATTAACTGCATTTACTCATCTACTGCACTGTAACTATATTAACTGCATCTACTCATCTATTGCACTGTAACTCTATTAACTGCATTAACTAATCTACTGCACTGTAACTCTATTAACTGCATCTACTCATCTATTGCACTGTAACTTAACTAATCTACAGCACTGTAATTCTATTAACTGCATCTACTCATCTACTGCACTGTAACTTCCATAACTGCATTAACTAATCTACTGCACTGTAACTCTATTAACTGCATCTACTCATCTATTGCACTGTAACTCTATTAACTGCATCTACTCATCTATTGCACTGTAACTCTATTAACTGCATCTACTCATCTATTGCACTGTAACTCTATTAACTGCATTAACTTATCTACTGCACTGTAACTCTATTAACTGCATCTACTCATCTATTGCACTGTAACTCTATTAACTGCATCTACTCATCTACTGCACTGTAACTCTATTAACTGCATCTACTCATCTACTGCACTTTAACTTCAATAACTGCATTAACTAATCTACTGCACTGTAACTCTATTAACTGCATCTACTCATCTATTGCACTGTAACTCTATTAACTTCATTTACTCATCTATTGCACTGTAACTCTATTAATTGCATCTACTCATCTACTGCACTGTAACTATATTAACTGCATCTACTCATCTATTGCACTGTAACTCTATTAACTGCATCTACTCATCTACTGCACTGTAACTCTATTAACTGCATTAACTAATCTACTGCACTGTAACTATATTAACTGCATCTACTCATCTATTGCACTGTAACTCTATTAACTGCATCTACTCATCTACTGCACTGTAACTCTATTAACTGCATTAACTAATCTACTGCACTGTAACTCTATTAACTGCATCTACTCATCTACTGCACTGTAACTCTATTAACTGCATTTACTCATCTACTGCACTGTAACTATATTAACTGCATCTACTCATCTACTGCACTTTAACTTCAATAACTGCATTAACTAATCTACTGCACTGTAACTCTATTAACTGCATCTACTCATCTATTGCACTGTAACTCTATTAACTGCATTTACTCATCTATTGCACTGTAACTCTATTAATTGCATTAACTAATCTACTGCACTGTAACTCTATTAACTGCATCTACTCATCTATTGCACTGTAACTCTATTAACTGCATTTACTCATCTATTGCACTGTAACTCTATTAATTGCATTAACTAATCTACTGCACTGTAACTCTATTAACTGCATCTACTCATCTATTGCACTGTAACTCTATTAACTGCATTTACTCATCTATTGCACTGTAACTCTATTAACTGCATTAACTAATCTACTGCACTGTAACTATATTAACTGCATCTACTCATCTATTGCACTGTAACTCTATTAACTGCATTTACTCATCTATTGCACTGTAACTCTATTAACTGCATTAATGTGACACAAAGGCGGAGACGGTCGAATCCATTTGCAGATGTTTATTAAGGTTAAGACCAACTGAGAACAAGATAGCTCAAAAGACGTCAAGGGTAATCCAGAATCAAAATCAATCCAGCAATAGACAGAGGCAGGCAGCAAAGGTTCACAAAAACGAGTTCAAAGTCCAGGGTCAAATACACGAGATGAGGACAAAGCACTGCATAACAAGCAATACCAACTGAGACAGCAGTTTGGCAACACAATACTTCACAAAGGGAACAGAACAGAGCAGTCCAGATAAAGGGTAGTTGAGGGTGCACAGGTGAGACTGATGAAACTATAATGAGGTGATCAGGAATGACGCGCACCATGGATAATGGGATATGCAGTCCTAGTATGCAGGAGAGAGGGACCTAATGACACCAGGAGGAGGCTTTGTTGTGCGTTCTGTGACAATTAACTAATCTACTGCACTGTAACTCTATTAACTGCATTAACTAATCTACTGCACTGTAACTCTATTAACTGCATCTACTCATCTACTGCACTGTAACTCTATTAACTGCATCTACTCATCTACTGCACTGTAACTCTATTAACTGCATTTACTCATCTATTGCACTGTAACTCTATTAACTGCATTAACTAATCTACTGCACTGTAACTCTATTAACTGCATTAACTAATCTACTGCACTGTAACTCTATTAACTGCATTAACTAATCTACTGCACTGTAACTCTATTAACTAATTTTACTCATCTATTGCACTGTAACTTCAATAACTGCATTAACTAATCTACTGCACTGTAACCTTTTTATCTGCATTTACTCATCTTCTGCACTGCAACTTTATTAACTGCATTAACTAATCTACTGCACTGTAACTCTATTTACTGCATTAACTAATCTACTGCACTGTAACTCTATTAACTAATTTTACTCATCAATTGCACTGTAACCTCAATAACTGCATTAACACTATACCGCACTGTAACCTTATTATCTGCATTTACTCATCTTCTGCACTGCAACTTTATTAACTGCATTAACTAATCTACTGCACTGTAACTTTAATAACCACATTAACTCGTATACTGCACCGTACCTTTAATAGCTGCATAACTCATCCACTGTACTGTAACTTCAACAACTGCATTAACTCACCTATTGCACTGCAACTTTAATAGCTAATGTCTATAATTTATGCACACTTAAATCACTTGCACTATTATTTATTATCTGTTCATAGCCACCTGTACATTAATGTTCATAGCCATCTGTATATATTGTTCATAGTACATACGTACTGTCATATTTTCAAAGAACATTCCTACTGTAAAATATATTCATAGTCCATGCCCACTGTATAATACTTTCCTAATATTGTATTCTGTATTTATTCACTGTGTATCCTGCACTTGCTAACTGCACTTCTGGTTAGACCTAAACTACATTTCGTTACACTGTACTTGTATATGTGTAATGACAATAAAGTTTAATCTAATCTAATCTAATATTACATTTAGAATCAATTTGTTGTCATCACACAACTGTTCAAAGTTCTTTATCTCAGAATGATAGGAAGATGGATCGCTGTCTTTGTACAATAAACTCCAAATTGATGCGTCGTCAGATGAAATTTCCTACACCTGAATTTACACAGTCATTAGTGTAGAGCGTAAAGAGCACAGGCGAGCGTACACAACCCTGAGGAGCACCTATGTTTGTTGTTTTTGTATCTGAGAGTGCCATTTAATCAGGGAAGGGTTAACACTCAACTGGCTCATGAGAAGGGGTGCAGCTTATTAAAAACAGAACTAAAATCTACGAAAAGAATAACCTTTGCTATTTTCTAGGTGTTTTCCAATCAGATGCGTAATACAGCATCATCGGTACCTCTCCAGTGCCTGCACGTAAACTGTAAGGGATCCTGTAGTCGATCAATTTCATTTCATTACAATAGATGTTAATGCTATTGGTCTGAAATCCTTATTATAGGTTGGGCATGCTTTCTTTGGCACAGGCGTGATAATGTTTTTTTCCACGGACTGGGGACCGCATGAGCGCCTGCAGACACGCCACCAAGCCGGGGTCATTTCATTAGCAAAGGTCGCCGTTCCTGTGGATTTTTTGGCACACCTATTTGTAGACAGACTGACATAACTAATTTCGCCACCTGCTGGAGTACCATAGAAATGTCCCTGAATGAATCATTTTGAAAAAGAACGAATCACTCAATGGAATCATCATTCCCATCACTACGAGGAAACGATGCAGGTCCGTAGCCAGCCAGTTGAAAGGGGAGGTTCTTTTTTTTTTAAAGTGGACCTTTTTTGCAGTTTTTCTCCTCCTTTTGTATTTAATTATGAGGTTCAAATACCTTTATGCACTAATTTCTGCTGGATTAGTTTGTCTGCTGGTATCTTAACCAGCACGCTTTTTGATGTACCTAAAATATTTATTGCATTGTTGTCAAATTGCTTCCTCAAGTAACACTTTTGTCAGTCCATACACAGTTCATAAGTTTAAAAACCACACTAACAACAGAACAGATTTAATGAACTTTACTGAAATATTAATAATAATTCCACTCATCATAATTTCTTGACTCTCTGTCAATGCCTCTTTGTTATGTTTTATTATTATAATTACGCTAAGTTTATATGGCTATTATATTGTAGACCAGGGGTCCCCAAACTTTTTTCTGCAAGGGCCACATAATTCTCCCTGTCTTTAATGGGGGGCCGGGTCGGTTTGTAACAGAAAATTACATGGGCCGGAGGTACTACTTGAATTATTGTGGAGATTTAATTATGATTTGAAATGTATTTATTATGCCTCCTAATGGTAGAATAGTTTATTAATAGTATATAGTTTAGTGCTACTCAAATTCAAAACATTTTCTTTTGCATATTAATTAACCTTTCTCTTTCCCAACCGCTTGGCCATTTTGTCGTCTCTTTGAAATTTTCCGATGGTTCGCGCGTCAGTTCTATCGCATTGGTATGTTATGAATTTAACAAATTATTAGGCTATGTGAGTAATTTAGAGAAATTTGGGTCTGAAAGCCAATATTCTGACGCTCGCTCACGGCCCTACTAGCGCAATCTCCTGACTGGTTAACGCTGCGCAAATTTTCACCAAAGTTCAGATTTTAAACTCGCGCGAATCACGCGAACGCTCAATGCGCGTCATTCGCGTGAATCGCGCCGCAAGTAGGTCATCGCATCTTTGCATTGACTTAGATCACTCGCGCTATAAGGCATTGTTCAGAGGGCCGGTCCAAATCTGTGGGCGGACCACATTCATATATACCCCTCCCCTCGCATCATTCAGAGGCGATGCTTCTTCACGTTGCTTTGAAAAGTGTATGCGAGAACTCTCTCTGTCTGTGCACGCACATACACGCGTCCTGCAATAATAATCGTATTAATTTGAAACAGCAACCCAGAAATTTGTCACAAGCATTGATTAAAACAATGATGACAATAATCACATGAAAAAAACGACTTAAATTCTGGACCTTTGGCAGTGAGGGGGGGTTCGTTCGAACCACCCGAACCCCCCCTGCCTACGGGCTTGCGATGAGACATATCGAGGAGCAGAAGCACCCTTATCCTGCTCCTTCCTCCGCATCCTGGAGGATCGCATGACGTCAGGCTCCTCGCATCTCTCAGGACCAACGCCCGCGCGCTGAACCAATGAGCGCGCGAGTGATTCATATGTGTGTGTGTGTGTGTGTGTGTGTGTGTGTGTGGTGCAGCACCAGGAAACTCGTTAAAGCGCTTTGCCACGGATACACGCACGCAGATCCACGAAAAGAGCACCACGCGACAACATCACCGGCGATACGAACCTCGCGCTGCTTAACTCTAAATTGTGTTTTATCTCCAAGTGACGTCACGAAGAGATACGCGTCTCGATGTTTCCTGATTCCGCCACAGGGTGAGTTACGTCACGTTTATTCGTTTAACAGTGATGCTTATGGTTTTGGCATCCACGCAGATGGTCGTCTGTGTCCGCTTCATTCATTCGTCACATTAGTTCCGATGAACTATTCCGCGCGGTCGGATTCTGATCTTCTTTAAGAAATGATGCAACCTGCCGGAGCGCTCGCGCTGCACGGTCCACAGTCACGAGGGACCGTAGACGCATTAACGGGAGAGAGAAGTACACGTGATAAACGATTTAAAGGAATGACGGCTGAATGAACGGGACTTCAGTGCACGTGGATGTGGATTGCGTGTACACGGGGAAGCCCGCTGTGTGACGCCATCTGTGCGTGGGCTTCCATCTCCTCCCTCACATCCACAGGACCTTCAGCGTGACATCTTTAGTTTTGGGGAGGTCAAGCTCAGACTAGTGTAACGCGCATATGTTAAGCTTCATCAAAACTTGATTTAAACCTGTTTTTATGCCACTTTGTATTTTATGCGACATTGTATTATTCCAAAAGAGCTTCAAAGAAGTAGATGGTAGATAAAAAAATAATTTATTTAAAAGAAGGAAGTAAAAGATCACAGGAAAAATTATGAAATTATTAGTGATTGGATTTATAAACATAAAATAAATTTGCCAGAGGGGAACTGGAATCCCCTGGTTAGGCCTGGTTTCCCTCTGAGGTCCAATGGAGTTTTGGGTTCCTCGCCACTGTTTGCCTGGCCGGGGGGCTGCTGGAATTTTATAGTCTTATTTCATTAACACTGCATATAGGAGTTTATAGTCTGATATTTGACCTGTGTTTTGACTTGCATAACCTTTTGTGTTTTACTTAGTCAATGTTTTCTTGTACAGCTGCTTTGTATCAATGAAAATTGTAAAGCGCTATATAAATAAAGCTGATTTGACTTAAAGCAAAACTAAGATATACCTTAAAATAATGGCGTCTCATTCACTAATAATTGTATAGATTTTTCTCATTTGAAGTGCATGTGGCATACTTCTTACGACATTACAATACCTCTCCGGTCCTACAGGGTTCAGGTTTGAATCATTGCTACCATGACACGGTTGCCACCTGGTGGTTAAACTTATTACTGCAATCAATGGAATGCACATATGCGAGGAAACAAAATTGCGGTGGTGCTCGTTTTATTTTGATAGCAAAACTTGTGTCATGCGCACTGTATGCTGTCCCTCGCGTACGCGTCAAAAGGGAACTATACTTCAGCCTTAAAGGTACAGTCACTCCTGTCTTTTTGCTCCATTGACTTTCATTCGTACGCATACGAATGCGACAGACTGGAAACGCAAGCTTCTGCTGCAAAGTTGCGCTTGCCGCTGCGTTCCAAAAGTTTGGTGCGACCAAATGGATTCGTCATGGCGCAACTTTTCTCTCCTCGGGGCTTGACCCTCCTCCATTGTTGCACTTATTTCCACATACCCTGCTCCGCACCCATATTCACAGCTGCATACGAAAAATAGTTGCATGCTCAAACAAGCAGTGTGACTGCAGATTTTTCACAACACCTGCGCATGCACATTCATTTGTTCTTAAGTGAATTTGGAGTATTCTAAACCTGTGGCCGCGTTCACAAGTTTAGTAATTTGCATAAAACACACCTAACCTGACTTAAGACAAAGATGCTCCAGGCAACCCAATATGAAGGTGTCTACAGATGCGTATTCGCAAATAATTCCGCGCAGTCCATAAAATGAGTTAATACACAATAAAACACCTTTTATACCGTTTATTTACACACACACACACACACACACACAGAATAAAAGTTAGTTTTTACATGATACATGTTTGTGTACTTTGCATATTCATTTTGTGTTTATAAACACATACACATACATGCATACATAAATGCATATATTTTAGAAAATTGGTAAAGAAATTATATAAATAATTTCCATTATGGATATAAATAAAAACAGATAAATATTTCCTAAATATGTATGTGTATGTTTTTATAACTCATGTAAAAGTAAAAGTCACTATTCAAAAAATGACTTGAGTAAAATTAAAAAAGTTTGCATTAAAAAAACTACTCAAGTAGTTACTTAGTGACTTTGTATGTGATTATATAGTCCTACTATTCATAAAATTAATATTAACGCCAATATTTTATCGTTAAACAAAGTAAATGTAGCCCATCAGTACCCACCTCTGTGCGGCACGTAGGCACATTGGTGCTGCATCGAGATGGAGATAGTTTGACACGGCTCATTTGAATAGAGAAAGTGTTGCGGTTCACGTGTTTTAGATGCGAAATGTAAATCGCCCCATTGTCGTTTTTGTTTTATTATTAAGACTTGTTTTATTACACACAGACAATAACGTGTGTATTGAGAATCATGTCGATCATGCAAGCTTTTATGAATATCGCACCAGTTTCTTTTGTTCTTATTTAATTTCACACATTGTACTGCACATATCACATGACCAGTGTTTACGTTACACACACACTTTTTTTGTGACATCACTTTAGCGTGTTTCTCTCTCACGTGTGTCTTGTATGTTTGCGGTGCAGTTATGAGGAGTGTAAGGCCACAGCCGATTGGCTGTTAGCTCAGGCTCCGGCGCGTCCTCTGGTGGGGATCGTGTGTGGTTCGGGTCTCGGCGGTCTGGCAGATATGCTGAAAGATCAGCTGGTCATCAATTACAGCGACATTCCCAATTTCCCTCAAAGCACCGGTGAGTTAACACACGATACAGGAACATTATAAAAGCAAAACATTCAAACTTACAGGCTGAAGCGGAAGGAAAAATGCATGCCACAACTAATAATCAATAAAAACTGTTTGTGCTTTCTATTTAAATCATGTTCAGTGTGATTTTATAATGTACACTTATTCCAACAGATATATTGCTAAAATAAAACAATAATGATGAAGATGATGGTCAAATATCAGAAAATATACTGGGCCGTATGTACATACTGTATATATCAGGGGTCTTCAACCACTTTTCTTTGAGGGCCAAAAGTATAAATAGGATGCGGGCCAATTCGCAAAAGTGAATCAATTGGTCTGTGCAAGAAACTGAACGCTATTATCACATCTTCGGGTGAATTCCCATCGCATTCATGTGCCTCACGCACAAGTGTGAGTTCTGGAGGCAGATGAACAGCTGTTTTTCGTTGCTCTGGGATAATTATATAGATTGCTTTGTGCTCTTCTGTCATTCCAGTCATTGTTGGGTTGTAATTTAAAGCCTGTGCACTTCTTCTCTCTGACACTCAGGTTTAAACCTGTTTTTCTTGCGTGACACACACATATGCTGTCATACATTAGACACCAGACGGATGAAGCACTTGTATTTCCATTATACAGAAGAAAGGACTCTCTGTGTGTGAAAGGATTCATGTTGTGTTAATGTGTCCTGTCTGACTGTTTAGTGCATGGCCACGCTGGAAAGTTGGTGTTTGGCACTCTTAAAGGTCAAGCGTGTGTGTGCATGAAGGGCAGATTTCATCTTTATGAAGGATACCCTATTCAGAAGGTGACTGACACAACTAACACTACACCTTTGTTTTACTAAAACACTACAGTGTTAACTGCATACGTACAGTGTGTCATTCACTAGAATCAAAAGATCTGTGTGTAATGTAAACGGTGTGTAGTTTCTGCGCACATATGACCTGTGAAACAGAATATACCAAAATCCATATTTTTGCTTTGAGATGCTGATATTATTCAAAGAGTATTTCGACAGGGTTGTAGTATTGCTTGAGTTAATATGACTTTGTTCCAGTGTTTGCGATTACAAACACAAACACAGATTTGTGTTTTCGACAGACCACGATGCCCATCAGGGTGATGAAGCTGATGGGTGTGGAGACGGTGATTCTGACTAATGCCGCTGGAGGACTGAATCAGGATTTTAAAGTGGGAGATGTGATGGTTATTAAAGATCATATCAATATTCCAGGTTTCGCCGGAAACAACCCGCTGGTGGGACTCAATGACGACAGGTGACCTTTCATCACGTGTGTGTGTGTGTTTACTGTGTGAGGTGTCAATATTTACTCTAAACACAATTCAGTTCTGTTCGGTTACGACTCAATATTTTCGATGGATGAGTTCAGATCAATTGGATTTGATTATTGTGATATGATTCATAATTAATAACAAAAATACAGGTTTGGGGTGAGGTTCCCGTGTATGTCAGACGCGTATGACCACGGTCTGCAGCAGCTCGCTCATGAAGTCGCGGCTGAACTCGGTTACTCTGCGTTCATGAAGGAAGGCGTGTACAGCGCGTTGGGCGGGCCGTCTTTTGAGACCATCGCTGAATGCAGAATGCTACGCCTCCTCGGAGCCGACGCAGTCGGTGAGTTTGACAGTTCAAACTGAAAAATATACGTAAATAATATCATCCACCAAATGCATTGAATTTTAATAAATAAGCGTTAAAATGAACAGCAGATTTTAATTTCCTCTTTGAATTGCTAAAATAGAAAGTTTCTAAATAAACATGCGACCTTAGATTTGTTTTGTGTAAAGGAGCGTGACTGAGCGCATGTGTTTTTTTCACAGGCATGAGCACCGTTCATGAGGTCATCGTGGCGCGTCACTGCGGGATGAGAGTCTTCGCTCTTTCTCTCGTCACCAATGAGGCGGTGATGGATTACGACAGCGAGAAGAAGGCCAATCACGAGGAGGTTCTGCAGACGGGTAACCAGAGAGCCAAAGACCTGGAGAAACTCGTGTCCACCATGGTATCTCGCATTTAGACCATGGACATTAATCTAGCTCATTGAAGTTTATGTTTAGGGCACACACATACTGATAATAACTTTCGACTCGTGCACGCGGGTTTTAACGCATGCGTATTACGACACATTGCAATACCTCTCCAGGTCTACAGGGGTTAGTAACTTTAATCATTCTATAATGTTATAATACTGTTATAGAGTATTGAGTACCGCAGTTTGAACATCAGGACCCCACTCGCAGAGCACTGAGCAAACCTTGAACTGGTGTAAACATAGACATAAACACACATCCTGCTAGCTAGAGGCATTTCTTATTGAGTTTTCACACTTGGCCTTGAACTTTAATATGTTTAGGTTCCAAAGATCAAGAGTTTTACTGTAACGGTCCTATAAACTGAATGATCTCACTGTCTATAGCCCGGACACGATTAACTCAATTTACTCAATTCATTGATTATTGTATCACTATTTAGCTTTTATTTGGTGTCTGAAAGTAATATATTTCAAATATGTGGAAAGTGGGAATAAATATAGAAATTGACAATTGTCCAGAACTAAAGGAAACATTTTAAAAATAAAGTTAAAGGGATACTTCATTTCCTCTGTTCTGATGTTTGTTCTGATGAACACAGAGAAGATATTTAGAAAAATGTTTATAACCAGACAGATTTTGACACTATTGACTCCCATAGAATTTTGGATAAACCATCACTTTAAAGCAGTTTTATAAATGTTAAGAAAAGGATTTAAAAAGCTGTAAGCTGACAAAACGGATACAAAAGAAACTTTCAGCTATTCTAGACGGGTGAATAAATATTTATTAAGTTACTTATTATTATACTTCTTAAGTTATAAGTGTTATAAGCGTTCTTAACCCTTATGCGCTGTCTCAGACATTTTGTGTCCATTTCAATTTAGTTTTTTCTTGGTGGTTTTGGATGTGTTTATGCAAACATCATACATTTAGCAAAAGGTGTGTATTTTTATTTGGATTTTAATATTTTGGTCTATTTTGCTTTCATAAATGTTTTTTAAACTATATAGACACAGTTGTTACACTCAGGTCCGTTTGGACAAAAAAAAGTCCTCATTGAAACTACAAATGTTAATCTGTATTCCATGCGAGCATAAATCATACATCACTTACAAACCTTGGATTATGTTGGTGAGGGTTCAAAATGAATAAAGTATTTTCTCCATTGAAGTCTTTCTCTATTTGTCTGTCTCTGCTGGATTATCCGAACAAAAGATGCAGCTATAACTGTGTTTTTGTGTTAGTATAGATGTCAAAGTGTGGTTTGTATGTGTGTACTGAACAATGTTTGTGTGTGTTGTAAAACGTTTGCAAGATAGACGTCATATTTTACAGCAAGTCCCAAATCCAACCCCTTATATTCAAGTCACTGTAGCGTACTGAGATTTGAAAATATTTGTCATTGCATTATTATTCCTTTTTTATAGTTGTTTAACTGAGATAAAAGGTGAGCTTGATTTTGATGTACAAGTTCAGTACAGTTTTCACCATAAAGACACAACATTAGTTAAAATGTTGTTATAATTGCTTCCAATGTTTCCTCATCTGTAAGTCGCTTTGGATAAAAGCGTCTGCTAAATGACTAAATGTAAATGTAAATATGGTGTTAGAAATTACATGATGTCATTCAAGTGTAAAATCTGCTTCTCTAGTCTTAACCAAAATCAGACTTAAAGGTACATGAGCAGGAGAAAATAATAAAATCCGTATTCGACTCAAGCAAGCCAAACATTTGTTGTGCATTCCAGAAACCTTGCTTACCCAGGTGTGGCACATAACCTGCTTTCTGGAATGCCCCCCTGGTCTTAAAATGTTCTTTGAAACCCTTTCAAATAAAAACGCAAAATAAGAAACGTATCAAAGCAGTTCAAACGCTCAAACTCGATCAAACGTGTTGAATTTGTTTTGCACTCTAAATAACAAGTTATTGGATTAAAACATCTATCAAAGCCTGGACAATGAAGGCCATACGCTGGAATCGTGGTTAGGAAGGGCGGTCAGGTTCCTACTTTTCCTATTTTTTTAGATTATACATTTATACTAGCTCTTTAGGGACACTTTACAGGATGGTGTATCGGGGTCAGGATACAATATAATGGGAGGGGGGGGTGTCCCAACCAAAGCTGAGACCAAACCTACGAACATATGCACAACAACAGCCAAGTGACTTGTGATCCCCACCGTTTCCCCTCTAGTGCACCTATTAACGTTTTGCGCGTGATGGTGCAAGACAGCTTTCAAAGAAAATTGGCAATAAATAAAACATATTTTATCATAATAGTTTATTTGTATATAATATTTGTATATTATTATCACAATCATTGTATAATCACACGCAATTCAATATTACAGGCAATATGTTAATGTAATAATTTATTAATTCCGGCCTATATCTTAATAAAAAAATCTTCTTATAGTCCTATCTATTTCCAGGCGCTAATAGACACAGGCGCACAAGATAAGGATGTAATTCTCTGAACATACAATGCGTGGCCACCATAAAGGATGTCGGTCCCCTTACCATAGGATCTTGAGGGAATGACTTCACATCGCGTGGCCACAACATAAGGATGTCGTTACCTCAACAAGCTAATCACAACAACGACAAAACTAAGTGAAACGAGCATGCCCCCTCCCGGTCACCGTAGTACGATGCTTTAGGGCCGTTTATGCGTCCTTGTCTGTACTTGTGGGCTTGTGAAACGTCATCAGAAGCAGTCCAAGTTCTGTTCCAAATCAAAGTTCACATCTAGCCAGGTACAGTTCAAATCCCCGGATGTGTTCTTGCGCGCACCTTTAATCGAGGTTGCATAGGGAGGTGACTTGTGCGGACTTGATACGGGCCATAACCCAGAATTCAGTTCGCTCCAACTGACGGTGGAAGGGAGAAGGTTGTTGTGTTGTGTATTTGCCATAAAATGGCGCTGTAGTCACATGTTGTGGCCAATAAAAGGTGCAGAGTCAGAACAGAAGGTGGCACCTGCAGGCAATCATGTAATGCCTAGCTTCGTTGGCTTGTTGAATAAAAGACCTTAAAGAATTAAGAAGTTTGTGTTCTCCTGCTTTTAATCATCTGGATTAAAACATAACAAATTGGCGACGAGGATTTTGCTGTTCTACATAGGAAATATGTCTGCTGTTGCTTCTTTTCCCACGCCATTCCTTCCATGCCCGGGTGAACCTTCTATATCTTTGGATGTCTGGCTAAAGATGTTTGAGAACTATTTGCTTGTTGTGAATGCATCAGGGGATGACTGGCCAGTTGCAAGAAAGCGAGCTTTGTTTCTTCATTGTTTAGGAACAGAGGGTCAGAGACTGTTCTATACATTGCCAAATCAAGGAGACTCAATGGAGGATGCTATGGAGTGTCTAAACTGTACTTTATTCCTCGACGTAATGTTGTTGTTGAACGGCATGCATTTAGAAGTCAAGCACTGGGGGAAACCATCTTGCAGTATGTTGCTTCTCTTCGGGAACAAGCAGCCACATGTGAGTTTGCATCTAATAATGATGAAATGTTGCGTGATCAATTAGTGGAGCATGTAAGCAGTCATCGTGTTAGAGAACGTTTGTTATTGGAGACTGATTTGACTCTTAGCAAAGCTATTACTATTGCTACACAAATGGAGGCTGCCGGTGAACAGGCTAAATTAATCTCAGAGCAGACTACAGTACCTGTTCAAGCAATACAATCTATGAGTGTGCATGCTGTTGATCGCTACACAAGAAAATGATCTATGAACCCTCTGTCTGTGCCCGCAAAATCTTCTGCCACTTTCATGACTCGTGCATGCTATCGCTGTGGGTCTACAAAGCATCTTGCAAATGATGCCAGATGTCCTGCTGTTTCTGTAAATTGTAATAATTGTCAAAAGTTGGGACATTTCACAAGTGTGTCGTTCACAGCAGACACGTTCTGTACATGCAATTGAACTGCCTTAATTTCAAATTCTTTAAATGCATGATTCAGATTTTAATAAGATTAAGTGTACTACTACCATCAATACTGCATCAGCTTCTGTTCCTGTAGAATTGATTGTGGATTCTGGATCATCTGTGTTCATTCTGCCAAAATCTGTGTATGAAAAATACTTCAAACAAGATTCTTTGCTGCCCCCTCCTGTTAAGTTGGTAAATTATTCACGTGATCCAATACCAGTACTTGGCTATCTACCTGTCACTGTTACCAAGGATGATATTGACTGTAAAACATCAATCTTTATAGTTTAATCTGGAACTGCTCTTCTTGGAATGGATTTGATTAATGGATTGCATCTTAAATTTGAAGGAACTTTCGTACTTTCAAACCCTGCTCAGTCATCAGTTCCTGTAATGCGTCTTTCTGCTTCTGTGCCTGTTGCTAAGATGTGATAAAGGCGAAAAAGGTGAAAAATTTCGCCAAATGTGGAACCTGTACGTCAGAAACTGAGACGGCTGCCATTGTCTGTTAGAAAGGCTGTTAGTGATGAAATTCAACGTCTTCTTGACTTGGAGGTCATTGAACGAGTGGATGCATCTCAGTGGATTTCTCCAATTGTAGTTGTTCAGAAGAAGACCGCTGGTATTTGCATGTGTGTTGATTTGCGAGAAACAAATAAAGCTGTTGTGGCAGACAGTTATCCTTTGCCCCATATTGATGAGTTGATGTCCATGCTGCGTGGAGCAACAGTTTTTTCTACAATTGACGTGATCTGACTGCATTTATCACTTATGAAGGACTGTTCAGATTCTGCCGAGTACCTTATGGCTTCCCTCTGCATTCCAGAAAATGTTGGCAACCGTACTGCAGGGAGTTCCAAATGTAGCTAATTATCTGGATGATGTCATTGTCTGGGGACGCACAAAAAGTGAACATGACCATATGCTCAAGATGGTTATTCAACGTATACATGATGCAGGTTTACAATTGAATGATTCAAAATGTCACTTCAATAAAAGCAGTTTGCGTTTTCTTGGTCATACTGTGTCTGCACAGGGTATTCACCCAGATGAAGATCATCTTAATGCAATGCTTCATGCTCCTGTTCCTAATGATGCACATCAACTCCATCTCTTCTTGGATTGTTGTCATGGTAAAATAAATGTATACCTAATTTCGCCACAGTTGTAGAACCATTGCGTGCTTGCATCAGACAAGGTTCTGAATTTAGATGGTCATGGGATGCTCAGGACAGTCTCAATACTGTGAAGGAGTTGTTACTTCAAAGACCTGCGTTAGCACTGTTTGACCCACTGTTGTTTCAACGGATGCTTCAGATTATGGACTAGGTGCTGTACTCTCGCAAATTCATGAAAACAACACTGAACGTACTGTTGCATTTGCTTCCAGAACATTGTCTTCTGCTGAACGTAAATATTCAACAATTGAGAAAGAAACGTTAGCATGTGTCTGGGCTGTTGAAAAATGGAGAACCTACCTCTGGGCCGAAAATTTACTCTACGTACAGATCATCAAGATTTGACAGTTCGCACTGGAATGAGAATAGCGCGATGGGCAGAGAGACTCTTGTGTTTTAATTATGAGGTGCATTATTATCCTGGCTCTCAAAACCAGGTTGCTGATTATCTTTCCCGTCTACCCTTACCTGCTTCTGAAGAGGATCTTGCTGATACTGAACAAGAGTTTGTTGCATTTTTGTCTTCTGAAATGTCTGCTGTGTCTCCAACTGAATTTTCTTCTGCTTCTGCATCATGTTCCGAAATGATTGCTTATGTGCTCGAATTTCTCTAGGATATTTTCAAGTACGTAATGAACTTACTGTGCAAAAGGATTATGTATTCAGAGGATCACGTCTTGTTGTTCCTGTTTCCTTATGACGGTCTTGGTTAACTTGGCCCATGAAGGTCATCAAGGAATTGTGCGCACGAAACAGCGCATTCGTGAACTTTACTGGTGGCCTGCGATTGACTGCTTAGTTAATGAACAGATTAAAAGTTGTGAAGCTTGTTTGTCTTCTGATAAGACTACAAATGTCTGTGCTGCTCCTTTACAACCTGTGCCTTTTCCATCTGCACCATGGGAAAAAGTGGCTGTTGACATTGTTGGTCCATTTGAAACTGGGACCTGGGATTGTCGTTATATTATGACAATCCCATAATATATTGTGGGATTGACTATCATAGTATTTGACTATCATAGTAAATTGACTATCATAGTAATTGTGAATTGTGAAAAATGTAATTGACTTCTTGACGTCAGTTTTCAGCAGATATGGAAATCCTTATTACATTGTTTCTGACAATGGATGTCAATTCAAGTCAGTGGAGTTTGCTGCATTTTTGAAAGCTAGAGATATCCAACATATACATACATCAGTATATCATCCTGCTGCAAATGGAACTATTGAAAGATTTCACAGAGTATTGAAAAGTTGTATTCAAACTGCTATACTATCTGGAAAGGCCTGGAAATCAACAGTAACAGGGTTTCTCCAAACCTACCGTGCTACTCCACATGCTACTACTGGACAGTCTCCTTCAGAGTTACTTAGTGGTAGGAAAAGGTTGCAAGGCTACTGCTGTGAGGCAAAAAGCGGTATTGGCTCAAAAGAAGATGAAATTATACACGGATCAAAGACGAAGAGCTTGTACTCCTACGTTCAAACCTGGAGACTGGGTGCGTATACAAAGTCCAGTTCATGTTCCAAAAGGACATCCCAGATTTTTAAACCCTTTAAAAATTGTACGTCAGCTTGGTTCATGCACTTACCAGATGTCAAATGCGAAAACTTGCCATGCTTCTCATCTTTCTCCAGCTTGTGCACCGATGGAAAATGTGAGTGAGAATGAACTGGTGCCCTTGCCTCTCCAATCTGCTTCTTCATCTACTGGGTTGCCTAAAAATGAACTTGTGAACTTACCTACTCAAGTGGTTGTTCCATCTGCATCTGCTCCTGAAAGGTCTTCATCACGAGTAAAACGTCCTCCTCGTTGGTTGCATGATTATGTTACTTAGTACTAAAGACATTGACTCTCTTGTGTGCTAAATGAGAATTCATTGTTAAATATGCATGGATACAGAATGTGATATATATGGGTTGAACTAATTGAAGTTGTTGTATTTTGCTTCAAGTATTGGGAAACTGTTGTGTTGTGTATTTGCCATAAGATGGCGCTGTAGTCACATGTTGTGGCCAATAAAAGGTGCAGAGTCAGAACAGAAGGTGGCACCTCATGTAATGCCTAGCTTCGTTGGCTTGTTGAATAAAAGACCTTAAAGAATTAAGAAGTTTGTGTTCTCCTGCTTTTAATCATCTGGATTAAAACATAACAAAGGTGTTGATCAATTACGCTGCTGTTTCATTTGTAAAATAATTGGACTTGGACTGTTTGGGAGTTTATATTCTTCTGGGTCGAAGGACGCAAGTCCGCATCGGTCGAGGCAGGGTAAACGATGTTCCGGTTACAGCAGGATTATAGGATCCAAGACAGTGTCTGGGTTAAATGTCTTCGTAAATAATGTAAACGAGTTTAATTACCCCGTTTAAAGTTGAGATCTTAATTTAAAACACCTCGCAGCTAAGAGTCGCAGCTACTGTTTATGTCTAATTCTAAGGTTTGTACTGTTCACGGGACATCAGTGGCTACTTGCTGATTTTAACGACTAAATATAATACATCCATTGATGATGTCTCATTTTATTCTTTATGTCTGTCTGGGTTCGTTCCGCATTATATAGATAAATAAGTGTTACAGTGATGGCAGCGCGTTGTGCTGAAAGACATCGCCAAACGCCTTCCGTATGATGACGAAATTTCAAATAATACAGTGACACGATCACGTTTAAATATCACGAGGGCTAGGGTGTATATACACTTACATTACTTCAAATAATATATGCAGTCTGAGTGCACAAAACAGATAAATGCCCAGATTTACATCTTCTCTTTGTTTAATACAGACAGAAGTCGCAAAACAAGACAGTACAGATAAACGTAACCTTTACACGACACGAGCGCATTCTGTCAATGGCAACAGGCTTGTTTGAGATGAGCAGAATCTGCGCAGAACCGATCACCGGTGATCACGGCGAGCTGCATGGCGGTTAGAAAAGTATGGCATTCCATTCGGTCCAAAAATATGACTAACTCACTTCAATAACAGTTTACTGGCAGCACGGTTGTCAGTAAGTTACTGTATTTTGATTTACAGTGCTGTACTGTAATAGATTACTACAGTACAAAAAATATTGCTGTATAGATACAACACAGTACTTTACTGTATTTTTACTATATTTTTACTGTAATACCTATATTGACAAATTACTATTTAATTCGTATTGGCAATAATTACAAATATTATTATATATTTTAGCTAGTTTGGATATAAATCTGTAGTTATTAATATTATAAAACTGCTATACTTGACATTATGAATCAAAAGGCAATCCAGGCAAATTTTTTATTGAATCATTTCATTGAAACAAAAAGTATTAAAACATTTAAAACAGTATTGAAGAATGATGTATTACATTAACAACATATAATGACTATGTACAGTAGTCAACATTTAAAGTGGATCAAAAAGGCGAGAACAATACCTATTCTTGTAACTTTTTTGACCCACTTCAAATGTTGACTACTATATATATTACAACATTTAAGTGAGCAAAAATATTCATACATTACATATCAAAACAAACAATAGCAACAAAGTGACAGGATTCATCTAACACTGGCAAAGAAAACACTGGTCTGTAGTTAAAATGTTCCATTCAAACTGAGTGTCGTGTGTTAGTGTTGTGTGTGGCTGTGTGAGAGTGTTGTGTGTGAGAGTGAGAGGGTTGTGTGCGGGTGTGTGAGAGTGTTGTGTGTGGCTGTGTGAGAGTGTTGTGTGTGGCTGTGTGAGAGTGTTGTGTGTGGCTGTGTGAGAGTGTTGTGTGCGGGTGTGTGAGAGTGTTGTGTGCGGGTGTGTGAGAGTGTTGTGTGCGGGTGAGTGACAGTGTTGTGTGTGAGAGTGAGAGGGTTGTGTGGGGCTGTGTGTGAGTGTTGTGTGGGGCTGTGTGAGAGTGTTGTGTGTGAGAGTGAGAGGGTTGTGTGCGGGTGTGTGAGAGTGTTGTGTGGGGCTGTGTGAGAGTGTTGTGTGTGGCTGTGTGAGAGTGTTGGTGTTTGGGTGAGTGACAGTGTTGTGTGTGAGAGTGAGAGGGTTGTGTGCGGGTGTGTGAGAGTGTTGTGTGTGGCTGTGTGAGAGTGTTGGTGTTTGGGTGAGTGACAGTGTTGTGTGTGGTTGTGTGAGATTGTTGTGTGGGGCTGTGTGTGAGTGTTGTGTGGGGCTGTGTGAGAGTGTTGTGTGTGGCTGTGTGAGATTGTTGTGTGGGGCTGTGTGAGAGGGTTGTGTGGGGCTGTGTGAGAGGGTTGTGTGTGTGTGTATGAGAGTGTTGTGTGCGGGTGTGTGAGAGTGTTGTGTGGTGCTGTGTGAGAGTGTTGTGTGGGTGTGGGTATTTTTGTCGAGAAACTACATGACTTGCAGTTGTAACTGGACATCCTGGGATGACTTGCTTGGTTTAAAAATGACCAAATCCAGCCAAAATATCAATGGTGAGACTGTAACACAGAAAGCCAAAAATAACTAAATCTGTTAGCCATTGAAATAAGTACAAATTGTGAAGTAAATGGTGAAAGAAAATTCAGTAACACTTTACTATAAGGTTTTATTCCATAACATTTATTAATGGTTTAGATAATATGAACTAACAATGAACAATATATTTTTCAACATTAATAATATTTGAGAATTCATTATGAATTAACTAATGTGAACAGAGATAAATTGATTGATTTAAAAATGTATTGCCAAATGTTAAAATGTATTAACATCCTATGTTAACAAATAGAACCTTATTGTAAGTGTTACTAAAAAGTCAGAAGTAAAACCAGAAACAAATTTGAATAAAAGTTGTATTATTATAAATACATGGTGAATACTTACAGAAACTCATAAGCCCAGGGTGCAAAAGTGGACCAAACTGTGACGTTAGAGCTGTAAGAAGAAATATATAATGATATGTTACTGGCTGAAATTTAGAAACCATGTTTATTATATACGCTTAAGATAGTCAATCAAAAATGTAGCAAAATGATCATTTAAATGTTTTCCCCTGTATAACTTTAACATTAAGAGTTCAAATATTTGGGATTGCATTTTCTATACCGTTGGTGTAGCGAAAGTCAATGTGTTTTTGGAAATGCATTTAAAGCTGATCGCGCTCCTCTTTCCGTACAGCGTCATTACGTAAGGGCGGAGTCAGCAGCGCTCTTAAGCAAAGTACGTGCATTGATTTGAGGTGTTGGAAGCAATATCGCTACAAATATATTGTCATACAAAACTTTTTGGCCAACTGAATGTAAAACACAAAGAACATCATATCTGCTTCTGCGGATATACCGTAAATACAGAAATAAGCGCCGCAAACACATTTATAAATCTATTAGCAATGAAATCTGTATGGATCGCACTCATCACAGTTTAATATGACGTTTCATTTTGTGTGAAGCAGTTTGGTAGCTGTGTGGGCTACTTTACAGTGACTTTGTTATTTCGTATGAGATTTATTTAGGAGGAATCTTAGTTGAATTGGTCAAAGATTATTGTAGCAGGGGAGCTAGCTCCTTTTGCTTGTAGGGCGTGGCCAAGCACATGGTGGGGGGTTTATAAGCAGGCACTTGAGAGGATGCCAAAATATGAGGTCCAGTCCCTTTGTTTGGATCTCAAGTGTGTGGAAGCCTTTTTGGTATGCTCTCGAGGACATTTGCACCTGGTTAGGGCTCGAAGCAGGTAGGCTAAGTGAATGTTGCTTTGTGTTTTTATGATCACAAAGCCTTTAAAAGCACGAATCTTGTTTACTACAGATGTGAACATTGTGGGGATATTTTGTTATTCGTTGCGGACACCGTTGGAGAGAGCGGGTATGTGTATGGATTGAGATTTTAAGTGTTGGCGACATGTGGCTTTATTCAATTAAGGTAATGTGTTTTTAAGATAGATAAGTGTGGCATAGACCTTCGGTAATGCTGTGTGGTTTCATCAAGGAGATTGGTCCAGTGTTGATGACAGTGTTGCAGGTAATTTAAACTATTTTACATAGGGTTGAAAGGATTTTAAAGGTTAATATGATTAAAGGAAATATTTGTATTGTTATTGAATTATAAAGTGTATTTCTGTGTTTCTTTGTAGTAGGTGGAGTTGTTCGCTGTTCCTCCTGTTTTTTGTTTTGGTTAGATTTTTCCTTTCGCTGGTCTGTCCCTGTACGTGCGTGCCGCATGTTTCCAATCTAGCTGTGGGCTATGATTGTGGTGTAAGGGACTGACTAGCAAGGTGATTTCATTTTTGTCTATTGTATTTGTGTGTTAACGTCCCTTCCCAGTCTCTCATTCTTTTGGGCCATTGAAACACCCCCCATATTACATTGACGTCCACCAACCGTGGACTACTCTCTTGTGCGTGGTTTGGTGTGATATTGTTTTGGCAGGTATTATTTTGTTTGTGTTTATTTGAAGGGTATTATGAGTTTGGGATTTTGCATATGAGTTATTTTGGGTCTTGAGTGGTCCTGTGTTTAGGCCGCAATTGTATCTGGGTTTGGCCGAAGGTAAATTAGATCTATTGAGAGGGGGGAGGAAACCATTTGGTACATGTTTAGTCTTCTACGGGAGAATTTACCTGTTTGTCTTATTTAACTCTGATGCTGTGAATAAACTCTTATATTTTTGGAAAACCTTGTCCCCTTGTGCCTACTTTTAAAGCTCAAGGGTTTTCTACCCATGCCAGGAAGAAGCTCGGGGTAACATTTGGCGTAGTCGGCAGGATCTTATTAGGGTTTTCCCTTTTTTTTTTCTTCTCCTTCTTTTTTTAGTACTTAAGACTGGGAAGTGGAGAGTTTGTTTTGTTTGTTTTTTTTATACGGAGGAACAGCGGACAGCTTCGTGGGCGATTGTTTCGGGAGACATCGGAGTGGGTTGCTGCAGTGATGGCGGAAGAGCTGGAACAACTACAAGGACAGTTGGAGCAACTGCGAATGGAAAATGAAAGACTAAGACAACCACCTCCAGCAGGGGGGTTGGCAAGTGGGGGTCCGAGCTCGGCCTCAGAAGCTACGGGACAGCGACGTGAACAGGCGATATATTTGCCAAGAGAGAGAAAATGTTCTAAATTCTCTGGTAAGGGGCTCCCGGGTACCGCTTCGTTGGAAGAATGGATCGAGGAGGTGGAGAGTTGTATCAGGGGGAGATATATGTCTGAATTGGACAAAGCCATGTTTGTTTACGATCACCTAGAAGGCGAGGCTCGGACGGAGATAAAATTCCGGCCTGGGGAAATCAAAGACAATGCTACTGAGGTATTTGCAGTATTGCGTGAACTGTATTCGTGTTCCTCTTCTTATGTACTCTTACAGCAACAGTTTTTTTGATAGAAAGCAAAAAGAGGGTGAATCTCTACAGGAATTTTCTCATGCCTTGATGGCTCTTATGGATAGTGTGCGAAAAGCTAACCCTAGGGCGGTGTCTGATCATCAGGTGATTCTGCGAGATCAGTTTTGCGAAAATGTTCAGGACCATGCACTTCGTAGGGAACTAAAGAAAATGGTAAGGCAGCAGTCGTCGTTGACTCTCCTTGAACTACGTAAAGAGGCAATGCGTTGGGTGGAGGAAGGACAGCCCCAAAGAATTAGACCGGGAAGGGTAGTCCCGCACGCATTTGAAACGCAAGCTATTGCCGTGTGTGAGGAGAACAGTCTCGTAAGTTCAGAAGTTATGGAATTGAAAGACATGGTCTTACGACAACAAGCACAACTGGATCTGATCCTTAAGATGCTGGGTACCCCTGATGGGTCTCCAAATAATATTGATCGAGGTCTCAGAGGTAGTAGGTTTCGTAGAACACCTGATGGTCAACCTATATGTATTAAATGCAACCAAGCTGGTCATATAGCAAGATATTGTACCACCAATATACCAATTAGGCCTTTACCTGTTGTGAGTTCCAGTAGGGGGGGTGTTGAGTCTGCCGGGTTGACGGAAAACTAGAATCCCCCCGGGTGCAGAGCCACACACTGGAGATGGGGGTATTGGGCTCAAAAACTGATGTAGGACCTCTTTGTGGGTTGGTGGGGTCTTGTCCAACATTGACTGTTAAAATGGGATCTGTTGATGTAATGTGTTTGTTGGATACCGGCTCTATGGTGACCACATTAACAGAAAGTTATTTTAATTTGCATTTTTCTGATTTGGGTAAGGGGGGTCTTCATGACTGCGCATGGTTGGCATTAAAAGCTGCTAATGGCATGGATATTCCTTGTGTGGGGTATGTAGAACTTGATATAATTTTATTTGGGGTCACATTACCCAGAAAAGGGGTTTTGATTGTTAAAGATCCCTGTTTGCCTAGCATGTATGCACGGAAGGAGAAAATTCCCGCTGTATTGGGTATGAATATTATCAGAGAATGTTATGCTAACCTGTTTAATGAGCATGGTGCTGAGCTTTTTAAGATCCCCCAAATACAATCAGCTACTTTGGGGTGGAAACAGCCATTTCGCTGCTGTCAGAAAATTGAAGCCATGTCCAATTCTTGCTCTTCCTTTAAGGTTAGAGTTCAGGGTAACACCCCAGTTCGGGTGGCAGCGGGCACACTCACCCTGGTTCCTGTTACCTGCCCCCAAGTTTCAGGTGCAATGGTTGAGTTTCTCCTAGAACCATCAGGGCCTGAAGAACGGGCTCTTCCGGAGGGTTTGCTAATGTCCCCCTCCCTGGTGTATGCAGAGAGAGGGTTAGTCTATGCACCCATTCTTAATGTAGGTAGTATGGAGGTATGGGTAGCCCCGCGTCAGATTATAGGCTCTGTTCAGGTAGTGACAGTCATAAGCACTCCAGGGCCTAGACTCGAATTATGCCCGGAAGATGTTTATTGTGCCAAAGTATCCGTTCAAATGGGGGAGCAGTTGTCTAACTGCCATATCGACGTGCCCTCGTTCGAAGGGCTGACTGTGCAGGAAGCAGAGCAGGCAAGGGGGCTTTTGAATAAATATCAGGCTGTTTTTTCCAGCACCGAAGGGGATATAGGCTGTACTGACGTAATTAAACATGAGATCCCGTTAGTGGATGATAAACCGGTCCGACAACCGTATAGACGAATTCCCCCTGCCCGATACGAGGGTGTACGCTCTCATATTCAACAGCTTTTAGACAGTAAGGTAATAAGGGAAAGTAGTAGTCCTTACTCTTCTCCGATTGTCCTTGTACAGAAGAAGGATGGGACGATTAGGATGTGTGTTGACTATCGGCAATTGAACGCAAAGACGCGGAAGGATGCTTATCCCCTGCCAAGAATTGAGGAGTCTCTGGATGCCCTTACGGGGGCAAGATGGTTTTCTACCCTAGATTTAACTAGCGGGTACAACCAGGTTGAAGTGGCTGAGGCAGATAAGGCAAAGACTGCTTTTTGTACCCCGTTTGGGTTGTTTGAATTCAACCGTATGCCCTTTGGGTTGTGTAATGCACCAGGGACGTTCCAGAGACTCATGGAACGGTTGTTTGGGGATAAGCGGTTCTCCTCGTTGCTGCTGTATTTAGATGATATAATTGTGTTCTCCTCTTCAGTACAGGAACATTTGGTGCGGTTAGGGGATGTTTTTCAGCGATTACAGCAGGAGGGTCTGAAGATCAAGCTGAGCAAATGCTGTTTCTTTCAGAAGCAAGTCAAATATTTGGGACACCTAGTGTCGGAGCAGGGAGTTTCAACTGACCCTGAGAAAGTGGCGGTAGTAAAAGACTGGAAGCGTCCTGTGCACCTGGCAGAACTTCGTTCCTTTTTAGGGTTTGCCAGCTATTATCGTCGGTTTATCGATGGATTTGCGAAACTGGCTAAACCTCTTCATGAATTGGTAACTAGATTGAGTGGCGCTGTGAAAAAGGGCAAGACCCCACGGTTGCCCTTGGTTTCGGTATGGGACGAAGAGTGTGAGAACTGCTTTCAAACTCTGAAGACAAAGTTGGTGACAGCCCCGGTTCTGGCATACGCAGATTTCCATAAGCCTTTTGTTCTCGAGATAGACGCAAGTCATCAGGGTTTGGGGGCAGTTTTGTCCCAGGAGCAGGGTGGTAGGCGTCGTCCCATTGCTTACGCCAGCAGGGGTCTGCGGAGGACAGAGCGGAACATGGAGAATTATAGCTCCATGAAATTGGAATGTTTAGCTCTGAAGTGGGCTGTATGTGATAAGTTCAGGGAGTATTTGCTGGGAAATGATTTTGTTGTCTATACGGACAATAATCCGCTCTGTCACCTTCAGACCTCAAAGCTGGGTGCCCTGGAGCAGAGGTGGCTGTCACAGTTAGCCTCGTTTAACTTTGTGCTTAAATATCGCCCAGGGAGAACTAATCAAAATGCTGACGCACTCTCTCGACAGGCCCTGAATAATGTTTTCCCGGGAACAGAGATTCCGCAAGTTTTACAGCTGCAGTCAAAGGGTAGGTCACCAGAATGCTTGGTGGTGAGTGCTAGTGAGGTTGCTGCACTGCCGGGATGTTCACCGGTAGATTTGGCTTGTTTGCAGAAGGCGGACCCAGTTATTGGTCCTATTATAAATGCTTGGGCCACAGGTAGTGGTTTGCGCCCTTCGGGATTGGTTTGTAGGGATAGAGCTGTAAAGGAGATGGCTAGGCAGTGGGACCGTTTGCGTGAGAGAGAGGGATGCCTTTATCGTTTAGTGTATACACCGGATGGTCATAAGGAAATCTACCAGTTGTTGTTGCCGCAACGTCTTCAAAGAGAGGTATTTAGTCATTTGCATGACAGCCATGGCCATCAAGGGAGAGATCGAACTGTAGAATTGGTGAAGCGCCGTTGTTATTGGCCAGGAATGGTGAGAGACGTGGAACGTTGGTGTCAAGAATGTCAGCGGTGCATCCTTGCCAAGGCAGTCCAACCAAAAGTAAGGTCATTTATGGGAACACTACAGGCATCCCGGCCTCATGAAATCTTGGCCATGGATTTTACTGTGTTGGAGCCTGCGAGTGATGGGAGGGAGAGTGTCTTGGTACTTACAGACGTGTTTTCCAAGTTTACCCAAGCGATCCCTACTCGAGATCAGCGAGCAAGTACTGTGGCAGAGGTGTTGGTTCGACATTGGTTTCACCTATTTGGGGTTCCCTGTCGTCTGCATTCAGACCAAGGGCGGAATTTTGAAAGTAACCTTATTAGCCAGTTATGTAAGGTATATGGGGTGCAGAAGAGTCGGACTACTCCTTACCACCCGCAGGGTAATGGGCAGTGTGAACGTTTTAATCGCACTCTTCACGATCTGTTGCGAACAATGCCCCCGGAGAACAAGAGGAAGTGGCCCCACCATTTACCCCAGCTGGTTTATGCTTATAATACCACCGTGCATTATTCCACTGGCATGAGTCCATATTTCTTAATGTTTGGATGTGAGCCTAAGTTGCCAGTGGATTTTTTGTTAAATCAGGGGGAAGGAACTGTCGAGACCCCAGAGCATTGGATTGTGGAACATCAAAGTAGGCTCCAGTCAGCATACAGGGAAGTACAGGAAAGGTTGAAGGAAAAGGTTGCCCGTCGAAATAGGCGCTATGAGGGTAGAATCAATGATCAGGGTTTTGGAGAGGGTGACTTGGTCTACCTCAGGAGCCACCATCGGGGAAGAAGTAAAATTCAGGATGCATATGACTCGTGTCTGTATAAGGTGGTGCGTGGGCCAGGGGAGGCAAGGCAAGGCAAGGCAAGTTTATTTGTATAGCACATTTCATACACAATGGCAATTCAAAGTGCTTTACATAGAAGAAATTAAAAATATCCATTTGATAAAACAGTTAAGAAATAAGAAAAATAAAAGTAACCAGTTAAGAATAAAAAAATAAAATAACATAGTTTAGAAGAAATAAGAAAAATAAAAATTAACCAGTTAATAAAATAAAATAAAATATAGTTTAGATTAGATAATCAATAAAATAAAGTACAGCGCAAACAGTCGGACGGTCAGAGGCACAGTGGCACATTAATCAAATGCAAAGTTAAACAGATGTGTTTTGAGTCTGGATTTGAATGTGACTACTGTAGGAGCACATCTGATCTCTTCTGGAAGCTGGTTCCAGCTGCGGCTCGCATAATAGCTAAATGCAGACTCTCCTTGCTTAGAGAGAACCCTTGGTATTTCTAGCTGATGCGATCCTAATGACCTGAGTGTTCTTTTGGGTCTGTATTCAATGAGCATATCTGCAATGTATTGAGGTCCTAGGCCATTGAACGATTTATATACCAGTAGTAAAACTTTAAAATCTATCCTATATGTAACTGGTAGCCAGTGTAAAGACCTGAGGACTGGTGTGATATGATCATATTTTCTGGTTCTGCTCAGAATCCTTGCCGCAGCGTTCTGTATGAGCTGCATCTGTCTTATGGTCTTTTTGGGAAGGCCAGTAAGGAGCCCATTACAATAATCCACCCTGCTGGTGATGAAAGCATGCACTAGTTTCTCTAAGTCTTGACTAGAAACAAAGCATCTAATTCTTGCAATATTTTTCAGATGATAGTATGCTGATTTAGTTATTGCTTTGACATGACTACTGAAGCTAAGGTCTGACTCTAAAGACACACCGAGATTCCTGACTTGATTTTTTGTTGTTTGACCTTTAGAGTGAAGGTACGCGTTCACCTTGAGAACTTCATCTTTATTTCCAAACGCAATGACTTCAGTTTTGTCTTTGTTTAACTGAAGAAAGTTTTGGCACATCCAACTATTTATTTCATCAATGCATTTGAGCAAGGAGTCAATGGGGCTGTAATCGTTAGGCGATAGGGCTAAGTATATCTGTGTGTCGTCTGCATAGCTGTGGTAAGCAATTTGGTTATTTCTCATTATTTGGCTCATTGGGAGCATGTACAGGTTGAATAGGAGAGGCGCAAGAATTGAGCCTTGGGGGACTCCGCATGTCATGGATGTCCACTCAGACTTATGGTCACCTATACTCACATAATAACCTCTTGCTTCTAGGTATGACCTGAACCATTTTAGGACTATCCCAGAAAGCCCCACCCAGTTTTCCAGCCTGTCTATAAGTATGTTGTGATCGACCGTGTCAAATGCAGCACTGAGGTCGAGTAGGACCAGCACGGATAATTTGCCTGAATCAGTACTTAAGCGAATGTCGTTTACTATCTTAATGAGTGCTGTCTCTGTGCTGTGATGTGGGCGGAACCCAGATTGAAAATTGTCAAAGTATCCGTTTGAGCTTAAGAATTTGTTCAGCTGGTTGAAGACAACTTTTTCAATGATCTTACCTATGAAGGGAAGATTTGAGATCGGTCTATAGTTGTTTAATATGGTCTTATCCAGATTGCTCTTTTTCAGGAGGGGTTTGACAACAGCAGTTTTCAGGGAGTTTGGGAAACTTCCAGAGAGAAGTGAGGCATTTACCACATCTAGGAGATCTGCTTCTAAACAGTTTAACACACTTTTGAAAAAAGATGTGGGAAGTGCGTCAAGGGCGCAGGTTGATGTTTTAAGGTGTTGAACGGTTTCTTCCAAATTTTTGCCATCAATTTCTTCAAAATCAGACATTGTAACTACTTTCTCAGGTTGTGGTGTGATCTGCCTGACCCCAGCGCTACTCAAGGATGTGCTGATCACCTTTCTAATATTATTGATTTTATCAGAGAAGAAAGAAGCAAACTCACTGCACTTGCTGTCTGAGAGCATTTCACTGGGAATCTGGCTTGGGGGGTTTGTCAGTCTGTCTACAGTAGCGAAAAGAGTCCGGGTGTTGTTTAAGTTGCTATTTATAATATTTGAGAAGAAAGTCTGCCTAGCTTTGCCTAGTTCCATATTGAAAGCATGGATGGTGTCTTTGTAGATGTTATAATGGACTACAAGTTTTGTCTTCCGCCACAAGCGCTCTGCTTTTCTGCATTGTCTTTTCATATTTTGCACCGCTGTTGAGTTTCTCCAAGGTGCTTTTTGTCTACCACTCTTCCTGATTTTCACAGGGGCAATATCATCAATTACACTTTTAACCTTCGAGTTAAAAGAATCAAGGAGAGAATCAACAGAGTCAGAAGATATGCTTGGTGTTAAGGATATGGCCTTCATAAATAGTACACTAGTGTTCTCATTTAAGCATCTCTTCTTGACAGACACAGATCTAACTTCAATGGCAGGGGAGATCAATACATCAAAGAAAATACAGAAATGATCAGATAGTGCTACATCCTTAATAACAATAGATGAAATGTTTAGACCCTTACTGATAAGTAAATCTAGAGTGTGTCCACGATTGTGTGTGGGTCCATGTACATGCTGAGTCAGGTCAAATGTTTTTAAAACAGTTTTGATTTCTTTTGCCATATTGTTTTCTGCATTATCTACGTGAATGTTAAAATCTCCGGCAATAGAGAAACAGTCAAACTCTGAGGAAATTGTTGATAACAGTTCTGTAAAGTCCTCAGCAAAGGACGAAGAGTATTTTGGAGGCCTGTAAATAGTGATTAGTAAAATGCGAGGAGCACCTTTTAACACAATACCCAGATATTCAAAAGACGTGTAATTTCCAAATGATATTTGCTTACATTGATAGACATCTTTAAAAAGAGCAGCTACTCCCCCACCTCTCCTAACTGATCTGCAGACACTTATAAAAGTAAAGTTAGGAGGGGATGCTTCATTTAGGACTGTTGCACTGCAGCTGTCTTCTAGCCAGGTTTCATTTAGAAACATAAAATCCAGGTTGTATGTGGTTATTAAGTCGTTGACTAGAAGTGATTTGTTTTTAAGTGAGCAGATGTTTAAAAGTGCTAACTTAACGGTCTTGCTTTTTGCCCCCATAGCAATCTTGGTTTGACGTGCAATTGGCACCAGATTCGTCTGGTTTGATCTACGACTATTGAAGGCTTTAGACTTTCTGTCGTGTGATAGCACAGCAATAGAAAAAGATACAGGCACACTGGATTCCCGCTTGTTCTGTAAACATTTGATAAAGTTACTGTTATCATAGCGGGGACCCGACACATATCACTTAGAGCTGGTATTAGTTGTTTTTGGTTGACCTCGAAGAGATGGAGGAGGGTGTGGGCCCTGGCGTTGTGGTAGAGGCCGAAGAGCTCTCACAGGAGGAGGGTGAAGGCGAGCTGGGCCTGCAGGCTTTGGTGGCCGTGGGGCTTGTCGTTTTTTGGTTGATATTTGGGGGCTTCCAGCAAGTTTGGTTCCAGCATACACCAGTTTTTCCATTTTCTCTGAGAAGCACAGAAGTGGAGATGCTGGGGAGAGAGATAACGTGTCTGGTGAGAGGGGCTGTGTCTCTGGTGTTATCGGAGGCTGTGATACGCTGTCCTGTTTTCCGTGGTTGTTTTCCAGGAAGTCGTCCTTGGGTGCTGAATCTTGGAGCAGGTCTAATATGTCACAGTCTGTCTGTGTTGAGCTCGGTGGGCAGGGCTCAGCTGAGATGGTGTCCATGAACTGAGTGGTGTTATCATTGTGTGACGTGTCAGCCGCATGTCCAACCAGGTGCTGAGGTGAAGACATGTGGTCATTCACACTGTGTTCGGGTGTGTGTGTGCCATTCTGGTTGAGTGGATTGGCAGAAGGATGACTGAGGGAGAAGAAGATATTGTCCTTAAGCACTCTTGAACCCAGTTTATTTGGCTGGTGGCCATTTTGTTGAAACAGTTGCCGCTGACTCCAGAAAATATTGAAGTTGTCAATGAATAGGTGTGGTGTACTCTGTTGCTCCGGTGTCGCAGGCAGGACCAGTGAAGCAGGTCCATCGGATGGAAATGCGAAAGGCATTTATTGATGTGGGTCCAAGTAATGATGATACTACGTCCGAGGATGAAGATAATCCAGGTATTATCTCTCCCCCGGACTCAGATAGCGATTCTATTTTAGGGGTAGTATTGCAAGATGATTGTGACATGCCCCCGTTGGGGTCCACTGAGGATTGTGTCTTGGAGGCCACCCCTGTGTTCGAAACTACTCCGCCCATAGAACTACGGCGCTCCAGTAGGTGTACCGCGGGTCAGCATTCCAACCCTTATAGGTTACCTATGACTACAGTTGTTGGTGAAGAGTTGTAGCCTTGGAAACATGTATGTTTCTAACTGTATTGTTTAGGCTATAGGGATATCGGTGGGTCACCGATAAAAGTCTCGGGGAGAGAATGTAGCAGGGGAGCTAGCTCCTTTGGCTTGTAGGGCGTGGCCAAGCACATGGTGGGGGGTTTATAAGCAGGCACTTGAGAGGATGCCAAAATATGAGGTCCAGTCCCTTTGTTTGGATCTCAAGTGTGTGGAAGCCTTTTTGGTATGCTCTCGAGGACATTTGCACCTGGTTAGGGCTCGAAGCAGGTAGGCTAAGTGAATGTTGCTTTGTGTTTTTATGATCACAAAGCCTTTAAAAGCACGAATCTTGTTTACTACAGATGTGAACATTGTGGGGATATTTTGTTATTCGTTGCGGACACCGTTGGAGAGAGCGGGTATGTGTATGGATTGAGATTTTAAGTGTTGGCGACATGTGGCTTTATTCAATTAAGGTAATGTGTTTTTAAGATAGATAAGTGTGGCATAGACCGTCGGTAATGCTGTGTGGTTTCATCAAGGAGATTGGTCCAGTGTTGATGACAGTGTTGCAGGTAATTTAAACTATTTTACATAGGGTTGAAAGGATTTTAAAGGTTAATATGATTAAAGGAAATATTTGTATTGTTATTGAATTATAAAGTGTATTTCTGTGTTTCTTTGTAGTAGGTGGAGTTGTTCGCTGTTCCTCCTGTTTTTTGTTTTGGTTAGATTTTTCCTTTCGCTGGTCTGTCCCTGTACGTGCGTGCCGCATGTTTCCAATCTAGCTGTGGGCTATGATTGTGGTGTAAGGGACTGACTAGCAAGGTGATTTCATTTTTGTCTATTGTATTTGTGTGTTAACGTCCCTTCCCAGTCTCTCATTCTTTTGGGCCATTGAAACACCCCCCATATTACATTGACGTCCACCAACCGTGGACTACTCTCTTGTGCGTGGTTTGGTGTGATATTGTTTTGGCAGGTATTATTTTGTTTGTGTTTATTTGAAGGGTATTATGAGTTTGGGATTTTGCATATGAGTTATTTTGGGTCTTGAGTGGTCCTGTGTTTAGGCCGCAATTGTATCTGGGTTTGGCCGAAGGTAAATTAGATCTATTGAGAGGGGGGAGGAAACCATTTGGTACATGTTTAGTCTTCTACGGGAGAATTTACCTGTTTGTCTTATTTAACTCTGATGCTGTGAATAAACTCTTATATTTTTGGAAAACCTTGTCCCCTTGTGCCTACTTTTAAAGCTCAAGGGTTTTCTACCCATGCCAGGAAGAAGCTCGGAGTAACATTATTTTATTTGAACACAAACGCGAGTTTCTCTATTACCAAATACAAGTCGGTTTACCTAGCTCGCCATTATAAACGAACTTCAACTATTCGACAGAAAATAAACTCACCAAAACCCTCATAAATGGTTGAAATAATCCTATATTCATTAAGTGAGATGTGTAAAACGGGTTTAAGCAGTGGGCTGACTTAGTTTAATTTCTGAGGTAGAAGCAACGTTTGTTGGCGACCATATCTCTCTCATTCCACGTTTAAAACAACACTGTGACAAACTGTTGTGCAAAATACAAAAACAAAATAATTTTTTTGTATGAAACACATAAAATAAACCAAACTACAAACTTACCAAACTGCCAGAAATCGAGTATCCTCCTCCAGCTGCAGCCAGTAGATGTGCTCTGTGTGATTTGACGTGATGACGTTTTGGCACACTTTCGTTACACGTTACAGCAAAGCTACAGCGAGGTTACAGCGAGACCAAAATTTACTGTAAAAGTTTCCCGCTCAATGAAAATTACCCAGAATGCATTATGAGCTGCAGTATTTTACTGTAATATACAGATGCAGTATTGTACTGTGGATTTTTACAGTAATGTGCTGCTAATCTACAGCGACATCTAACAGTGTTTATTTTATATTTCTCTTCATTAGAATTCTTCCTTGTTTTAATTTTCTCTTTATTCTATTGTATGTTTGTGTGAATTAATAAATCAATCCATTAAAAATATACATGCACACATACATATGTAAATGGACTGTTAGTCATTATGCCTCATCTTTGTGTGGTTTCATCTGAGAAGTGTCTGGGTCTTAAAACAAGGGAAGAAATTCTGAAGAATGTTTGTTACCGTGAAATGGTGGCAGAAACCTGCTTGTTATTAAATATGATAAACATTTGTTATGAACTCTGTCTCTCAAAAGCAACTTGCTATTTACTTCATTTACCATTTGTTTATACAATCCTTGAAAATGTCTTACATGTTGTTGTGTAAGCTGTTTATTTGGACATTATTTGACAGTACATTCAGTGATTATTATTGTAATCATCTTCATGTAAAAACAGTGGTATTTCGATTACATCCACTTCGTCTGCGATAAAAAACGCGATCGCGATCTCCTCCATTATTCACGTTTGCAAGCGACAAAACAGCGAGATTCACGAAGTGTCCGACTTCAAAGGTCTTTTCTGACTCCTCCCCTTACTGCATCCGCCTACATTACAGGCGCGGCAAGGCGCATCTCAAACAAGCCTATTTACTCTATAGGGCTTGACGTATATGCGGTGACGTAGGTTTCGATTCATGTGAAAAGGCTTGTTCATCTCAAAGTACACTAACAATAAACTTTAATTCACTGAAGCCAAAGCGCTCAAACTGACCAACACCTCAAACTGGAAAACATGTCACAACCAGGTAATCTAATCGTTATTTATTTATCAAATGCAAAACATCAGTTTATTAAATGTGATAATGTAAATTATTCTATTCAAAGGTATGAATCTATATATTCTCTTAGTAATTTACGGCCGAATTGGCCGCTGTCTCACTTTTAAATGATGTAAAAACTACGTTTTAAGAGTTATTTTTTTATTGAAAACACGTTTTGCTCCACGTGACATTTATTTTTATTATGTATCGCTATAAGTCTTTGTCACCACACGTTCTCTTCACACTCCTGCCACAAAATTCAATTCAATTCAATTGTATTTATATAGCTCGAAGTCAATTAAAGTGATGATGTTTCCATGTGCCGTGTGATTGGCTGTTTGCCGCCCGTGTCACACTTTCAGGTGCTGAGTTAAAAGAGAAGGTTTATATCAGGTGTTGTGCTACAGCTGAGTCCGATCTAAACCTGCTTGGCTTTGTCTGCTGTTTCCATCTCTTTTAACAATTGAAAGCCACAGCCTTTCATCTACCAAAGTCAAACCAAAGAATTAAACTGGATATATTTGAAATACTAATAATAATAAGTATTTCAAATTTAATCACGGTTAGTGTGTACTGAAGTGTTAAACAACATTATTTTAATTATACACATTAATTAACTTAATATAAATTACATAGTTAGCTGTCAAACAGTTTCTATCATTAAAAGAGTCTTTATTCATATCAGCAACTATTATAAATAGAGATGAGACATTGAATAGTAATTTTTCACAAAACCAAATAAAAGTAGTATCTTAAGGAACAAAGTAGAGGTTCAATATACAGTCTACACAATTAGCAATGTAATTAAATCCATTTAAAATACACTGGTAGAAAACCATACACATGGTAAAAATAACGTTTACAAACATCTGGCTAGTTGAATAATGGCGCTTTCCTCTGGACGAGACAAGGCACCTGCATTAAAGGGACACCCCACCCAAAAATACTGTCATGAATAACTCAACCTGTAGTTGTTCCAGACATGTTTACATTTCTATTTTGGGTCGAACACAAAAAGGGATATTTTGGAATAATGTGAGAAACCAACAGTTCTGTAGTCAAAAGTGTCCCAGAACTGTTTGTTTTCCTACTTTCCTCAAAATATCTTCTTTTGTGTTCAACAGAACCAAAACATTACTAAAATGAGATGTATTCAAAAATCAAGTGCAATCTAATGCACTCCAGAATCTCATTTCTGTCTGGAAAAAGCAGTTAATATCAAAATCATGTGTTGTTTTGTGTAATTGTAGTAATATATTATTTTTCACCAGGACAAAGAAGTCCTTTCCCTTCTCCTCGTTACATACACAAGCAGACGCGAAACCCAGAAGAGCCCGTAAAGATAGAGACATGTGATGTAAAACCCTCACAACATGAAGTGCGTCTGGTCCTGCTGGGTAAAACAGGTGCCGGTAAAAGCGCGTCAGGAAACACAATCTTGGGCCGAAAGTGTTTTGATGCTGACGTGAGCATGGGATCCGTCACCAAAGAATGTAAGAAAGAGTGTGGAACAGTGGAGGGACGACATCTTCTGCTCGTAGACACACCCGGTCTGTTTGACACAGATCTCACAACTCAAGAACTTCAACTTGAAGTGATAAAGTGTCTAAGTTTGTGTTCACCAGGTCCTCACGTGTTTCTGCTCGTCATACCGATAGAGCGTTACACGCAGGAGCAACAGAATACCGTGGAGATGATTCGGACGATGTTTCAGCACGACATCACCAATCACACCATCATCATCTTCTCACACGCTGACAGACTCAAGGGAAAACCCATCAAGGAGTTCATTTCACAACAAAGTTCAAAGATTAAAGAACTCGTAGAAATGTTTGGACAGCGTTACGTGGCTTTCAACAATGAAGATCCAGAAAAGCGAGATCAGGTCTCTGGACTCCTGGAGAAAGTGGATGAGGTGCTGCGTCAGAATGACAACAAACCCTCCAGTAATCCAGTGACGGAGGTCGTGCTGAAAGCCCAGAACATCGTCAATGAGAGAAGAATGATGAAGATAAAAGTAGATGTGCAGAGACAGGCCGATGATCGCTGGGCTGCGTTCACTGCCGACATGAAAGAAGACAAACGAGACTCAGAGAAGATGATGAAGTGCGTCCGAGGCAGTATTCAAGACTTAGAGTCTGATATAAAAAAAGAAGAAGAGAATGTGAAACCCTTTCCAGAACGACTCGTGCGGATGCGAGCATCTCTGGAGATGGAGCAGAGGAGCCTCAGAAGACTCGAGGAGGATGAGAGCGAGAGAAAGAAGCGAGAGCAGAATGAAAAGATGAATATTGATCAGTGGATAAAAGAAGAGCAGCAGAGGAGAGAGAATCAGGAGGAGAATAATTCATATTACACCAACATGACTTATTACCTCAGTGTCCTGATGTTAGGAGTTGGAATCGGGTCATTTGCACCTGTGCTCCTGGCCTTTCTCTTTCCTGCCGCTCCTGCTGTCGTAGAGCTCGGGGTCGCCACACCGATGTTACTCCAAATGCTTAGTGTAGCAGCTAGAGAGGGTGGAGTTTTAACGGGTTTAAAGATCGCAGCAGTGACCCGGTGCACCATTCAATAATAATACACACCATCATTTTCTACATCAGCCAATAAATGATCACATGCAGCATTTTCAGGGTTCAGCTGTGTCCTGGTGGTTAGAGCGTTGGGTTTGTGATCAGAAGGTTTGAATCTCAGTGTCAGCAGGTCATGACTGAAGTGCCCTTGAGCAAGACACCTTACCCCTGATTGCTCTGCAGTAATGTGTCACTGTAAAGTCTCTTTGGATAAAAGCGTCTGCCAAATTAATAAATTTAAATGATGACGTCAGAGCACACTGCTGAAACATGAATCTGCTGGGTATTGAAATGATTTCAAGAATTTATAAATACTCATATATTGTCATATATAGGCCTAAATATATAGATCTAGTTTTTAGCAGACTTTAGTGCTTTTACATGAACAATGAATAACATGTGTTTTTGGCTGTAGAGAGGCACTTGTTTTCATTTCTTTTCAATAGAATATTATACATACAAGAGAACGACATATAATCAGATTTATGGGGAAATACAATAAATGAAGTAAAAATAAATGGACACATTTTAAAGACAGAAAGGCATCATACTTAATAAACAGCTGTATACTTTTATAGCTTAAAGATTTCTTATATTTGAACATCAGTTTTAAATTTGGATAAAAGCTTCTGCCAAATGAATAAATGTAAACATACCAGTGCCTTGAATAATATATATTATTGGTTTATTTTTTGTTTTACTCAACTCTTATCTTACTTATATCATTACATTTTAAATAGACAAGCATTGGACAAGCATTGTTTATGTCTTTTGAAGTGTCTATACCGTATTACACAATATTCATCTTAATACAGAGAATCCTTTTCAGTAATGTCTTAAATCTCTGTGTGATGTATGATGAGGTTGATCTGTTTGAATTAAGATTATAATAAATGTTTAAATGATGTTAAAATATCATGTTTAACTATCTGTTTTCTTATGAATGTCAAATCGATGAATGCTGTTTAAAGCTCAAAATGTAATTTGGATAGAAAAACAACATTATAAAACAAAGAGGACAACATATAATCACACATGTCAAAGGGAACCGTATATATGAAGATACAAGAAATAAAGACAGAAAGGTGTAATGGAAATTTTCTAGTCTAGCTTCTTGATGTGTCTGTCTATATGTTTACGAAGTTTTTATCTATGTTTTCTTTTCATTGTTATCATGTTTTCCTCTATACACGTCATACCACTCTGCCTTTGCCCTCGAGCCGAGGCCAAGATGTTCTGTTTGGAATAACGGGCATCACTTCTCGTAAACCAGCTCGGGATTCTTGTTAGGGGGCAAAGGGAGGGGTTTCACATTTTAAATCATATATATACTATGGGTGCAGGAGGAAAGCGCCTTTGCTCTGCACCATGCTCATTGCTTATGATGCAGATTAAACGACAATAAAATACTTTGCAAAGTACCTGATGTCTCTGTATGTTGCGTTTGTCAAAATTGACTCACCTTGATTAAGGAATAAGAAAATTCCGCAACAAAGGCATTATTATACTTAATAAACAGCTGTTTACTTTTATAGCTTTTATTTTATTACGTTTTAACATTTAGATGTTTCATACTTTATCATCAGTTTTAAATGTTTAAACTCGGAAGTTTTCCGTCACATTCGACTTTATTGTTGTCGCCACACCTCTGATGTCGCTGTTGCGCGCTGCCGTTGAAGATTCTCACGCGCAGAAGAAGAAAGCGGAAGCGGAAGCAAGTTATTTATTATTATACTTATTAAGTTATAAGTGTTATAAGCGTTCTTAACCCTTATGCGCTGTCTCAGACATTTTGTGTCCATTTCAATTTAGTTTTTTCTTGGTGGTTTTCGATGTGTTTATGCAAACATCATACATTTAGCAAAAGGTGTATATTTTTATTTGGATTTTAATGTTTTGCTCTATTTTGCTTTCATAAATGTTTTTTAAACTATATACACTATAGAGATGCGCGGATGAGCTAAAATGTCACCCGCATCCGCTGCTTCAAATCAATTATCCACCCGCCATCCGCCCGCACGTATAATTTTCTATGATATAGATATCCGCACCCGACCCGCAACCGATCGTCACTTTAATACATCTAATTATATTCTTTAAGCATGATATTATCAGATTCAGTGACGTTAGAACTAGTCTGTCAATATCTGATATTAAAATGATACGCTAATCGTAAAATGCTTTTAATTGAACATTTATTTGTATAACGAAAAGTTTGGCTTCGGCCACAAAAACACAGCTCAAATAAATTGAAATATACTGGAACATTCCTAAAACAGATATTCAAAGTAACAATAAAGAACTTTTTTTCTTTCCAGAAAACAGAACAAAGTCCGATAACAAAACGGAACAAAAGATGCAGCTATAACTGTGTTTTTGTGTAGATGTCAAAGTGTGGTTTGTATGTGTGTACTGAACAATGTTTGTGTGTGTTGTAAAACGTTTGCAAGCATATTTTACAGCAAGTCCCAAATCCAACCCCTTATATTCAAGTCACTGTAGCGTACTGAGATTTAAAATGATTAGGAGAAAATAATTAAATCCGTATTCGACTCAAGCAAGCCAAACATTTGTTGTGTATTCCAGAAACCTTGCTTATCCAGGTGTGGCACATAACCTGCTTTCTGGAATGCCCCCCTGCTCTTCAAATGTTCTTTGAAACCCTTTCAAATAAAAACGCAAAATAAGAAACGTATGAAAGCAGTTCAAACGCTCAAATTCGATCAAACGCTTTGAATTTGTTTTCACTCTAAATAACAAGTTATTGGATTAAAACATCTATCAAAGCCTGGAGAATAAAGGCCATACGCTGGAATCGTGGTTAGGAAGGGCGGTCCGGTTCCTACTGAATTGCTTTGACCCTCCCTAAAGTCATTCACATTAAAATACATGTGAACAACTTCAAAAGGATCTAAAGGGAATTACTTATAGCCACAAAACTAACTGTACAGTGTTCATATGTGTGTCAGCTATAATGCACATAAAAATGATACGTGGTATTACAACTCTTGTTCCTTTATTATCTTGCGTTTTTACTCTTTGATTAAATGCATAAATATTTTGTTCCCATTTAAAGAGGAAGCACATATTGCAAAAGAAGAACACTATACATTTATTATCCCTTAATTGGGTAGTTTGAGAAGGCCCTTGTTTGTGGATGCCTGATGAAAATGGAAATGGCCTGGTGGTTAGAGCGTTGGGCTTGTGATCAGAAGGTTGCAGGTTCTAATCTCAGTGCCAGCAGGTCATGACTGAAGTGCCCTTGAGCAAGACACCTTACCCCTGATTGATCTGCAGTAATGTGACACTGTAAAAAACTACCTGTAAGTCGCTAAAGCGTCTGCCAAATGAATAAATGTAAATGTAAAGCCTAGCACAGTATACAGAGATAAGAATAGTGAGGTTAGTGGGTTTTTTGTGAATAAGAAGAAAGAAAGGGAAAATAATTAGAGGTTAAATCAATCAGAGACGTGTTGACGGAAGAGATGCGTTTTCCGAGTCTGCTGGTCTTGTAGCAGCTGGTAGATCATTCCACCAATGTGGAACAGATCCAGAGAAGGTACGGGAGAGTGACTTTTTTCCTTTTTGGGATGGTACCACTAGTCGTTGTTCCTTTGCAGACCGCAGTGATCTGGCAGGAATATAGATCTGCATTAGCAAGTGGAGATACGATGGTGCAGATCCGGTGTTGGTCTTGTAGGCCAGGAGCATAGCTTTGAACTTTATGCGGGCGGCAACAGGGAGCCAGTGTAACCTGATGAAGAGCGGAGTTACATGCGCTCTCTTCGGTTCATTGAAGACCACTCTTGCCGTCGCATTCTGGATCATTTACATTTACATTTACATTTAGTCATTTAGCAGACGCTTTTATCCAAAGCGACTTACAGATGAGGAAACATTGGAAGCAATTATAACAACATAGGCAACGAAAATACATAAGTGAATCAAACTAGTCCATTAAAGCCTAGCACAGTATAAAAGCTAAGAATAGTGAGGTTAGTAATGTGTTTTTTTTTTTTTTTTTTTTTTTTAAGAAGGAAAGGGAAGAGAATTAGGAAAAACTCAATCAGCAACGTGTTGACGGAAGAGATGCGTTTTTAGGTGTTTTTTAAAGATGGCGTTTTCCGAGTCTGCTGATCTTGTAGCAGCTGGTAGATCATTCCACCAATGTGGAACAGATCCAGTGAAGGTACGGGAGAGTGACTTTTTTCCTTTTTGGGATGGTACCACTAGTCGTTGTTCCTTTGCAGACCGCAGTGATCTGGCAGGAACATAGATCTGCATTAGCGAGTGGAGATACGATGGTGCAGATCCGGTGTTGGTCTTGTAGACCAGGAGCAAAGCTTTGAACTTTATGCGGGCGGCAACAGGGAGCCAGTGTAACCTGATGAAGAGCGGAGTTACATGCGCTCTCTTCGGTTCATTGAAGACCACTCTTGCCGCCGCATTCTGGATCATCTGGAGAGGTTTGATTGTGTCCAGCCAGAAGCGCATTGCAATAATCCAGTTTGGACAGGACAAGAGCCTGGACTAGGACTTGCGTAGAGTGCTCCGATAGGAAAGGTCTAATTTTCCTAATGTTGTAGAGGATGAATCTACAGGACCGGGTGGTGCTGGCAACATGACTTGTGAGGTTAAGCCGATCATCGATTACCACTCCCAGGTTTAAGTACGCTGCTGGTCCATTTGTAAAATTACTTGCCAAGTCAGATCTTGGAAGGACGCAAGTCCGGACTCCGGGTTTTGATTTCCGCATCGTTCGACGAAGGTTACAGCAGGATCCAAGTCTAACGGATGAAATCGTAAATAATGTAAACGATTTCAATTACCCCCTGTTTAAAGATGAGATCTTAATTTACAAACACTTCGCAGATGTGCCTTTAGTCTTAATCTAGGGTTTGTACTGTTCACGGGACATCAGTGGCTACTTGCTGATTTTAACGACTAAATATAATAAATCCAGTGATGATGTCTCATTTGATTCTTTATGTCTGTCTGGGTTCGTTCCGTATGTGTGTTTTATTATGTCTGCTCTGTGATAGGTGAGTAAATCATTGTATTAGAAATACAAATGATTGTATTATTTAGAAAAATTAGAATCTTATGAACTATTGAAAGCGACCCAGTAAAAGATTGGAGAATACAGCTGTTTATGGTGAGCATTTTATAATAAGGTCTAATTGATTAATATGGGTTACAGCGCAATGAAATACGTTGTATTTCTTAACCTTGGTGAATTGTTTAATTCTACATTTATTACGTTTTCACAATTTAAGTTTTAACATTTAACATGTTACTGTGATTGAACAAAGCATCGTATTTTAATTACAATAAATAAAGAAACTTCCTCTATCTTATTTACCAACAAATATCAGCGAGTTACACGTTAATATTGTACCAGAAATAATTTCTTTTAACACACGATCAAGTTTAAATAACACGCGGACTAGGGTGTATAAACTTAAATTACTTAAATGAATATAAGCAGTCTGATTGCAGAAAACAGATTTACATTGTTCTGTTTAATACAGACTGAAGTCGCATAACAGGACAGTACAGGTAACCTTTACATGACACGAGCGCATTCTGTCAATGGAAGTTAATCTATAGGGCTTGACGTATATGCGGTGACGTAGGTTTCGATTCATGTGAAAAGGCTTGTTCATCTCAAAGTGCACTAACAATAAACTTTAATTCACTGAAGCCAAAGCGCTCAAACTGACCAACACCTTAAACTGGAAGACCTGTCACAACCAGGTAATCTAATCAATATTTATTTATCAAAGGAAAAACATCAGTTTATTAAATGTGATAATGTAAATTATTCTATTCAAAGGTATGAATCTATATATCGCTGTCTCACTTTTAAATGATGTAAACAATACGTTTTAAGAGTTATTTAATGAAAACACGTTTTGTTCCACGTGACATTATTTATTTTGTTTAAAGTGATAAGATGTTAGAGAGAAGATTTCCTGCTTCGAAGTCTTTATTTGTGTTGTATATTTACATTTGATTAAAATTTAAAACGCTATGATAGTTATTATATGAGATAATAAATATTTATTAATTCATATTGAACAAAGCATTTCAAGGAATATAACTTTTCGTATAAAAACAAACTTTAATATATAAAGCTTTTTAAAGTAATGAAGTACATTATCTTTTGATCTTATTGTAAACCTATATAAATCATTTAAATGCAGTTGATATAGCCTTCTCAAAAAAGTGTTTTGTATGTCCAGCTTTGTATGTGTTTCAATTCATGACATTTTTAATGCGATGATTCTTGCGTGAATAAAACTGATGATGCTTTCCACGTGCCGTGTGCGCGCGCCTCAAGCGTTGTGCTACAGCTGAACCTGATCTAAACCAGATTGGGTTTGTCTGGTTAAACTCCAAACTTACTCTGCAACTCCCTTCCTGATAAAAGGCCATGTGTCTTTCACAAGATGTGATGACGTCATGACAACTGTGTTTTAAGAATTTCCATTGTTACAAAGCAGCTGTACAAGAAAACATTGACTATACGCAAAACATATAAGGTTATGCAAGTCACAGATATCAGACAGACTATAAATTCCTATATGCAGTGTTAATTAAATAAAACTATCAAATTCTAGCAGACCCCCAGCCAGGCAAACAGTGCAAAACAGTATGAAAACGGTGGCGAGGAACCCAAAACTCCATTGGAGGAGAAAAACCCTCAGAGGGAAACCAGGACTAACCAGGGGATTCCAGTTCCTCCTCTGGCAAAAACTGCAGCCTCTGCACAAGCTCGACAGTGCTGCACAACAAGACAAAATAAAAAAATTATTCGATTTAATATTATCATTAATAATCTCATAGCGGATAAAAACTTCTAGAGTCGCCACGTCCTTCGTCCAGCTCACAGCTTTTAGTGTGCATGTCTCTCTAACCTGTCTTAGTGCATCCCATAAAAAAAATGACACAATATCTCTTTAATATCGCATAGTTTCTCCAAGGCATCAATGAGAGAGTGAATGGAAACTTTGGTCCCTCAGATATTTCTACTGAGAGTCATAAATGTGACATACGTGTCAGTCATGAGAGTTTGTGAAGAGACTTCATGAATGTGTGAAACTGAGCTCAGGCATTTCCAGTGTATGTAACCATAGCTATTTACCAGCTCCGAAGAAGCTGTTAGTGTTAGTTCATTTTAAGGAAATGTTACTGAGCCTGGGAGGTGGTTGTCAATGTGTGCGCTTTTGATAAGCTTCAAGTGGGGGGGGTGGAGAGTACAGATTAGATATAATATTAATAATCTTTAAATAAAATAATGTAAGCTGTTATTGTCAAACTTTATGTATTAATATTGAATAGTCTATATATTTTAAATTAGGTTTATTAAAACATCTCCAAATGTCACTTGATGAATATGCACACCTTCCGACAGTTAAAGGATGTTTGTTTATGATGATTTATATTAACTTCAGAACAATTGCATATCATTAATCTTGTCCACTTATTAAGCAATATTTGATGTGTTGTGACCTAATGGTTAGAGTGCTAAAGGTTGCAAGTTCGAATCCCAGGCTGCAGGTTTCCAAAGATTGATTAGGTGATCACTTATGGCATACTGTTCACAATCACATATTTCAATTCTTATTATAACTTTAAACCATTTGTATAATAACATTCGTCAAAAGAATTAGACTTAAGGTTTTTCATACAGACTGTATTCCTGAAAAATGTCTTTCTGATCATCAGCCTCGTCGTATAGTGTAGTATTAAAAGGCCTTTCTCCAAATTACAATGAGCCTTTCAGGAACGGCCGTTTCCATCTCTTTTAACAATTGGAAAGCCACGGCCTTTCAACAAAGTCAAACCAAAAAATGTAAATTGGTTTGGGAATAATGTGAGCAACCAACTGTCCTGAAGCACCATTGACTGCTATAGTAGAACAAATGTTAATGGTGGTCAAAAGTGACCCAGAACTGTTTGTTCTCCTACATTCCTCAAAATGTCTTCTTTTGTGTTCAACAGAACCACAACATACAATGAGATGTAATGAAAATCTAGTGCAATCTCATGCACTCCAGAATCTCATTTCTGTTTAGGAAAATCATTGTTAATATCAAAATCATGTGGTGTATTGTGTAATTGTAGAAATATATTATTTTTAAGGCTGGGAATTTAATGCCTTAATTTGATTAATTAATCACAGGAAACAATAACGCGTTAATATTTTTTAACGCAATTAACACGACCCCTGCCCTTCTACAGACCTGTACACTTTTTTGAATTGCAGCCATCTAGTAACAAATCGATCAAGATGAAAAATGAAAAGGATGATGAACAGCATGGCTTAGTCAGCAAGCTCCGCCAAACCACGCTTTCTGAGACGAATCACCACAAATTAAGTAAGTCTACATCACAATCATTAACAAATGCAATATCTAAGTGGATTGTAATGGACTGTAGGCCTATTAACGTTGTGGAAGACAAGGCTCTTATGGATGCATTTCGAATGGCTTCCTCCGATACATCCTACACACCACCGTCAAGAGGTACGGTACTTTTGACCATATATCAGCTGTATGACACAGAAAAAAAGCTAAACGGGACAATTTAGGTCAAGCTATATATGTGGCCCAAACTGGAGAACACTGGATATCACTGTATACTGCATAGTAATCCATCGATTGTGACTGGAAACTTAAATCCTTCGTGTTAACTGTGCTGAAGTTAGTAAAATGTTAAAAAATTATTCTGTCTTAGCAACTGGTTAAAAGAGAAATAAGAATTAAGGTGAGTTTTTGTTATTGTTACATTTTGACCAGTGTAGCATAAGGGACAGGCTTCTGTTCAATAATGTCATGTCCATTGAAATTACATTTATACCATTTTGTTCAGTTATAAACATAATTGTCATGATCATTAGCCTAGAGACCTTGGTTTGTTTTCACAAATAATTTAAAAAATTGTATAAACCATTGTAACCTATGTCATTGGTTTGTGATTCATAAATTACAACTGTTATATCCACTGTAACCTAATTCATAGGTTTTTTTTCAGTCAGTGATAAAAAATTCAAGACCTTAGTTATAGGCTTGTATTCAACAATAAATGGTAAAAAACAAATCTGCTAGTTGTAATGTCTGTATGTATGTGCCATGTAATTAATTAGATTAAAAATTGTAATCGCTTATTTTTCATCAGGACTAAGACGGCCTCCCGCTTCTCGCCGTGCCAGAAACCCAGAAGAGCCCGTAAAGATAGAGACATGTGATGTAAAACCCTCACAACATGAGGTGCGTCTGGTCCTGCTGGGTAAAACAGGTGCCGGTAAAAGCGCGTCAGGAAACACAATCTTGGGCCGAAAGTGTTTTGATGCTGACGTGAGCATGGGATCCGTCACCAAAGAATGTAAGAAAGAGTGTGGAACAGTGGAGGGACGACATCTTCTGCTCGTAGACACACCCGGTCTGTTTGACACAGATCTCACAACTGAAGAACTTCAACTTGAACTGATAAAGTGTCTAAGTTTGTGTTCACCAGGTCCTCACGTGTTTCTGCTCGTCATACCGATAGAACGTTACACGCAGGAGCAACAGAAGACCGTGGAGATGATTCTGACGATGTTTCAGCATGACATCACCAATCACACCATCATCATCTTCTCACACGCTGACAGACTCAAGGGAAAATCCATCGAAAAGTTCATTTCACAACAAAATTCAAAGATTGAAGAACTCGTAGAAATGTTTGGAGAGCGTTACGTGGCTTTCAACAATGAAGATCCAGAAAAGCAAGATCAGGTCTCTGGACTCCTGGAGAAAGTGGATGAGGTGCTGCGTCAGAATGACAACAAACCCTTCAGTAATGTAGTGACGGAGGTCGTGCTGAAAGCCCAGAACATCATCAATGACAGAAGAAAGATGAAGATAAAAGAAGATGTGCAGAGAGAGGCCGATGATCGCTGGGCTGCGTTCACTGCCGACATGAATGAAGAAAAACAAGACTCAGAGAAGATGATGAAGTGCGTCCGAGGCAGGATTCAAGGCTTAGAGTCTGATATAAAAAAAGAAGAAGAGAATGTGAAACCCTTTCCAGAACGACTCGTGCGGATGCGAGCATCTCTGGAGATGGAGCAGAGGAGCCTCAGAAGACTCGAGGAGGATGAGAGCGAGAGAAAGAAGCGAGAGCAGAATGAAAAGATGAATATTGATCAGTGGATAAAAGAAGAGCAGCAGAGGAGAGAGAATCAGGAGGAGAATAATTCATATTACACCAACATGATTTATAACCTCTGTCTCCTGATGTTAGGAGTTGGAATCGGGTCATTTGCACCTGTGCTCCTGGGCTTTCTCTTCCCTGCCGCTCCTGTCGTAGAGGTCGGGGTCGCCACACAGATGTTACTCCAAATGCTCAGTGTAGCTGGAGAAAGCGCAGCTTTAATTGTTCCGATGGGTTTAAAGATGGCAGCATTGACCCGGTGCACCATTCAATAATAATCATGCATCAGCCAATAAATGATCACATGCAGCGTTTTCAGCTTCATGATGATGTCAGAGCAAACTGCTGAAACATGAATCTGCTGGGTATTGAAATGATTTCAAGAATTTATAAATACTCATATATTGTCATATATAGGCCTAAGTATATAGATCTAGTTTTTAGCAGACTTTAGTGCTTTTACATGAACAATGAATAACATGTGTTTTTGGCTGTAGAGAGGCACTTGTTTTCATTTCTTTTCAATAGAATATTATACATACAAGAGAACGACATATAATCAGATTTATGGGGAAATACAATAAATGAAGTAAAAATAAATGGACACATTTTAAAGACAGAAAGGCATCGTACTTAATAAACAGCTGTATACTTTTATAGCTTATCCAGTTTTTACATTAAGATTTTGTATATTTGAACATCAGTTTTAAATTTGGATAAAAGCGTCTGCCAAATGAATAAATGTAAATATATCAGTGCCTTGAATAATATATGTTATTGGTTTATTTTTATCTCATTTATATCATTACATTTTAAATAGACAAGCATTGGACAAGCATTGTTTATGTCTTTTGAAGTGTCTATACCGTATTACACAAATATTCATCTTAATACAGAAAATCCTTTTCAGTAATGTCTTTAATCTCTGTGTGATGTATGATGAAGTTAATCTGTTTGATTTAAGATTATAATAAATGTTTAAATGATGTTCAAATATCATGTTTAACTTTCTGTGGAGTTTTCTTATAGATGTCAAATCGATTAATGCTGTTTAAAGCTCAACATTTCATTTGGATAGAAAAACAACATATAATCACACATGTCAGAGGGAAACGTATATATGAAGATACAAGAAATAAAGACAGAAAGTCATCATACTTAATAAACAGCTGTTTACTTGTATAGCTTTTATTTAATTAAGTTTTTACATTTAGATGTTTTATACTTTAACATCAGATTTAAATGTTTAAACTCGGAAGTTTTCCGTCACATTCGACTTTATTGTTGTCGCCACACCTCTGATGTCGCTGTTGCGCGCTGCCGTTGAAGATTCTCACGCGCAGAAGAAGAAAGCGGAAGCGGAGGTAAACACGCACTGCTCCGGTTTTATGTTGAAGATCTTTAAATGAGGAAGATGGCACGTTTAAAGTCTATAAACGCGATGAAACTTATTGTTGCTGCTTTATTTTACACATGTGAGTATTAATGTAATCGTTTCAGTTTTAAATATAAGTGCGCGTCATTGTTAGATGAT
>NC_136764.1:574607-670984 GCF_947034865.1 Barbatula barbatula
TAAGACATTCTTAAGGCCGAAATTTCCGTATGTTAAAAAATAAATACGACCTCACGTTGTGTCAGTCACATTTACACACCTGCCTCTGATATGTTCGACCGTCATAAAACAACAATTCGAAATGGGTTTGATTTTTCGCATCCGTAGCGAGCATTTTGAGAGGCGTTTTGACAATTCAGAGACACCGTACAAACCAGCGCCAAATCTGAAAAAATTGTATGTCATGTAAATGTTTAAAATGTGTAAAAACGTTTCTTTTTTCGGGGGAAAGCTCATAAACGGCGTAAGCAAAACCCGCTCGGTAGAGGTAGTTTTTAGTATTTCACGCTGCATGTAAACCTCTTCACCGGCTTTCTCTCAGTTTTGTCTATGTGCACATGTCTGACATCACAATAAGTCTCAAACGGAAGTAACAGTAAAATAAAGCATAAAAGTCAGTTGATGTAGAAACGGCAAAATGAAAAACTATTGTTTCTTTTATAAACAGGTTTTGGATGCATATCTGTATATTTTGTGCATGTAAACACACTCAATGTGAGCAAGCTCATAATACAAGAGGCCACAGCAAACAATAGACACCAGAATAACAGCTTTCTCAAATATCTTATCACACGTAGTCAAACTGACTCCTGTTTGTTTGCAGGTGGGGCTGCGCAGGGGGCGGGACCTGTGGATGCACTCTGACCCTGTATCCCGTGGCAACAGCAGTAGTGTGGATGATGAGGTGTGTGAACAGAAGACGGACTGTGTGTTTCTTTATGTGTCAATGAACATCTCATCCATCATCTCTCTCTCAGGTGTCCGCTCTGGTGAACAGCATGAAGTCTGTCGGTGCTGATCTGAATCTCTCATTGGTCGAGCCGAATGTCTCTCAAGGGTTACCGCCGTCCTCATTCCAGCGCTTCCTGCGAGCCAAACAGATCCCAGGACTCGTGCTGACAGACCACCAATCAGCTTTCACCAACAGGTGTGACATCACGCGTGAAATCACTGTAAATATTGTAGTTGGCTCATCAGACGAGCTCATGACTGACGTCTGTCAACAGATACTACGAGGGTTTATACGACACCGCTGTAAATCTGAATGTGACGTATCCGTCTGGTCTGAGTCCAGACGACCAGATGCAGTATGTGACCGACACAGCCAAGGTACCACAAGACGTCTGTTGCCATAGTGACCGTGTGTTAGCTGTCTACTCTCAGTTTTGTCCTTTAAACGTCTTTCTGATTTCCCTGCATGTGTTGACCTGGAGCTTATTGCAGAAGGTTTGAGTCCATTATGAATAATTGGCTTGTGAGGAAAGATCTCGACTGATCTCAACATCACGATACCATACGTAACCCGACGCGGGTCCATTTTTAATGACATTTCCTTTTAAGTATTTTCACAAACTATTTGCAACAGAACGATACGGATGTTTGATATCGTCGTATCGATATTTTGAACACAGCCCTATATCAATCCGTAGTGAGACACCTACAATAAGTTGAACAGAATTATTCTGCCTTCTGTGAGTCTTTCACACATCACATTTAAAGATGGTATCAAATGCGTCTTCTGAGTGTTAAATCAATCCCGTCATGCATTGCTATGAGGTCAGTCATCTTGATTTAAATCAGTAATGTTTGTTTTCTCTCTCGCAGTCTCTCACTCATGTGGCCACGTTAGTCGCTCGCTCGCTTTACCTGCAGGCCGGAGGAGAAAAGAAAGAGTTGAACAACATCACCGCCGACCCCAAGATTGTGAGTCACATGACTAGAGACACACACAGTCACACTCACATGACTAACTGTGTTCAACTAGACTAAATGGACTCTCTCTCTCTCTCTCTCTCTCTCTCTCTCAGGTTGCTCAGTTGCTGTATGGTTTTCTGGTTCAGAAGAATAACAGCTGGTTCAGGTCTTTGCTGCCTCCAGAAGTCACAAAGAAGGACAGTTCACTGTTAGGTCAGTGTTTGGTCACACTGCGGTGGTTTTGAAGGAAGAGAATACTGTGTGAATAAACCAAACACAGAGACTCCGTTCTGCTGTTTAATAAAGGGATGTCATTTTTCCGTATAAATACGTATACGTATAAATTTGAATTCTTTAAGTTGTGGGGTGGGGGTTTGAGGATGTGCGCGTAGTCATCACACAGACGGCAAACAGGAACCTGCTACGCTCTCTACGTCACGCACACGCTTGTTATAGCGACCGCTTCATTTAGATCAGCGTTTTGTGAGTTATCTTGATGTATCCAGAGAGTCCGTGAATAAAAGATGTGCATAAGCAGCTGTTGCGGTACTCAAAAAAGCGTGTGGTGTTATTTATAAATAAAGAGGTGAACTGGACAGCGTTTGTAACGTATACAGAAATTCCTGATCGTGGAAGTTGAGACGTCTATATGATGTGCTTGAACATTAATCTATATACTGAGACTAAAATAGGCCGCGATTTAATGGCTTGAAACTAAACGTATGTAAAAACAGTACATTTACATGAATGATGATACACACACACATCTAGTGGATGTGTATGAAAGTCTCTTAAAGACACCGTGTTCTTTACTTAATGTGTCTTTAATGAATTATTGCAGAATAAATTCAAATTAAAAGTAGACCTTATATACAGTAAACTGGGTGCCAGTCAGAATCGGGTGATTATAATGGTTTGTTTTTGTGTTGATTAGTGAAAAATATCTATATTTGGCATAACAGCTGCCTTTTTTTAATCATGTAACATTAGAGATTAAATTCATGTTTGGGAGGTCGAGCGTGTGTGCAGTCTGGTGCTGATCACATGCCTGATACATGCGTTGAGTCTCTACTTAATGTAGATATTTGAAAGAACTAAAACTGCAGCATGCAGCGTATGAATGATGTAGATGTGTCATCTAGTGGCCTCAGTATTCTTTACTTTGTGTGTTTGATTATTGTTTAATGAATTATTACTGATTTTATAAATCAATTATTACTGATTTTATCAATATTACTGATTATTTACCAATCAAATGAAAAGTAGGCCTAATATAAACCACTCAATGGCTGCCATTGTTAATGCCATCTTATTTGACATCAGCATTAGATATTTGCACAAAGCATCAACCTATTTTATTAAATATTGTTAAACTAATAAACATTTTGAACTAATGCTTCCAAAATTGCCAGTCAGAAATGGGTAATTTATTATATTCGTTTGTTTTTGTGTTGCTAAGTAAAGAATATCTATTTTTGGGCAACAGTTGTCTGTTGTAGCATTTAATTAGTAACATTAAAGTGTATTTTTTGCGCTTAGCTGATCACATGCCTGTTAATACCAGACGCTGGATCACGGATGTGCGTTTGATCAAAAAACAACAAACACACACGTTCATGTTGATCACGTTCCTCTTGTGTTGTCTGAAGGTTCTGGTCCTCCTCAGTTCTACATCGGTCTGGGTCCGAGGGTCCACGGGCCGGCTCACAGCGTGACGCGCTTCGTGCAGTATATTCTGGCAAACCTGACGGGAACCGTGACAAACCTGACCGAGACGCAGTGTCAGAAACCCAGTGACATCAGCACCGAAAACACAGATGTGAGAAATGATTCATTTCATTCTGACACTCATTCAACCACCTGAAAATCACAAATGATTCAATCTTAATGTACTATATAAATCTAACCTTTAATTCGCATGTTGCACAAGATGGCGTTGGTGAGCGGGAGGCCAGAGTAACACTCATATCCTCCTTTTCCCATACAGTGTTACAGGACAGGAAATCAGTCTGCGTCTCACCGGCGCCATCTTGTGCAACTAGCCCAGATGACACTTCATGTCACTTTATTTTCACTTATATTTTCCCTTTTATTGCCTTTTATGAGTAAAGCATTAAAGATGAAATATTTGAAATGTTTTATTAGCTCATTTGTGACAAATACTCTGTATGTAGCACTGGTCAGTTTGTGAATGAAATTCAGAATGTGTTTGCGTTTGCATTTTAACCGATAGAAGATATCGTCTCTATTTGATTTCTCTCAGTTTTACTCGTACTTCTGGGTGTCGGGTCCATCCTCGGTCAACAGCAGCAGGGATCCGTTCTGTGTGCGAGCGTCCGTCCGTCTGTCTAAAGCCATCTCTCCTGCCTTCGAGCTGCTGGAGTACGGCTCCAGAGATTATTCCACGTGGACGGAGTCTCGCTGGAAGAGCATCAGAGCTCGAATCTTCCTGGTGGCCAGCCGAGAGCTCGAGGTAAAAAAACACCTTTACCGCGGTAAGAACACGCATCACGTGTGCTTTATTTGACATGTTATTATCTCTGTTGAATCCTGACAGATGTTAACTCTGGGGGTGGGCGTGGCCATCCTGCTCTTGTCTCTGTTGGTGACGTACTTCATCAGCTCGAAGGCGGAGCTTCTGTTTAGCGCTGCGCGTGAAGCGCCGGCGACGACCTACTGAACCAACAGAAGTGATCCATTCCCCTTTAACAGAGAAAGACTCGTGCACTGGAGCTACACAAACACTCTTGACAATAATTTATTCCAAGCTCACAGATCAAACAAACGCAAAACCACGTTTGAGCTGGTCTGGTCTGAATCGGTCTGGTCTGTTGTTCATATTCTTTTGTTATTGTTTTTATAATTACAGATGACTTCTGACTTTAACATGGGTGTCGCACAAATCTAGAAAGTTGATTTTAAGTGTTTAACATTGTTTCAGAATGATGGGACGACTGTGTGTGTGTGTGTGTGTGTGTGTGTGTGTGCGTGCGTACATGTGCATCAACCTGTGTGCTGAATGTGCAATAGTTTTGCGAGTCTGATGTTGGTATTTTAGTTTGGGAATATAATCCGGTCCCTTCTGTCTCGATCTGACCGAGCCGTCTGACAGTAAAACTCCAAACAGTGACCTTCACTTCTCATCATTTTTTCCTGTCGAGAGTTTTGGAGCTTTAAAAACCGAATGATAAATCATACGCAACATCTGCTTGTTGACGTGAGATAAATGAAAATCGTTTTTGATCAATGATGTCATTTTTTTTCTGAGAATTCGATGCCTTGAGAAACTGAATAAACGTGACTTTTTTCAAAAGGTTTATTCTGTTATTGAAATCTTGTGAAGAAACACCCATGTCACTCATCTCACCAGGAAAGCTTTAGAGACATCCGGAGGTTGTTTGTAAAATATTATTTTATGATCATTTCATATAACTAATTCACTAAATTTAAGAACTTTTATTTGTAGTACTGTAACAAAAATCTACCTAGGCACAATTTTATATATGAAATCAGCATTTATTAAAATGAGAACAATAAAAACATGTTAACGTATTTGCATATCAATTAAACAGTGTATTTTTATTTCTATGAGGATTTATAAGAAAAGTTTTTATATTCACACGCTTCTTTTGGATTACACACAGTAATATGTGGGAAGATCTTTCAATTATTTCAGTCAGTTTTCATTTATTCAATGATCTCAAAGCTTTAAAATAACATTAGAAACTTTGAAGAGCTCTTGCAAAATGAATTTCCTTGAAACTCATTTGATCAAGTGAAGTATACAAGGATACTTTACGTAGCACTAATAACCATGTGCTAGTATTATACGTGTAAGTATATTGTACTTTGAGACTCAATTTTAGAGTTCCAGTGGTTGCAATCTTCTTGGCCGATACCGGTTTCCGATTTTATTATAAGTGAAACCTGTCGATTCTGATTTATTATCCATAAACTATAATTGACAGTATATTTATAAAACAATATTTACTTTACTTTAATGCACAATTCTTTATAATAACAAAGAAGATTGGCTTGGAATGGGCAAGACGTGAGACTGACCGGCAGGTAAATCTTTGCACCTCTAAATTTGCCTGGTTTTAGTTCATAAAAGTGACTTTTACGTGGTACAGTAGTAAACTTTAAGTACTGTTCATTTAATATAATAGACTACTCAGCCAAGTTTAGAAGACTTCATTATACTTTATAGAGTTTATTGTGTGTGCGCTTCTGTTTCAGTTTAGCAGAAGGAAATGACTCCAATGTAAAAGAAGTCAGTAATATATCTGATAATCCATCTGCTCTTCTGAAGGAAATCTAAACCCGTCATCGAGAGCGTGCTCGAAATAATGAAGGAAGTCTGTGACATGAAACACACATGAACAGAGACACTTATTTATTTGTTTGTTACAATGAAACAGTGTAACTCTAATGACTTCAGTTTACCAGAAAGGAAACTTTGGAGACCGATTGCTCTTATTTTTCAAGCCGAACTTTAAGTTAAGTTAGTAATCAGCTATAAGTAAACAGAATAAACCCATTGTGAGTCATTTAACTTATAAATATCAAGTCAGTTTAATATGTTCATTTCAATGAAAACACTAGTACTCTTGATGAACAAAAATGTTTACAGTGTAGTTTTTAAAAAGTTGTAAAACTAGACTTATGTTGATGTAATTTATTGGCAATAGTTTGATCAAAGATACACGATAAAGACTTTAATGTTTAATATTCTTTACAGAAAAAAACAATAAAATGACTTGATGCAAAGCGTTCTGGGAACCAGAAATCCAGAAGTTTGAAGTTTTTACTTCAATTTGGCCAAAATTATATTTTACTAGACTAGATTGTTAATTGTTGGTAAACTGTTTAGCTGATAACTAACACAAACTCAGTGATATTACTGGAAATGTTCAAGACTGCTGAAGCACGTGGACTGAGGATTGTGATCTTCGTCATTCAACGTAATTACTGCTAATTCTTTTATTTTGATTGATTGTTATTTGTATTTATGAACATGTGTTTTGTTTTGGTTCTCACGTGTCAAAGGTGTCTTAAGGTATTTCTTAGTTTATTTATTGTCCACTTTAGCGTGTGAATCTGCAGCGTGATGTCTTCCATCACCGGTGTTGTGTCCAGTCATCAGTTACTGTCATTTAATTACTTTCCCCTTGAAAAGTCAAGTAAGGGATTACTCTTATTTTTCCTTTAATTTATTTACGGTTAATTCTGATGTCTTTTAACTAAACACTGTGTCTGCAATACTTGAATTGACATCAAAGTCTGACTTTAAAATCTGTGCTTCAATGTATAATTCTCACATTTCTCATACTTTGGTGGGTTAATAAGAACAGTTTATGTAGTTTTATATTATTTATTTGAATGAATTCAAAGAGTTGTTTCATGTCTTCACTGGAAACGTTTTTGCTGTAGGTATGCAGCTAGTTTCCAGTAACTTACTGTAGATTTATATTTATGTTATTTATTGGCAACCGTTTGTTCAAAGATAAATGAACATGCAAAGCATTCTGGGAACCAGAAATCCACTTAAACCTTTTTCTACTTTTTTCTAATTTTGGTTCCCAGAATGCTTTGCATGAGGCTGTTATTTGATCGTTTATTTTATGTAACGATAAAGACTCGTTCATGTTTAATGTTCATTTATGTTTGAACAAACTGTTGTGTTTTATTTAGTGTGAATTGTGTTGACGTGTGTGTGTTCTGTTGTGAAACAGGAAGAGGCAGGCGTCTGGTTTATGGTGTGTTAGAAGTTAAAAATGGATGCTGAAGTGAGAAACGCTTGACTTTGGGTGTTGCTGAATGGACAGTTTGTGAAACAGGCCACAGTTTCCTGATAAATGAGAAGTGTGTCACTGTTTCTAAACACATCTCATCTCTTTCTTTCTCTTAAAACGCTCCGGACTTTTAAAGGAACAATGCACCTGCTGGAAATGAGTTTGGTTCTTCTCTTGAAAGCTGGAAGTGTTGGTAAGATTATTGTCATATAAACATTGATCAAAATGCAGAAATCAGGCTTAATATAGATTAAGATTTTGTGGATTTCTTATTTACTCAAAGCCAAAGAAAACAAGCAAATCCTAACAAAACAAAGTTAACTTTATGAATGTGGTTAAGTAGTAACGTCTCTTCTTATTTTTCATGCACTTTGAGGCTTTAAGGTTTAGTTAAAACATTTGACTTGTTTTTGCTTTCATTGATATGAATCACATCAGTTAAGCACTTTTGAAAGGTTTTGATGTTTTATTGTTGTTTTTGCTTTAGTCGCTCAACAGGACTACGGATTGTGTTATATTCTGGACGGGATTCTGATCGTCTATGGCATCGTGTTAACGGTTCTTTACTGCAGATTAAGGGTAAGACTTCATCTATAATCTGATATGATATTTATATACGGCTCTTGAATATGTTTCTACTTCATTTAATCAAATTATTAATCATTAAAACGATTATTTCATATCATTAATTTAATGATAATTGTTTTACATTTTATTTGGTAACAAATTCATAAATAACTGACTATATTTTTTACAAGCAGGATATACAGAACCGAAATGAAAGCAGTTATATTTGTTCTGTTTTATCGGTTATTCGTTTTGATTTATCGATCATGTTTGAGAGGTCTTTGCTTTATTATCGTCCTTAATGTTCTAAGGGACATTTAATAGGAAAACTGTAAAGATTTCACTTAAACACCTTTTTCTTTACAATTGAGCAAATTGACACGACAAAATATGAGACTGTATGAAATGAAACTGTCCATAAATCTATAACCGTACACCACAACCGTTGTAAGTTCAAGTCTATCAAGTTTAAGCAATATTCCAGAATGAACGTTTTTTTAAGAATACTTTAGCCCGGGACGAATCTTATCTTAAGCCAGGACTAAACCTTAAACTGGGATATTAAGTCTCTTTTATAAAACAAATACTGTGTGCATCTTCAGATAAAACAAGGGCACTGACATGTTTTAAGATGTGTCAGGAGAAGTTATTTTCAACTCCAACATTCATTTTTGTCTGTGAGTAGCCCTAAACCATTGATGTTGTCTAACACTAGTACTGTATACTTGTGTACTGCGGGAGACTAAACGCTCGCTTTATTATTTATAAAGTCAACTTTGAAGTTGGGCTGTCGAACAATTAATGGTGATTAATCACATCCAGAATAAAGGTTTGTGTTTACATAATTAATGTCTGTGGACTGTGCATCTTAATCTAAACACAAAAACATACATTACATGTAAGCCTTTTAAGGACATATTTCGGGTATTTATCAATAATTAAAGGTAATTATATATATATTATATCTGCCAAATGAATAAATGTAAATATATATATATATATATATATATATATATATATATATATATATATATATATATATATATAATAAATACATAATGCAAAAATTAATGATTTTCATATTGGATATATTTTTCTTAAATATATGCTTGTGTGTCTATAAATACAATTGTGAACAGTACACAGACATGTATTATGTAATCACAACTTTTATTCTGGATGCCATAATTCATCGTGTGACATCCCTTCTTTTAAGTATACTTTAAATGAAACCGTAGTAAGCCTTGAGTGCACTACCCAGTATAGCCCAGTATACTAGAAAGTACACTAATAGCACACTTGCATGAATGTGTTTCTTATGTGAAAACGGAGAGTTTGAAGAGCTGTATGCAATGCTTCTGTTCTTCTCTTTATTTATTGTTTGTTTGTTTACTAACAGCAGCTCTGGACCTGACAGACTCTTTAAAAGCGTTCGATTAGTGACCTTATATAGATGACATGATAAATGACTTACATCATTCTAATGAAGCGTCACAGTATGCTGAGAATCTAAAGAGATAAAAACAACACAAAGTCATGATTGTTCATCGAATAATCGTTCATCGAGTTCGAATAAAAACTTGTAAATTATTGAAGTTTTATGTTCATGGTTCTCTTTCATTTATTGACAGATGCGGCCGGCTCAAAAACCAGAGGTGAGTTTGTGTTGTTTGTGTGTGTGTGTATTCTTCCTATGTCACGGCTGTGGTTTCCTGCTTTGACCGACCACAAAGTGCTATTAAAGCTCACATCATTTCAATCTTTAACTGTCTGAACGTTGTTGCGCACTTGTCATTTATTTCACACAAAGAATGCACCAGACGTTTCCGAGGCAAAACATTTTGACACTTTGGGTTTATCAGATCAAATTTTACAGACATGTTTAATAATGAAAACAAACTCAAAAGTGGCGAAAGAAGAAGAGAAAGAGGAATTAGTTTGTGTGACAAATGTGAAGGAGTCTTGAGCAACTGACTTGTGAAAACTTGTGAAAGGTTGCCTTGCCGGTTTTGTGTCTTTTAATGGTTACTGTCCTTTTTGTCTTTTCAGAAGCAAGACGCAGGAATCTATGCGGTATTCTTGTGTTTAAAATCCTTCAAATAGTCAGATTGATGAAATACTGCAGTGAGTACACGAGCTCATGTGTTTTTATGTCTGCTTCTCTCAGGGTTTGGGGCGTCAAGATCAGGACCAATATGAAACTCTTCCTGGACTGCCGAAAAAACCAATTGGCTAACACAAACCTATTCTGTAAAATACAGACTCTCATTTTGCTTGAAATTATTTTGAATATGTTTATATTAAGATATGAGTACTTACCTAGTTTTTAGAGCTCTAACCAACAGTCTGCAAGACAAAAATTGCACACATTCTTAAAATATAACTTCTAAAGTTCTAAAGGCTGCGTCCGAAGTGACTTAACCACTTGACATGACATATTTGGCCCAAGTGTGCTAGTGGGCATGAAGATCCCAAGTGAGCATGTAGTATTTCTAACCCGATGGGACACAAGTGCAAACATGTAACGTTAATTAATTTTGTGTTTCTAATTATGTGAGAAACACACATGTTATCCAAACATAGAATAAATAAAGATATAACCTTACAATGTAGTATAACCTACACTGAAAGCTTTCCAAAACATCTCGCGAGACCCGAGCAAAAAGTCTCATGATATATCCAGAACGTGATGCATGATGGGATACACTTAGCCCTGAATAGCTTTCGGAAGCGGATTTTTTTGCTTGTGGTAAGATTTTCAATAAACTAAATGAAATAACTAAACCAGGAGTTCTCAACTTTTTTAGTTCATTTCAAATACTTTTAGATAGCGTTCACAATTATACCGGTATTGAGGGACAGGCACTACAATCTTATCAGACAGATATCAATTTGTCCATTTAAATGGGGAATCATCAAATCTAACGCAAGTAAATGATGGATTACCTCAGGGATCAGTTCTAGGACCCTTGCTGTTCTCCATATACATGCTTCCCCTTTAAACATTATTATTATACAACTCTGGCAGCTGCATTCTGAACTAACTGTAGTTTGTTTATTGATGATGCAGGACAAACACTAAGTAGCGCATTACAGTAGTCAAGTCTTGAGGTCACTGTAATACAGTTCGTATAAGTGTGGAGGAAAAGAGGCGGGGTCGGCGTGGCTGGGAGACCAGAAATGATATTTATTAAAGTAAAATATAGCGCCACTGCGCTTCTCAACAACGTATAACTCTGAATCAACTTGATATCCGGTTCGCTCGTAGACTTTGTGGATTCGTTCCGTTCCACACGAGCAGCGCACAGATGTCTCCCAGCCAGTCTCTCTCAGCTTTGCCTGCTGACTGCTGGCATTTTAAAGAGTCTCCTCACCAATCACTGTAACGAGACACATGTGATCTTAATATGCATTTGACCTACAAATCACCGTCCTTCCCGCGCCTCTTCCCTTCGGTGCAGACTCCGTTAAACCTCGCCCCCCTTGCCACAGTCACAAATGCATGAATAAGCTTCTCTGCGTCAGCAACACATAGAATATTTAGTAATTGAGAACAATGGTTTGAAACCAAGTCTAAAGAGGTTCGAATCGAAGTCCAAAGAGGTTTGAGTCCAAGTCTAAAGAGTTTTGAATCCAAGTCCAAAGAGGTTCGAGTCCAAGTCCAAAGAGGTTCGAGTCCAAGTCCAAAGAGGTTCGAGTCCAAGTCCAAAGAGGTTCGAGTCCAAGTCCAAAGAGGTTTGAGTCCAAGTCCAAAGAGGTTCGAGTCCAAGTCCAAAGAGGTTCGAGTCCAAGTCCAAGTCTAAAGAGGTTCGAGTCCAAATCCAAAGAGGTTCGAGTCCAAAGAGGTTCGAGTCCAAGTCCAAAGAGGTTCGAGTCCAAGTCCAAAGAGGTTCGAGTCCAAGTCCAAAGAGGTTCGAGTCCAAGTCCAAAGAGGTTCGAGTACAAGTCCAAAGAGGTTCGAGTACAAGTCCAAAGAGGTTCGAGTCCAAGTCCAAAGAGGTTCGAGTCCAAGTCCAAAATGGTTCGAGTCCAAATCCAAAGAGGTTCGAGTCCAAGTCTAAAGAGGTCCAAGTCCAAAATGGTTCAAGTCCAAATCCAAAGAGGTTCTAGTCCAAGTCTAAAGAGGTCCAAGTCCAAATCCAAAGAGGTTCGAGTCCAAGTCCAAAATGGTTCAAGTCCAAATCCAAAGAGGTTCGAGTCCAAGTCCAAAATGGTTCAAGTCCAAATCCAAAGAGGTTCGAGTCCAAGTCTAAAGAGGTCCAAGTCCAAAGAGGTTCGAGTCCGAGTCCATGTCAAGTCCAAATGAGACAGTCAAGACAGGGACAGAAAAAAGAATCCTTTTCAAAAATCAAGACAACATACTTTATTTGTAATGATCAAAAGCAGATCAAATTAGGTCATTTTATTTACTTTAGGTGTAGCAATTTCACCAAAGTCACATAAAGCCGAAGAGTAACTTTAGATTTCCAGTCTTTTCATTGCAGTGTAACAATCACACTCTGGGCTGTCGATGGATGATGCTCCCGTTCTCTGCTTGTTGACTTATCAATGTTAACTGCATTAAATCAACATCACTTTTGTCACCGCTATTAATGTTTAAAGAGTAGACCATCATTATTGTGATCAGTATCTGCTTTAGTTGGGTTCTTGATTAATTGTCTGTTATAACAGTGTGTTAAAATACAATTACCCATCACAAAAAGTTACCTACTCAAAGAGGAAAGTCCAACTAAAGCAAACTAAAATATATGCTTCATCAATGGTTTTATTTGGAAGGAGAAAATATCATCGGACTCATGTGGCAAGTCCAATGAAAAACGTCTCGACTCAAGTACTACAGCACCGCTAACAAACACCTTATGTCCTCAAGCTGAAATCGCGTGCATAATCACTCCAGGCAGCTGTCAATCCAAACCTGACTAACCAATGAGAGCAAAGCTCGGGGAAACCCCGCCCCCACAGAAGAGGTTTGCGCCAGCGTTGAAGCTAAACTTGTGTTTATGTGGCTCTTAAACAAAACTCAAGTGGAATTAATATAAACTTAACAGGCAAAAAAGAATGTAGTATATTTGAAAATCTTTATTTCTCGCCATTTTGTTTATTGTTTTCAAATTCTTATTTCTCGTTTCTTCTGTTGTTTATTTGTTCATCTATTAGAAGTTTAATTTTTTCAGACGGAAGTGAAGTACAAACTCGTTTTAAACCATTTACTATTTCTAACGTAATATCCTGAAATCTATAGCTTTCCTATTGCTCAGTGGTTACAGCATATACCGCAATGCCAAGGTCATGGGTTCGATGTGATTGCACAAAGTAAACGATCTAGAATATTTCAAAGCGTCTGCCAGTTGAATTCATGTAAAGATATAAGAGTTCACAAGAGTATTTGATGCTGAAACTAAAACTAACACACAATGTGCCGGTGTAGTGTTTACCTGAGCTGTCACTGAAGTCATATTGAGCGTTTTTAGTCATATTTAATAACTCTCTCACTGAAAAGTTTTGTGAATATTGAAGCGGATGTGACATTAGTGTTTGTGTGTTGAGTCGAGGTGTGAACAGGACAAACCAGTTCAGATGCAAATTCTTCAAGTTTCTGCTGAACAGTCACACAAACACCTAAAGAATCTGAGCGAGAGTGTGTGTTTGTGTGTTTGTGTGTGTTCAAACCAAAGGTCAGTATGTGTGTGGTGGGTGGAGCACACATGGGTGCATAGGTGTGTGTGTGTGTGTGTGGCTCACCTGAGATAACAGATTTACACACACAGAGAGAGAGAGAGAGAGAGAGAGAGAGAGAGAGTTGAACGTGTCTCTCCTGCACAGAAGGAAAATCAACTAAAAGAGTTTTTGAGTCTTCGCACAGAATCGGTATATCGAGCTTCATGAGAGCCACCTGCAGCTTTACTGTTTTTTGAGAATGTTGTGGACTTTACACGAGCGGCGGATGATGAGAAGATCAAAATGAAGTAATCTGGATTATATCAGCGCAGGAGAAGAACAGACCATCAGAGATGTCATGAGAAACAACACGGCGATTGAGAACTGACCTCTGAATCAAACTACAACATGACCAAACTCCTCACCTGTATCACTTTCATATTCTGCAGAGCAATGCGTAAGTCTCTCTCTCTCTCTCTCACATACAGTTCTCGCTTTACAAAGAGATTTGTGTTAGTTTGTATATTATATAGTGAAATCTCTTCAGTGTTTATATGTGATTGTTCAGCTACAGATTGTCGTGTGCTCAGTGAAACCATTACCCTGGAAATATGTGTGTGTGTGTTTAGTGATGAGGTGTGTATTGTGTTCAATGTGGCGTGTCAGGTGTGTTTGTGTTCTGCGTCTGCAAGGTGAACAGGAACAATAACCAGATCTGCCGGGTGACATTCTCCGCGAATGTCTCACTGATTTCTTCTTTCTGTCTCATTCTGGTCTCGTGACGGCAGGAAGTCGAGGGCGTTGAGAACTTCTCCCAAGAATTGCTTTTTCACTTCCAAACAATGCGTACAATTAATAACACGTCTCTGAATACGTAAACAGACTATTAAACGCTTAAACAAGTGTGGAACACCAGAGCAAACTCTGAATGAGAATAAGTTTGATTGACAGGTGACTCTTGCTATCGTAACTTTGTATAAGTCTGATCTGGTTAAGGATACTTCTATAAAGGTCACACATGGTTTACTTGTATCTAATAAGTATACTCATATTGATGAACTAGTAGTGTACTAATTAAACACTATCTCAAGATTAATCAAAAGATTGAGTACAAGTATAGACAGAAGTCAAGCATACTTAAGTGTCATTCAAGACTATTTCTGAGCAGTATATCACAAGGTTGAAATGAAGTAAACACTTTTCATGTGATGTCGAGCACAGAACGTGAGAAAGTGAATGTATGTGGTTTGGGTCAGTGTCAGTTTATTATTAACTGAACATCTCTCACACACATTTACTCCGGTTGACCTCGACTCTCACCGCGGTAAATACAGTCATTGTTAGATGTTCACTCTGTGTGTGTGTGTGTGTCGTCAGTGTATGTAGATGGTGATTTCATCGAGCCGTCTCCGTCTATGTCCCTGCGATCATATATCAACACACGGACTCGACTGCCGTGTCGCTTCATCGTACAGGAGGACGAGCGGGTGGTGCAGGTCACCTGGTCCAGACAGAAACCTGAAGGAGAGAGAGAACAAATCATCATCGGACACTTCACTGAGGGACCCAAAGGTGTGTGTGTGTGTGCAGTAATATTGATTTTTCATCGCAGATCTCAAAGACTCTTTTTCTAAAAGTAGTGGTAGTCTTATTTAATTAACACTGCATATAGGAATTTATTGTGTGTCTGATATTTGACCTGTGTTTTGAATTCCATAACCTTTTATGTTTTACTTAGTCATTTTTTTTCTTGTACAGCTGCTTTGTAACAATGAAAATTGTAAAAAGCGCTATATAAATAAAGCTGACTTGACTTGACTTGACTAAAATGAAATAGCAAACATTTCTATATAATCTCATGATGTCTAGGAGAAATAAAAGAGAGGGAGAGAGAGATATTAAAGGGAATGTTTTGATGTTCTCACTGTCATGATGACATTTAGACATTTATTCATTTAGCAGACACATCTCCAAAGCGACTTACAGAGAGTTCAGGGACCAATGAAGGGATTATGATGGTTTGTCAAAATCAGTAGAGCGGCGTTCACTGAAGTCAAACATCATCGCCACGCTTCAGTAAATGTGAAATATCACAGTAATGTTGTTTATCTGGGACCGATATCTGTATTTTGATCTGTTGGGTCAACTGCAGTGATTTCACCAAACAAAGGGAACTTACAATACTTTCAAAGTTCAGTTTCAACATGTTTATGAAATGTTTTCACAAGGAATTGCAGATCTTTATCTTTTCTCTATTTTATGGCCGAAACCTCAACTTCTGGATCGCTAGAGCCAACACTTACAAAAGTGTTTTACTACAGTAACCATGCACTGTAAAAAATAGGGAAACCATTATAGGTTTTAAGGATTTATATTAAACAGTTTTCTCAATTTTTCTTGTAAAGTTGCTGTCTTATTCTGAATTTTTACAGTTTCTGACCGTATTTCAAAAATAAAGTGTGCCAGAAATAAACTGTAAATGATCGGTCAAAATGTCATTTTTCTCACTGTTTTCTCATAAATTTGCGGTCTTTTTCTGCGTTTAAAAAATACATAAATTTCTGTAAAGTAAGAGTTTTTTACTGTGTATTTTAGTCATGATATTTATAGTACAATTGTGCTTAAAATGCGGATCAATCTGAAAAACCAATAACACATGGCTACTACGCTTTTACTACAGTAAAACCATGTTTGATTTTCCCAAAGAGTCCGAGTGTACTGCTGTAGTTTTGCCGCAGGTTTGCCAGTAACTTACTTTAGATTTAATTACTGCTTAATAGTATTTTTCTATCTGTACTGATTTCAATTTGAGTTCAACTTTACTTTAATCAAAATTACACAAACACAAAATGAGAAAGAGTCTCGTTACTGCAACGTGTAGTAGAAAAAATGACATTCTTCCCAAGCGTTTGTCTTGTTTTCTAGTAAAACCATTTGAAACGTCTCAATTTAAGACACATTCACATAACAATAAAAGTGACCAAAGATCAGTGTTGGGAGTATAGATAGTAAGTGGAAGGACCTCAATGGAAATAAGCCCTGTGTTATCCTGACTTTGTTTTGTTTCTTTTAATGTATGATGCAAAGATGTAACGTATTTTAAACAAAATGGTCAAATAAAATCAAGCAAGTCATTAGTTACTGTAATTTCATTACTTTACCTTGAAAAGTAAAGTAAGGGATTACTCTTATTTTTCCTGTAATTTAATGTAATCGAACTAAATACTGTGTAATATACAATAGTGGAAATGACATTTATCTTTAAAATGCATGCACATATATATTACTTTAGTCAGATAATGTTAAAAATATAGTTGTTTATGATTTATGTGAATGAATGTAAAGAGCCGTTTCATGTCTATCATTGAATCACTGGACTTATCAAGGTTGATGTAGGATAAAGAAAGTATTGAGTAATAAGTCGTTCAATACGTTTTGGAGAGAGTCATTTGTACAGTAATGTAATGACACTATTGAATACGTCATTAGTAACTAGTAATTCATTACTTTTTCAGAGTAACTTGCCCAACACTGCCAAACATTTTAAGTCTTGTTTTCTGAGTACTAGGTACGTTTATGTTCAAAACAAAATTGTAAATTAAATCGACAGTAATGATGGCAAAGTTTTACACTGTGATGGTTATTTATGAGAGATGTGATATTGTCTGACATTATGAGATGAGACTCGGGTCAGAACTCTAAACATCTTCTTCCTGAAACTGTGTGTGTTTGTTCATTTCAGCGTCACCTGATTTTGTGAGCCGTGTTCAGTTTGAGAGTCCTGAACCGACTGTGGACTCGACGCTGTTGATTCTGAACACAATGAAAACGGATCAGGCCGTATACACCTGCCACATCACCACATTCCCCTCTGGAAACTTTGAAAGCCAAATCAGTCTGACCGTCTGGAGTACGATCATAATTCTCCATTTCTCTTCCTTATAAATCAACAAGTGTGTTATATTAATATGACTGTACTGTTGTTTTGCTTCACTCTGGTAGTTCTGCCCATCTCCGCTCTGGAGCCGGTCATCCTGCAGGAAGGTCAGACGTTTGGCTCGGCCGCCTCCTGTCGTTCTGTCGGCCTTCCTCCTCCTCGTCTCTCCTGGGACACGGACATTCCCGGACAGTCTCAGAACCGAACCGGAGAGGGCGGCTTGGTGACAGCACAGTTCTCTCTTCACCCATTACGCAGCATGAACGGCCGTCGTCTGGACTGTCTAGTGTGGCATCCGGCTCTAGACGGACCCCAGAGACTCCGGAACAACGTCGTCGTGCACTGTGAGTTCACAGGGAAACATCTTCAGCGCACGTGAGGTGTTTAACACACAGAAATGAGCTGATGAAATGTTGATGTGTTGCATTTGCTGTAGATCCACCAGATGCAGTGATCGAAGCTTTTGGTTCCTGGAGATCTGGACAAACGGAAGCAGAACTCAGATGCGCTGTTAAAGGAAACCCACAACCTCACAACATCACCTGGAGCAGGTATAACATCATCATCAGCTCACCAAGACAAAATATCATGAATTTGATCATTATCACTCTCAAGTTGTTCCAAATCTGTCTTAGTGTCTTAGTTTTGAAGAACACAGAGAAAGATATTTGGACGAATGCTATAACCAAACAGATTTTGGGCTCAAAACAAAGACATTTATACACATTTGGAACAACTTGACTAATTCATGACAGAATGTTTGTTTTCGGTTGAACTATCCCTTCAAAACAAAACCTTGACAAGCATTACTGAGGGTCCACGTTTCCCACCAAACTAACATCAGAACATGATCACAAATCATCGCCTGAGTCACATTTAAAGCAACACATTTGTGTCTGAAATTTGCGCACGTTAAAAAATAAATACGACTTCACGTTGTGTCAATCACATTTACATACTGCCTCCGATATTTACGTGTGTCATAAAAAATTCGGACTGGGTTCGATTTTCTGCGTTTTTCGCATCCGTAGCGAGCATTTTGACAATTCAGAGACACCTTACAAACCAGCGCCAAATACAACAAACACATACGAAAAAATTGGACTGTATGTGAAAAGACCTTTAATCTGACATGGTGTCAAAATCTCATTCAAATACCATCACATACTTTTTGTACGGGATGCTTGGAGACGGTCTGTGGAAACGTGTGTGAACATTATAAATGATGTATATTGCAAGATAAGGTTTACGGCCAGGCAAACAGTATAAAACAATTTGCAAACGGTGGCGAGGAACCCAAAACTCCATTGGAGGAGAAATAAAACCTCAGAGGGAAACCAGGACTAACCAGGGGATTCCAGTTCCCCTCTGGCAAAAACTGCAGCCTCTGCACAAGCTCAACAGTGCTGCACAACAAGGCAAAATATATTTTTTTAATGAAGATTATCATTGATTGTTTTAATAATGAATCATTCATTCATTCATTTATTTCTTATAAGAGAAATAAAATGAGTGTAATTGTTGAAACACACGAAGAGTCTGGAGGTGTGAATGAATGTAGATTGTCCAGGTGAAATCATCTGGATGTGATGAGAAATGTTTGAGTTGATAGTGAGATCTTCACTAATATTGACTTTTGATGGCAGACGAATCTGAGCTCAGTTTGACACATTGTTGACGTCTCTTCTCAAACGCTTTAAACATTTATGACTCTTTTTCTCAGGAGAAATATCCGAGACATTTGCTCTCACTTTAATGTCATTGGAGACATAACTGAGATATTAAAGTGTGATTTCTCTGTCTCATGTGTAAACTTGCAGGAGTGACAAGAAGTTTTCGATTGGCGCTTGTGATTCTCTGTGTGTGCCGTACGCATCAGACACTGGATTCGTTGTCTAGCATGTGTTATCCACACTGAGTAAGGATCTAATGACACAGTCAGATCTCACATCTTCACAACTCAACGTCACGTTTCATCCAAGCCCTGTTTCTTTTCTCTAGTTTAACTTCAACACAAAGCGTTTTTGAACTGCGGCAGTAATGCATATTCACTCGCTCCTTTCAGGAGAAAAGAAAAGAGGCGGTGTTCCGTTACAACCTGAGAGTATCGAGTCTGCACGAGCGCTTTCTCCCAAAAGAAAAGCAGAAATGAAAAGAGAGAAAAGAGCAGGATGCTGATGTGATGAGGGCGCGGCAGTGAATCCAGACGCTTCATAAGCCTTAAATAACCCTTCTGTCCTCTAATCATTGTTTTAACACGCACACACATACACACCTGACATCAGATGAAAGACGCTGCTCTGAACTCAAGCATCACTATTAAAACTGTAAACAATGAGACAGAAACAGTGATGAATCTCATCCTGCAGGTTGTGCTACAAGTGAAAAACATCATTCGTTCACTTTGCAGACATTGAGACTTGAGAGGATACCTTAGCAACCACATAATAAAATACAGAGATGAGACAGTTTGGTGGATTTGTCTTGTGCGATGTGTTGTGTTTTAGAGTTTGTGTAAATTGTGATGTGAAGGTGCACAGCTAATGAATGCTGTTGTGTGTTTTACATGAATCATGCAACAGTCACATTATAATTACAGAGACAAAGAGAGTTAAAGTCAGAAACCTGAGAGGCTTCCATGTGCCGTTTGATGTCCGTGTGTGTGTGCTTGTGTGTGTGTGTAAGTGTGTGCTTGTGTGTGCTTGTGTGTTTAAGTGTGTGTGTGTGTGTGTGTGTGTGTGTGTGTGTGTGTGTGTGTGTGTCTGTGAGTGTGTGAGTGTGTGAGTGTGTGTGTGTGTGCGTGTGTGTGTGTGAGTGCGTGTGTGCGTGTGTGCGTGTGTGTGTGTGTGTGTGTGTGTGTGTGTGTGTGTGTGTCTGTGAGTGCGTGTGTGTGTGTGTCTGTGAGTGCGTGTGTGTGTGTGTGTGTGAGTGCATGTGTGTGTGCGTGCGTGCGTGCGTGCGTGTGTGTGTGTGTGTGTGTGTGTCTGTGTGTGTGTGTGTGTGTGTGTGAGTGCGTTTGTGTGTGTGTCTGTGAGTGTGTGAGTGTGTGCGTGTGTGCGTGTGTGTGTGTGTGTCTGTGAGTGTGTGAGTGTGTGAGTGTGTGCGTGTGTGCGTGTGTGCGTGTGTGCGTGTGTGCGTGTGTGAGTGAGTGCGTTTATGTGTGTGTCTGTGAGTGTGTGTTTGTGAGAGTGTGTGTGTGTGTGTGTGTGTGTGTGTGTGTGTGTGTGTGTGTGTGTGTGTGTCTGTGTGTGTGTGTGTGTGTGTGTTTGTGAGAGTGTGTGTGTGTGTGTGTGTGTGTGTGTGTGTGTGTGTGTGTGTGTGTGTGTGTGTGTGTGTGTGTGTGTGTGTGTGTGTGTGTGTGTGTGTGTCTGTGAGTGTGTGTTTGTGAGAGTGTGTGCGCGTGTGCGCGTGTGAGTGTGTTTATAGCATGTCCATGAAGAGCATTATCATTAAACACATGTGATCTCATCATCTTAACTTCCTCTCCCTCCAAACACGTATTCTCAGAAATACGTCACAATTCTACAGAAAACACGTGTGAAACTCTGTGTACTGTAATCAGAAAATAACTCCATGAATCAGGAAAACACAACTTGAACATGTATGACAGACTCTTGCTACATGTATGTTGTTCTGTCTTTGTAATTTAGGATGGGTGGACATTTACCGGCCGGTGTGTTAGTTCAGGGTGATAAACTCATCTTCAGTCGACCTCTGAACGTGACAGATGAAGGCGTGTACGTGTGTCAGACTGCAAACCTCATGGGCAGCGTTAAATCTGAATTTCAACTGAATATTGAAGGTAAGCGTTCAACATTAACATCAAAACATGAATCATGAACACAAACACACGTGTGCTTTACACGCATCTACATGTGTTACACACACACACACACACACTCCAGTTCTCAGTTTCATTTAAGTCAGGTTATTCTCAGAGGTTTCTGCTAAAATCCCTCAAGAAAAGTAAAAACAGAAACAAAAAATGATTTGGGTAAATGTGATGAGAAATGTTTGAGTTTACAATGAGATCTTCACTAATATTGACGTTTGATGGCACACATTGTTGACGTCTCTTCTCAAACTCTCATGACAGACACATTTGACACATTTATGACTCTCAGGAGAAACATCTGAGACTGAATTTTCCATTTGCTCTCACTGGAACTTCACTTCTCACATTCATGACATTGTTGTGTTTGATTTGTTTCCTGAACACACAGATGAAGTCGTCAGTCCTCTCATGACTGATCCTGAGAAACTGCTGATCATCATAGGAGCATCTGCCGCTGGATTACTTGTTATTACTCTGGTCATCTTTTTCATTCACATGAACTGTCATCTCAGACACAGGAACAGAAAGCTGAAAAGAGCCCTGAGCGTGCGGACGTGAGTTCATCGTCTTTGATGTCACACAACATGATTCACAGTTACACTGGGTTACAAACCATTACATTCTTTTCTCAGAGAAGAGATGATCAGCCTCTCGCGACAGGTGTCCATGAGAAGACTCAACTCCATCAACACGGATCCCAGACTACCGGTACATCACCGACCACACACACACACACACACACACTCATTCACACTCATACAAACACACCTAAACGCACACACAAATGCATGCACACACACACAAACACTCACGCACACACACACACACACGGCTCAGTTTCTTTATTAAATGAGTGTTGGTTATTGATCTTGTATGTTTAGGCTGAAGAGCGTTCATTGAGCCACATGGATGGACTGATGAGACACAGTGTGTTATCAGTGGAGGTCAGTTACTGTCTGTCTGTGATGATGTGATCAGATAAAAACACCTGTCTGTCTGTCTGTCTCACTGTCTGTCTCACTGTCTGTCTGTCTGTCTGTCTGTCTCACTGTCTGTGATGATGTGATCAGATAAAAACACCTGTCTGTCTGTCTGTCTCACTGTCTGTCTGTCTGTCTGTCTGTCTCACTGTCTGTCTGTCTGTCTGTCTGTCTGTGATGATGTGATCAGATAAAAACACCTGTCTGTCTGTCTGTCTCACTGTCTGTCTGTCTGTCTCACTGTCTGTCTGTCTGTCTGTCTGTGATGATGTGATCAGATAAAAACACCTGTCTGTCTGTCTCACTGTCTGTCTGTCTGTCTGTCTGTGATGATGTGATCAGATAAAAACACCTGTCTGTCTGTCTCACTGTCTGTCTGTCTGTCTCACTGTCTGTCTGTCTGTCTGTCTGTGATGATGTGATCAGATAAAAATGTCTGTCTGTCTGTCTGTCTGTCTGTCTCACTGTCTGTCTGTCTGTCTGTCTCACTGTCTCACTGTCTGTCTGTCTGTCTGTCTGTCTCACTGTCTGTCTGTCTGTCTGTCTGTCTCACTGTCTGTCTGTCTGTCTGTCTGTCTGTGATGATGTGATAAGATAAAAACACCTATATATCTGTCTGTCTGTCTGTCTCACTGTCTGTCTCACTGTCTGTCTGCCTCACTGTCTGTCTGTCTGTCTGTCTGCCTCACTGTCTGTCTCAATGTCTGTCTGTCTCACTGTCTGTCTGTCTGTCTGTCTGTCTGTCTGCCTCACTGTCTGTCTGTTTGTCTCACTGTCTGTCTGTTTGTCTGCCTCACTGTCTGTCTGTTTGTCACACTGTCTGTCTGTCTCACTGTCTGTCTGTTTGTCTCACTGTCTGTCTGTTTGTCTCACTATCTGTCTGTCTCACTGTCTGTCTGTCTCACTGTCTGTCTGTCTGTCTGCCTCACTGTCTGTCTGTTTGTCTGTCTGTCTGTCTGCCTCACTGTCTGTCTGTTTGTCTCACTGTCTGTCTGTCTCACTGTCTGTCTGTCTGTCTCACTGTCTGTCTGTTTGTCTCACTATCTGTCTGTCTGTTTGTCTCACTATCTGTCTGTCTGACTGTCTGTTTGTCTCACTGTCTGTCTGTCTCACTGTCTGTCTGTCTGTTTGTCTCACTATCTGTCTGTCTGTCTGTCTGCCTCTCTGTCTGTCTCAATGTATGTCTGTGTCACTGTCTGTCTGTCTCACTGTCTGTCTGTTTGTCTCACTGTCTGTCTGTCTCACTGTCTGTCTGTTTGTCTCACTATCTGTCTGTCTCACTGTCTGTCTGTCTGACTGTCTGTTTGTCTCACTGTCTCACTGTCTGTCTGTCTCAATGTCTGTCTGTCTCACTGTCTGTCTGTCTCACTGTCTGTCTGTTTGTCTCACTGTCTGTGCAGGATGACCTTAGAGGTCGACAGGGTGAGTTTGACAGTCTCGGACGTCCTGCCATCTACACATCATACCGGCCCGACAGAACCAGTCAGAAACAGAGAGATCATGAAGAAGATATAAAGGAACGAATTCGGAGAGTCGAGTCATACGTGAAGAGCAGCAACATGTCTCTGGTGAGAAGCTCCTCACATCTGTGTGTGTGCCTGTGACCTCATGTCTTTATTGACTTATATAACATTCTTCTGAAGCTTGTGAATTATTAGATTAGATTAGATTCAACTTTATTGTCATTACACATATACAAGTACAGTGTAATGAAATGTAGTTTAGGTCTAACCAGAAGTGCAGTTAGCAAGTGCAGGATATACAGTTAAAATAAATACAGAATACAATATTGAGAAAGTATTATACAGTTATGAAAAAAAAGTTACAGTAGGAATGTTCTATGATAATATGACAGTAGGTATGTACTATGAACAATATATACAGATGACTATATACTATGAACATTAACACTATGAACATTAAGGTACAGGTGGATATGAGCAGATAATAATTTCTGTCTTCAGTAATGATGCACACTGGTTGGTGGGTGAGGAGACCCCTGGTTTGAATATAAAAAGTTGTAAATAGAAAAGCGCTATTAAATGCTTCATCGATTCATTCTGGTGAAAAATTAACTCGTGAGCCACGTAGCCAGACATAGGCTGCGCCCGAAATCACATACTTCCATACTATATAGTAGGTGAAAACTATATAGGAGTAGGAGTCATGAATAGTGTGCCGAAACCTCAGTATGCAACAAAACAGTAGACGATGGTCCACTACTTCAGCTGAGATACATGAGTGTGGATGGAATGGACATTTATCTATCCCATGATGCCACGGGAGCTGAGCGACGGTCACATTTGAAAAGTAAATCAGATAAATATAGCAGAAAACTTTAATGAAGATGTCTGTTTTAAATGAATTTCTTATGAGTAAATGATGTTTCTTATCATCGTCATGTGTAGGTTGTTGTTAGTATATCATACGGGTCACATGACCATTGATTTGTTACGGTTGTGTGCAGTAGCGCTCCCTGCAGGAACACTGAAGACACAACACCACAAACAGCTCAATATGTCTCTAATTCTGACATGTTTTTCACACATTCAATGAACATTTGAGAAAGAAGTGAACAGTTTGGAGACCATTCATTAAAATAGACAGTTTCAAATAATACACTCAATAGAAATAAAAGTGATGCCATTCAGTTAAAAGCATAAAAATGTCTTTCTTTTTATGGCATTATAACCTTTACCCATTTCGTGAAACAGAAAGATTGTGGACATTAAAGGTTCTTCGAAGGACCAAGCACCAAGAATAGTTCTTCTATGGCATCGTGCAGCACTTTTATATATAAGCGTGTATATTTATAACATTTAAAAATATAATTTATTTTAAATTTTTTATATTAACATCAGGAGATGTTAAAGCACACTTTAATGGTCAAACTCAAGATGACGTGATGCCTTTATTGTCTTTCAGGATTCAGGACTTCACAGGGATCAGAGTTCTCCTCCTCCATCCATGAGCTCCGGTCCGGCTGCAGACGTCTGGACTCGTGGTTCTCGTAGAGAGATTCTCAGACGGGAAGACGAAGAGAGAGACAGAAATCCTGAAGGGGACGAGGGAAGCGCTGCTGTGAACTCTCATCGCTTATCTGAAGCTGTGAGCAACTACTTTCAGTGCAGCAACGGCGGACTCACTCCGAAAGCAAACCCAAACGCCATCATCCTACAGCCGCGAGGAGAAGTCATCTGAAACACTTTACAAGAGATGGCTTTCCTCAGCCTCGTTCTGAACACGAAGGATTTCCTTCAACTCAAAAGATGTCGAGCGTTGAGTTGTTAAACGGGATGTGAGGGGACGGTGAACTGGATTATATATCAGCTTCATTCAGTGTCAACAACAATAAAGACTGAAATATCTCTGACACTACAGCACATCTGCTGTTGATGATACATGTTGTTGGTTTAGACACAGTCTACCTCTCTACACAACACAGTGCCAAAACAACAAGTTGAATCATGTGTGAAAGACATTTTTAGACTTTAGTTACAATGTTTTCTAGCCCAGCAAGTGAGCTTGCTGTTGTTGATATGATTTCCTGAAGATTGTGAACACTGACCTCGGCCTGATTTCACAGCAATTCACAACTGTTTTCTACACATTTGTATGATGAGAATGAAATTCAAAAATCTTTTTTTATTCTTTAGTTGAGATATTATGGCTTAAATCAAAACAAACCAACTGCAGTTTGATTGATTTTTAAAGGGGTCATATGGCACGAAGACGTGTTTTTCTGTGTCTGTGATATAAGTTGCTCATGCATGTATTAGACACGTTAAACAGCTAAATGTAAAGGGTTGTAAACAAAAGATGCGTTCTATCTAAAAGCGAATGCTCACCCAGACCTGCCTGAAACGCTTCATGTAGCCACACCCCCACAAATCTACATCAGCTCGTGGTATGATTTGACTAAGACCGCCCACATGTAAACGCAAGTAAGGTGGGCGACCTGTCAGGACAATTGAAGAGGAACCTGATGTTCCAAATATGGTCAGAGGCGTTACATTTCCGTCAGACGCTTGCAGTATTTGACCAATCACTACGCTCTGGTTAACTGGCCAATCACAGCACACTTTGCTTTTCAGAGCGATGAGCTTTGTAAATAATCCGTAAAATACAGCGTTTTTTTAACCTTAAATCGTGTATACACATTGAATTACATCTAAAACAAACCATAATATATGTCATTTGACCCCTTTAATTGGAATGTACAATAAAAAAACTTATTTTTTTAAATAAAACAAATTTTTTTTTAAGCAAACTTTTCATTTGAACTTGATGTACTTCTCATATACTTAAAATGAAATGTTCATTAATTCAGCTCAATCGTTATAAGAAGATATGCTATATATAAAACTGAAGAAATATTCTAACTAGACTTGATTTATCGTTGTGTTTACTTTTTTGATGAAGTTGATACACTCTATAAATCTATAAATTCTAAAAGAAAAGGTGTACTCGCAGTATAACGTCTAAGATATGAATTAGGTGCCTCTGAAGATGTTTGTGAATTGCTGTGAGATTGTAATGTGTTGGTGACTGTGGTGCTTTCATTCCTCTGTTTGTTTAATAGCGTTGATAACTTCGGTATCAACCAATGACGTGAGTTTACAGGCGGTAATATATGTCAGAGACATGAGGAACATCATTTAAGAAACTCCTCATCTGCATCCGTCCTCAATAGTATTCAGAAGTAGAATTAGTATGTCTCAAAACCTAATATGTTGAAAAGAGTATACCAAAGATTCCCGGATGGTCCTTTACATCCGGTTGAAATTCGAAGTGCAGACGACGCACACTTCTGATATTACCCACAACTCACCGCAAGAGTAGTTAACACAATGTTGTCTAGGCAACAACGGCCACGTCTGCTTCCGGTTAGTATGTCCCTAGCATGCATAGGGTTTTACATACGCTAAAATGTAAATACTTTTCCCTTACGAAAACAGTACATACTTTTAGTGCATAGTATGAGTAGACGAATCAGATATTGCATTATAGAAATAGCACGTGTATGTAAAGCTTCATCACTGTCAGATGTGAGATTACAGATTATTTTCACAGACACAATCAGATACGTGACACTGAAACTTTATTCCATTGTTACCTGCTTTAGTGCTGTATGAATACAGTTTTGATGATTGAGAATAAAAGCTTTGTATAAATTGTGACCGGCTTTTGGATATAAAAGGTATTTTTTCTATTAAAAGAACTGTTACCGTTACTAAACTCACTGTTTCTACAGTCAATCATCAGAAATGAACATTTTTGTTCTTTCAAAATCTTTCAGTCATTTTGTTGGAATCCATTGATGAACGACACCACGGTCAATGTTTGCAAGATTTGAAAAGCAATTACATTGATGTAAAGCATTTAACTACTGAAACGAAACCCCACTGACTTTAGGAACAGGATTTACCCGTCATTTTCTATAAATCTGTGGAGTGATTATATCATTGGTTGTATTAACGTTTATTTGTATTCACAAAGTAACATTGTATTTTTTATACGATTGCACTTGATTTAAGTGACTATTACATTTTGGGGCTCTAACGGCAATGCATAGTTTTCAAAAGAGTTTGAACGTGTTTATTCCAACTGATCTTTGACATACATTAATAAACATTAAAACGCATCAAAGACATTCACCGAAGGTTGCTCATGTGTGGAAACGGTCTAAAGAGAAGGCACAGGAATGAAGAACATCTGCGGGTCAGGATGGTTTGGCGTGTATGTGGTCTGGTCTACGGTGGATCTTCTGATGCGTGCGCAGGTTGCTCTGCTGAGAGAAGTGTTTGCCGCAGGTTCCGCAGCTGTACGGTTTCTCTCCGGTGTGAATGCGCTGATGCATCTGCAGGTGACTGAAGCGATCGAAACTCTTGCCGCAGAACGAGCAGATGAACCATTTCTCTCGCACCGTCTCTCTCCTGCAACCCGTGCCGATGGTGAACGCGCACGTGACCGCATCAGCGTGGGTGCGGTTGTGAAGCGAGACGCTTTCCACGAGGTCTTTGTGCTGCTGTGTGTGAACCAAGTCAAGTTCTGTTCTGTCGGCCCAAAGCGCTTCAGTCTGTGTCACGGATGAGATTTCGTTTTCCTTCACAGGAATGAATGAGCAGTGCGGATCTGATGTGGATTCTTCAGTGTTTCCTCCATCAGAACACCACACGTGTGTTTCTCTCACGCTGACGTCACGACGTTCGGTGTGATGATGATGATGGCGGTCCGGATGTCTGATTTCAGACTCAAAGTTCTGCTCAGTCTTTGCATCCAGCTGTAGTCCATCAAGACTTTCGTGGTTCTCGTGGTCGTGTCTGTCTGAACACTCAGTCTGTGTTTGTGATTCTGAACAGGACGTCTCCTCAGCATCTGTGTCTCTGTGCTGCTGAAGATTTTCATCACTCAATTCAAGTTGAAGATGAGACTCACTGAACTCCAGGTGGCCTGCAGACAGCACAGATGAAAACATGTCAGACGCTTCGACATTAAAGTCGTCAACAAGCATCGTTCAATCGTGAAGCCACATCTTCACACAGTCTTCATTACCAACATGACAGTTCATCTCACCTCCGAAACTCACTCAGACCAACAAAACACTTCATATACGTCTCAATATAAGCTTGTCGCAACATAACACTCGGAAAACACACATTTCATCCGTAACTCGCTGACCTAAAAAACACTAACAACAGAAGCTTTACAGAAATTATTCACTTTTATTTTTGTAGTTTGAATGAATCAGTATTTTATAAAGAAATTGCAATTACAGTCAAAAGGTGAAAAAATATGAAATCCTGAAATTTCAGGGCTGAAATGATATTTACTGTTAAAAAACAAAACATTCAACACAACAACATAGTTTTTCATTCATTGTAAATTACTGTGAGGGTTCTAATCCTCCCTATATAATATATAATAAAAAATATATATTAAAAAGAATTACTGCAGAAATGCATTTTGAAAGCAGAAAGATATTCATAGTGTTTTTCAGGTTGTAGAGTATGAATGACAAAAGTGTTTGTGGTCACTAAATGCATTCTGTCTGAAAGCAAAGAAATATGATTCACAGTTTGGACTGGACAGACTTCTGTTTTGCTGAATGTTTTTAAAAATGTGGCTTCAGTATTGAACAATGCTTGTTAGCATTCGAAAAAAAACTGTTACATCTGTATGACCTCCATTCTTCTCCAAAAACGACTATATTCAAAATCTTCTTTCCAGCGCGTGTTCCCAAGGGCCACACGTCAGTGAGATTGCAATGCAACCAAACGCACGAGCCACACGTCAGTGCATCCGGTGTCAGCATCGCTCGACGCATTTGGTCCGTGTGGTCAGAAAACTCATGCGTTGAGGCCGCTCGATGCGATGTGTGCACAGCTCATGCGTCTGGTTCCATTGCAATCTAAGGAGGAGTCAGAAAGCTTCCAACGATTTCCGTCGGAGTTACCCTTTAAAACACATTTCATACGTCTTTCTATCAGGATTGCTTTCACTTAGACGGGTTTAGTATGGCAAACTACTCTCCAGAAGATTTTTTTAACGTCAAAAATAGTAAAAGCGTCAACCTTAAATAAGCCAAAACTTAAAAACTGATTGGAGTGTTTAAAATGGCTTTCTAAACTAGCACCAATCACATTAAAGATATCATAAATGACCAATGTCACTAGTCAAACCTAAATTATTGATAAAGAAACCTGTGTACTTACCGTAATTAAGTTGCTGATATCAACAACAGACTTTTGCAATAGTAAGCCCACAATTATTTATATAAAAAATGATGGTTTGCAATAGTAAGAAATAATAACGCTGTATTTGTCATCATAACACCAACTAACGGTGAACAGTATTTTACAATGTGCTCATAGCAATACAATAGTTCGTGTTAATTCATTGCACATTAATAGGTGTCACTTTTAATTTGAAAAAGGTTAAAGTAAATGCTGCATTTGACATGAACTAAGATAAATAAATGTTGTAGAAGTATTGTGCATTGTTTCTTTGTGAACTAACTTCTTGTTTCCTGAAAGACATTAGTACATGATATCAAGAATTCTCATTTTAACTAGTGAAAATGGATGATAGCAAAACTTCATGTCCTGGAATGATGACTGCGTCTAGACCTTCACAGATACTTGACATGATCATCACCATCATCATCATCATCATCATCATCATCATCATCACCATCATCATCATCATCATCATCACATTGCAGGTGAGTTGATGAATATCGAGTACCTGATGTCGGAGCAGTAAATCGTCTGTGAAGTGTCGTCTCCACCAGTTTCTGTTTCAGTATCTCGATCTCAGCATCTCTCAGTCTGATCTCATCATCTCTCAGACTGATCTCAGTGTCTCTCTGTATGATCTCAGTATCTTTCTGAGTGATCTCATCGTTTCTGCGTGTGATCTGAGCATCTCTCTGTGTGATCTCCAGTCTCATCAGCATCACTTCATCTTCATGCAGTCGGATGATCTCTGACACAGCGCTCTCGATCACAGACTTCAGTCTGCTCTTGAATAAAACACTGCTCGTGCTCGACATATTCTCTTCGAAAATCATTCGCGCGCACTCATAGAAACCTTAAAGGACGATAACTGTCTCACTGAATTAGGTGTTTAGCTCGAGGAGCTCACGACGAGCTGTCTGTTTACTTCCGGCTTCAGCTTCAATTACCGTACAAACCCTAGAAAATGCGAAACTACATTCACGGCTGGGCAAAACAACTATTTTTCGATTAATCGTTTTTTGATACGGTCGATTCTCAAAAGCCAAGAATCGATTTTTTTTCTTTCATATTTCTGCAAGCATTGAACAACGAACTGTCTGTTTACTTCCGGCTTCAATTACCGTGAAACCCTTAGAAAACGGGAAACGTCATTCACGACTAGGGCTGGGCAAAAATAATTTATTCGATTAATCGTTTTAAAAATACGGTAGATTCAATATCGAATCTCATAAATTAAGAATCGATTTTTTTTTTCATATTTCTGCAAGCATTGAACAACGAGCTGTCTGTTTACTTCCTTTCAGTTACCATAAAACCCCTAGAAAACGTGAAACTGCATTCACGACTACAGCATTGAACATACAGAGTAACAGATCATTTATGTGACTATTATTCCTACTCTTCTTCACTAGATGTTACTTTGTTTTAAAATAGGGGTTTAAACAAACAGAGCCCGTCGTTCGTTCAATGCTTAATTAACATTGTGGATGAAAATGATCATGTTTTGTACAGACGAAGCGCATAATGGCAAACCAAAATTCAGTTCACCACACGGCGGCCGATGTGTGAATAAAATAATACAAAATGGCGTTTCCAAACACCTGTTACTGTTATGTCGACTTTTTCGGCAACAAACTGTATTAAAATACAGAGTGTTCAGAGAGTATAAGCAAAACTGGTCTATGACGTCACGGATATGTTAACTAGTGCGTGACATCACCAAATCCTAGCGGAAAAACAGTGCGTTTTTAATTTGCGATTGCAATCAGATTTATTCTGTTCTTTTTTGATATTTATATGATTTTTATCTGTGTGCATGCATATCGAATCGTGAGCTTGCGGATGAAAATCGAATCGGAACATCTGAATCGATACCCAGCCCCATTCACAACCAATTTTACAGATTGCCTTTTCTTTAACTAAATCATAAAAATTATTTCTTGTTTATTTTTGGTGAAAAATAATGTATTTGGGTTGGGAAGGCCAATGCATGGATTTTTATTTTCAGTTGAAATTTCTCTTTAAGGTGTTGAGCACACTTATTCCCTAAGGGTAAAGGTGTTAAGTGAAAAGTGAAAGTGACCTATTTGTCAGTTATGGTGAACCATACCTGAAATGTTCCCTCTGCATTTAACCCGTCCAGTGAGTAGTGAACACACACACAGCAAGTGGTGAACACACGTACACCCGGAGCAGAGGGCAGCTATCACTGCAGCGCCCGGGAGCATGTAGGGGTAAAGTGCCTTGCTCAAGGGCACCTCAGTCAATACCTGCCGGCCCTGAGGATCCAACTGGCAACTTTCTGGTCACGAGTCCAACTCCATTAGGCCACGACTGCCTAAGAAGAAGGGCAGTAACTATTTTAAGGTATTTGCAAATAAAAAAACTATTTTATGAACACATTTGAGTCAAAGCCACACATGATGTAGTGAAGGTCTGAGGATAAAACTCTATCTCTGAATGATCATTTCCTTAATCATGACCAGTCTTGAAAAAACGTGTTATACACATCAAGTACTAATAGAGACTAATATACACACATACATAGTTCCCCAAGTAAACTTGTGTTTTCTCCTTTAAAAACATCCTTCATGACAATCCCTGTAGGAACAGCTTCTATGTTGGCCAAATTCAAATAGCATTTTTCTTTCATGTGCTTTAAATCATCGGAAAGTTTGATGTTTTCTACTCGAATTAACTTTTTTCAGTTTTATAGTTTATCCTTCGTTTTTTCAATGATGTTTTCTTTTTCAAAATTCTTCGATGAAGGTCTACTTATGAAGGTAAGTGTTTTGTTTTCTTTTTGCGTTAGCGAAGGTGCTAGGATAAGTACTGGAATATGTGTTCTGTCAGTCAATAACATTACGAAATATTAACATGCCTGACACTAAACACATTAATAATCTTACCGATGTCTTGACCACTTGTATTTTCACTCGCTGTTGTTCAATTTTAGTGCGATGGCAAAACGGCAGTTATACACTGCTTTGCGAAAAGGCGAAAGTTGAATGACGTCATTGTGAAAAGGGCAATACATGAGGGTGAGTTAATGATGAAGGAATTTTCATTTTTGGGTGAATTATGACTATAAGTTTGTAAGCACTCCATAAAGTATTGTGTAATCGCATAATATGACATTTACCTTTAACAGTCCAATAGCAGCCTTTAAATTCATGAGAAAAAGTTGAAGTGTTGTGAATTAAAAAAAAGATATATTATCTCACATAATAACGGTAAAAAGAATACAACCTATCATGAGTAACATATTTCAAATGAGATTAAAATCAGCCTAATTAATTCAATAATAAATGACATGTAATATGGGTGATTTCATTGTACTTCAAACCGAGATGATTTTAGAAAAAAAGAAAAAGATGCTTTTATATTGATGTGCAAAACACGGGCAGATATACACACGGAGGAGCGCTAGGAGGCTTCTTGTTAGAGTCATCACAAATAAACTGACATCGCATCATTTTCTCTATTTTAAAAGATAAGTGACTGTAAATGTCAGCATTATTATGTGTGTTATACTATGCACTAAAAGTATGTATTGTTTTTGAAAAGTATATCGATTTTAGTGTGTAGCAAAACAATATGCACGCACTGGGACATACTAACAGGAAAAGGAAGTGGCCGTTGTTGCCATGACCACATTGTGGTCATTAACTGTCACACACTTCAACACACAGCTCTTTTTTGCATTTAAGTATTTGATCTTTTATTGCTTCATATGTAATGTTAACTCTATAGTTATATTGAGCAATTTAGTGCCGCATCAGTTATTTAATTTAATTTATGCAATGAAGCGTCACTGAACTCCACCTACTCGCAGTGAGTAATATCAGAGCCATTGAGAGACTGTTGACTCCAATAGAACAGTTTTTTCACAGCACTGGCGGTTCATGGAGCCTCTCAATAGTTCCCAGTAGTTACTCGTAATGCACATCATTTTTCTGTGTCTCTGGTGTGATATAAGTTGCTCATGCATGTATTAGACACGTTAAACAGCTAAATGTAAAGGGTTGTAAACAAAAGATGTGTTCTATCTAAAAGCGAATGCTCACCCAGACCTGCCTGAAACGCTTCATGTAGCCACACCCCCACAAATCTACATCAGCTCGTGGTATGATTTGACTAAGACCGCCCACATGTAAACGCAAGTAAGGTGGGCGACCTGTCAGAACAATTGAAGAGGAACCTGATGTTACAAATATGGTCAGAGGTGTTACATTTCCGTCAGACGCTTGCAGTATTTGACCAATCACTACGCTCTGGTTAACTGGCCAATCACAGCACACCTCGCTTTGCAGAAATGACGAAAGTCATTTAATGAATAAAAAAGTGAAAGATATAAAGCGTTTAAAGAGTAAACATAACTATCTGAAGGCCCCGTCACGTAAAACACAAAAATGTCAAAAACTTCTGTTGAATTGTGACGCAACGCAGCATTTGAGTTTTGGGTTTCAGAACAGCGGGTAAATGTACCAATAAACCCAAATTAATCAGTAAATGAATGAATGGAAAAAACTGAAACAAAAAAAAAATCATACATTAATATAAATAGTTTACCATTATCAAGTCACCTTAAACTGAGGTTTTATAAGTCAGTGACTCCATAAAGTGCCAAAAACGACATATAGCTGCAAAATTGTGTTCATGTCAAGAATGAAAAATGCTTTCAAGTAATCAAACCGATTTTAAACTACAAACTGAACCATTTCTTAAGTTTTCATTTAATTCATTCATGCAGACAAACCATAAATGAATTACAGAAAGAACATACAACATTCAAAACTATCTGGAACAAAATACAACCGGAACGTAAAATGATAAATGCAGCTCCGGTCATTGTGACATTGGCAACATATTCATGCTTTTCAGCAACGATGAAAACAACATTTTGTCTATTCAGTCTCATTGAAATAAAAGCGTTCGATCTCACGATGATGATCACGGCAAGGCTTGGAGTGTACATTTAGACCTTCACGTGATGTTACCTGAATGGATCCTCTGATGTGACGTCAGATTGCAGCGCCGTGTAAAGCATTTTCCACATTGAACGCATTGGAAGGGCTTCTCGCCGCTGTGCACCGCTGCATGTCGAGTTAAGTTGCTGTGTTTGGTGAAGCTGTGGCCGCACTGGACGCACATGAACGGTTTCTCGCCCGTGTGACTGCGCAGATGTTCCTTCAACTGATCGCATCTCTTGAAAGTCTTGGCACAAAACGAGCAGCTAAACAGTTGTACGGAGTCCACAGTTGAGCAGCGGCGAGGTCGAATCCTGCGCACGCCACCGGGCGTCCCGAGAGCCCCGTATCCTGGAAACGTGTTTGATCCGTGACCCGGACACTGCGTGACCTCACGACACCAGGCGCTCGCGTTCTGCTCTTTAGCACTGACCGGCATAGATTTAGAAGGTTCCTTCTGTGGTCTCTCAGGGGGGCGCTGATGATTTCTGTGTGTTTGTGAAAAGACGGGTGAGTTTTGAGAACGAGTTGCTTCCAGGATAGATGGCCACAGCGGGTCATACCTCAGAGGATCTCCGGAAATCGTGTTGGATTTAAATCCCACGGTCTCTTCTTCTTCTTCTTTAATATCTTTTTTCACTTGGAGTCTCAGACGCTCTTCCTCAAGTTTCAGCTGCTCAGAAGGTTCGGTGTACGTTCCTGTGTGTAGAAGCGCTGAGTTTTGGACCTCTGGGTTTTCAAACGGAGCTTTTGGACTCGCCGTGTTCTCCTGAGGTGGGATGTGCCGAACACGCTGCTCATGAAGAAACGCAACATTTTCTGGGACTTAAACAGAAAACACGAACATTAAAGGAACAATTGATTCAAATGGAAAGTTCTGTCATGAACCTTGATGATTAAAACTGTTGTGAAAACATAAACCAGAAAGTTGATTTTCCATCATTTTATTCACAGAAATGTTCAGAACTATTATGATTTTGTTTAGGTATGTAATTCCAGAAAAACACTGTATGTGTGTAATTGATTGTGTCATGTGATGTCTGCTCACCTCTTTCATCTTTGATGTCTGGACTTCTGATTTTATCATCCAGAACCCTCTGTGTTGACTAAATAAGAATTTTAAAGTTTTACTTGACTAATATGGCATATAGGAATATATAGTGGTTTAATATTTGACTTGTGTTTCTCTCTCCTTTATCTTAAGTGTGTGATTCTCATTGATAACCACTGTGCGTGTCTGTGTGTGTGGAGGGTTTTGAATCGGTGTATCTGTGTTTACACCTTTCATTTTTGTACTTTTATAATCTTATAGTCAATATGTTTTCTTGTACAGCTGCTTTGTATCAATGAAAATAGTAAAATGCTCAATAAATAAAGCTGACTTGACTTAAACTCAATAACCAGCTCAAAATATTAGTTTTGATCCTTAAATAATGAAGAAATCCCAAATATTATAAGTCACGGATGAATATTCACGTAGTAATCCGCTCTTTCACAGAGGACACATTTCACCTAAAATGTGGAGCCAAATTAGAGTCGTTTCTCAATTATTGGGCATTTCCAAACTGGGGTAGACGTTTAACCCATCCGATAAAAGGAAACGTCCCCATAACACCCCATTATTGAGAAACAGCCCTTTTGGTCAGCAGAGACCCCGGTCTGGAATAATCAGGGGTCACCTCTTGGATGTTGTGAAGGTGTCGTGGATGTTGTGGACCCGTGTCTCTCTTGAGCGATGCAGGACAGCGATCTGATGTTCCAGCGATCCGAACTGAAACACATCAGACATGTGACTGATTCAGACATCAGCATTAAAGCTCACGAGAGACCTGTTACACATCAGCAGACATCGCTGCTTTACACGTGACGTCATAGCTATACCATGTTTCAACCATCACTGTACCACAGTGTGCAACTATACGACCCCTGACCTCTCCTTCTGGATCGACCTTTGACCCTCCTCAGCTCGATCTCCATCATGACGCATTTCCTCTTCAAAGCGTCAATGTCCTTCCGGCTGCGGGTCAGCTCTACTGTCACGAGCGCGCATCTGTCGTCCACGCGCCGGTGGATCTCTGCTTGCGCCGCTTGCGCCAGAAGATCCACGATGGACGCGAACTGCGTCTGGAAAGCACAGTGCGACATTTCTGACACGATCCTCAGTTTAAAGCCCCTGAACGCAGATGTGTGTGTGAGATAAACGCAAACAGAAGCGGATCATCGCACGTTCGTGGAAACAGAATAAATCCATAGACCGGCGATCACCATCACGCAGGCGGGCTTTAACTGCGCAGGCGGTTTCTGATTGGTCAAGTAGAATTGTCGTTTGCTAAAGACTTTGAAAAGCAGAGTTACGACACACGTGGAATGCGGAAGTAACTCGTATCAGGGACCCAGCAAACACAAAACGTTTTTACAACGTTGCGTTTTGGTTACAATTAGGTAATGTTGCAGTACAACGTTTTAAAAACCACACCCTGTATTTAAAAAAAATATGCAAGCAAAATAAAACGTCAATAAAATTCCCAAGTGGTATGTTTTCTTAAAGTAGTTCAAACATGTAAATATCACGTGTATTTACAACGAAAACAAAACCAGACCAAACGGTAACCTTTGTGACACGTTTTATTTAGGTGTGAAAATAACGCAATCTCCACGTTGCAATAAAACGTTCAAAAAACGTTGTGGTAGTATCAAAATATAACCAGACTTTATTCCTTGAATTATAATTATTGTTTAATGTTGAATATTGTGTTCAATATCTTTTGCAATACTTCTATTATGCGGTTTCATCTTAACAACATAAGCAAACGTTACTGCGCATGAGAACCGAGAAAAACATCTAAAAACACAGACCAAACATCTATTTTTTAAGTAGTTTAAAAACATAAATATCATGAAAACAATATTTCATGCATGGTAATGAAAACAATAGTCAGGAAAGTAATTTATTATTCGTAAATTATTACAGATGTAAAACGTTTTACCTTTACACAATGCAGTTATGCATAAGTCCGGAGCATCAAAAAAGAAACGCCTTCGTCTTAATGCAGATTAAATGTTAACGAAAAGAATCAACACAAAAATATAAAGCGTCCTAAATGACCTGATCACGTTACAACCACAAGGTTTTATACGTGCAGCCTCCGAACCTTGCAGGAATGCGTTTTCTCCGCAGCCGGTGAAGAACATTTAAATATGATTACATTTTTCTTTACAAGGCATGAGAAATGATATAAACATGATGATCACATGGCCACTTGGGAGGTTATGATCTCTGTTATTATTACTTGTGCTTTTACTCAACCTCTCCACATGCTCGATAAAGAAAGGGTATAGGCCTACTAAAACATGCAATAGCTTAATATAGTGTTTGTTGTTGCATTTGTTCTTTGCATTTGTTCCAATTATTTGTTATTTAAGAACATCAATATAATATCACAATAATAGCTTTTTTATTTTTGTCAACATTTCTTTCGTTTCTATCTATGTAATCAATATAGTACTCAGTGTACACACATTTAATTTTATATTTAGCTAAATGTATGCAAACATAGTTGCTGTTGTCTGTCCGGCTTCAAGCCATTCAAATAGGTTGACAACACGGATTTGTTTGGAAGTGTTGAACGCTTTACGAACCACGTGACCACGTGGCGACGAGCTCAAAGTGCGTCGTAACTCTGTTTTTCAACGGCTCTTATATTTGTGATTTTATGACCACTGCTGGAATTCAACTTAACTATCAAGACTAATAGATTTTAGTGAATACAGTCTTCGGCTACAAACAACAATGAAATAGTACAAATACAAAAAATAATGTATATGTACAATTTCAAGGTTCTATCTGACATTAATGTCAAAATTTTGTTATTGACACGTTCTTATTTTGTGACCACGTATTGCATTTTTACATTTTACATTTTAAGGCATTAGCTTTAATCCAAAGCGATTTACATAGCATTATCCTTTACATTTATACACAGGTATTGTGTTTTTTTATTCACGTTGTACTTTCGGGACTTTTTAAAGAAAACACAAAGATTTTAATTCAAATGTAATGCAAAAACTCTGGAGGTCGTTTACTCAGAACATACATTCAAAGGCGAATCACAATATTATGGTCTCGAGGTTTGAATGCGAGTGGTGTCGCATGTGTGTGTGTGTGTGTGTGTGTGTGTGTCCCAGCGCGCCCCCTGCAGGATCAAAACACAACAACATTTACACTTTTTCAGTTGTTTTGCACTTCCGCTGATACTTTACCGTAAATGTAATTGTGTAATGACCGATACATTGTGATCAAGCGGTGTGATTTATAACGAAAGTGCAGATGCACAAGAAAAAAATGTTCTCAACACCTCGTGATGTCCGTAAACTAGAAATCTTCTTAAACGCACACATATTACATTCTCATGGATACAGATGCCTTTAAACACACAGTTTGTAATGTAAAATCAATACAGTGCTTTTTAATCTGACACACACAGAGACATGTGTTCAGACGCCATAAACCAAAACTCTTATAGCACCTTATCACTCATCAAAAGTTGCATTTCTTTATAACTTACCCCAAAGTTTTGCATAAAATGAGCAACATTTTATTTTAAAGCAAAAGCCACAAGAAGTCATTTACAGTGATTTTATAACAGCTACGCAGCATTGACAGCTGATTGTAAAGCCTGGCTTCGAGGGTTTATTGCTTTTCTAAGATTTCATATACAAGGTTTAATAAAATAATATGTAGTGATATTAACAAATGAATATTATTGCTCCGCCAAACAGTGCAGTTCTTCAGAAACAGAAACAACAAAGCGGTTGCCAAGTAAAGCATACACAGCAAAATACAGCGGTACAGTGACGCTTACGTATGTCATGCTGTCAGCCTTTGAGTTTGTTGAAACTGGTTTATAAATCTGGTTTGTGTGTAAAGCACTTGCGTGCACATTGTGCAAAATGCTATAGAATTGAAATACAATTGAACTGAACAACAATCACTCGCTGCACATAAAAGTGTTTCGGCAAAAAACGTTCTCATGGCACACATCCAAATAAACATACGTTTGTGCTTTTGAAATATCGTTTGTATTAGTTTTTTCTGAAGTATCGTGGAAATGCAGCGTCGAAAAGGTTGATGTGAAAGATTTTGAGAATAAGACTTTAATTGTAGGTTGTTTCACGACAATAAAATGACTTCAAAGGAATTCTGCTATATTAGATGTGAAAAAAAACATGATATTTTTGACAAACATTTATCAGATGCTTTTATCTAAAGTGTTTTGAGTGAGCGGCACATTGATAAGTGCGACCAAAGTACGGTTTTGCATCACATGGTGAAGCCATGGAACTGAAATGAATGAACCATGTTTCTTGTGTTGTTCAAAATGAACATGATCAAAGTCGACTGAGGTAGAACGTTAGTACCACGGTAAGCTTACAGTACATGGTCCAGTTTTACTATCTGGCAGCATGACTGTGCCATGTACCTGCACCACATTACATGAGTTTGTTTTATTAATGTCATGACCCCTGAGCTTTGCTTTGTGTATGGACATCCATCTACGATCCCTTCACCGAGACTAAAGTAAAGATGTGAATGTCCTGGTGCTTTTCTTACTCTAAACACACTTGAACACAAAACAGGTGGATATGAAGGCGTCAATAAGAAATGAAGAATGAACACAGAGAGACACTCAAAGACTCAGGAAGTTACTGAGGGAAGTTTAGTGGTTTCTTGCGTCACACACACATTTTGCTCTGAATCTCCGGCCGGTGGAAAGAGAAGGTAAGAACGCCGTCTTTCTTGTTTTGTGTATCTCACGTGAAATGTTTCTTGGAGTTTTGGATGTAAAGATGCTGGACGCCGAATGTCCCTCACGTCGTGTGAATGAGGATTGCAGCAGGTTTATTTCATGATGTTAGCGTGATGCACTCACGGCCCTCAGATCTGATCGCTTCATTTCCGCAAGAGCACCCGAGGAAGAAACATGCTGAAAAATGTCATTCTGAGAAACACCAGACGACAACGCAACACTTTCCGAAGGTCTTTGATATGTAGAAATGAGAGAAGATTTGGAGTTTGGATCTTCTGTGGATATTTACGGTTGGATGTGAAGAGGCGAGAGATTTGAAAGGTTTGAGGGTGTGGTTCCATGTTGGTGAAGAACTCTTAAAGCGAGAAGAGGAAATGAGGTTTGGGTGGCACGAGCTCAGATCTGCACCCAGGTTACATGTGTTTATTGTTTTCAGGCAGGTTTTGAATGCTAAGTTGTAAAAACACTGCAGGCCTCAACGTGAACTTGACCAAAAGATGAAGGAAGTGTTGCAGAACCATAGCATACTGTATGTCCACTTCATATTCAGTTTATTTAGTATTCTTAAGGACAGTACAGTAGAGTTCAAGAGTATTTTAAAGTATGTTTGTAAGTATACTAAACTCTATGTATTAGCAGTATACTTGTAAGTGTGCTATTTTCACTACTACTTGGGACTAAACTGGCCCACTTTTTATGCATACTTCAACAGTACTTAACTAGTTTACAATCATGATTTTTAAATGTTAAGCAACTGCACTACAAGTGAACTTATAACTTAACCTTATAACTTTAAGTGAACTTCTCACTATATTTTTCAACTTCTTAGTATGGTCCTATATGTTTTATACTTGAAATACACCTGTAAGCTACTTAAAGTGATAGTTCACTCATTTACTCGCCCTCTTGTCATTTCAAACCTGAATGACTTTCTTTGTTCCTAAGAGCACAAAAGATGAACTTTTTAAGAATGTTTTTAACTGGACATCGCTCACTTGCATCGGTTTTGTGTTCATACAATAAAAGTGAACGAGGGCCAGTGCTGCTCGGTTACCAACTAATATCGTCTTTGTGTTCTGCGGAAGAGAGAACGTCATAAAGGTTTAAAATGACAAGAGGGTGATGGAAACGATGACTGAATTTTCCAGTTTGGAAGAACTATCACTTTATTTGATGTATTCATGTGTAGAAAGAAGACGAGCTTCTGTTTCACACGTGTTTGATTTATTTTTACTTGAAACTATTCCAGCCTGAAGCTAAACTTTTTACTATGTAAACTCAGAGCAATAAGAATCTAAAGAAAAGAGACACATTAACACAGTAAAACCGCCAGTGTTAAAATAGTTCAAATTAACACTCACAGTGTACATATAATTCACCCAAGATATATATACACTGTGAGTGTTAATTTGACCTATTTTAACACTGGCGGTTTTACAACTTCAATTCATACACTAAGAGTACAGACTTTAAAATCATGGTGGATATTATTTCATCAATGCTGTTTTTCCAACAGGAAATCTAATTGAATACATTTGTTATTTCTTTATAGATATCTTTCATGTCTTCTTTCACTGGACGGCATCCATTCATCCCAGTAGTGATGCACAATGTAATCCATTACTGAAACAAACCCAATGAGAGTTTCCGCAGCAGTCGTGTGTCAAACTGAAGTCAAACTGAAAGTTAATCCTCATATAATCTCCAGTCACGTCATGCGGGGTTTAAGATCATCCGTTCGTACAAATGTTCATTAAAGCGGCACACACACACACACACGCACACACACACACACACACACATACAGAATAGCTGAATGTTTGAGAGGAAGCGAGGGAATAAAAGATGAGAAGAGGCCGGAAAAAAGGAGCAAACAGAGATAAGGTGTTTGGATGTGACCTGCAGGAGCACCTGAACTCCACCGCACAAGACAGTGAGATTATTACTGCCATCATTAAGTTTTGACTTTAAAGAAAATCTGCTCCATCATTATCAAACTCTCTCTCTCTCTCTCTCTCTCTCTCTCTCGCTTTCATGTGATCAGTTCCTCCGGTGTTGCGCAACTGCAGTGAATTTATTGAGGAGTATGGGATTGTTGACGGCATCTACAGACTGTCTGGAGTCTCGTCCAACACACAGAAACTGAGGTGATCCCACTTCTAAAGCACTTCAAGACATTCACCAAAAAGTCACATGTATAAATACGAATGTCCTCGAATTAGATACAAAACATCAAAGCGGGTGACGTTTGTTATAAAGAAAGTGTTGAACACAGAGCACAAAGAGTATAATCCAACATACTCTCTTAAAAATAAAGGAAACTTTTTTGGTTCCACAAAGAACCATTGAGTCAAAGGTTCTTTGTATATCTGAAGATCCTTCTTTCGCCACAATGAACCGTTTTTGAAAGGTTCTTGGGATGTGAAAGGATCTATATGGAACCAAAAGGTTCTTCTATGGCATCGGAGAACCCTTTGAAGCACCTTTGTGTACAGGGATTAAAAAAAGTCAAAAACATCAGGAGATCCTCTCTTCGTATCGCAGACTATAAATTGAAATTTCTGCTGCTTCTTCAAAGCAGAAACATCTGAGACGCAGATGAGAATTAAACAAAACTTTACATTTGCTCTCCAATTAGTCTTAAATGGAAATAATCGAGATATTAAAGAGATCTCAGCTGTGATACTTCTTTCTTGGAAATCATATCATCATGAAATAATGAAAAAAGAGAAGCGAGTTCTAGAAAAGCTTGAGCAGCGATCATGTGGACGCGACACTTGCTTTGATATTTTATAATGACATCAGATTTTCAGTTTCAATGTACATTTCTTTTGCTTCTGGCAGGAATGAGTTTGACACTGAAGGAACTCCAGACCTGTACAAAGATGTTTATCTGCAGGATATTCACTGCGTCAGTTCTTTATGTAAAGCGTATTTCAGAGAGCTGCCCAACCCTCTGCTCACATATGAACTCTATGACCGCTTCGCCGTAAGTCTTCATCTCTTTGAGTCTTATGTGAAACAAAGAAATGTCAAACGTTTGGAAACGCTTTATATTTTTTCCACCGATTAGAATGTAAGTAAATGAAAACATCTCAAATAAATCAAAACTGCATTAGAGCTTGAGGTCTCAACCTGGGAAGCTTTTTAAAGACCACTGAAGGAGATCCCTCGGTCCAAGTTAGCAATTTCCAAAAAGAAATGTATATGAAGAGTTTGGTTCCAAAATGAGATAACTCATAAGTTTGTTAAACCACTTGTTTTTTATTGTGTCAGTCAGTTGTATTTTTGGAGTTTTATGGCTTAAATCAAAACAAACCACCTGTAGTTTGATTGATATTCATTGGAATGCACAAAAAACTTGAGGTTTGAACAAGAGTCATTCTTAACATTTCTGCATACATCTTGATATCAAATGATTTATGATAGTGAAGTATTTCCAAGCTTTTGACTGGTAGTGTATTAGTGTTTATGATTGACAAGTTTAATAATAAACAGAACTGACCCACATCTCTCTCTGTAGGATGCAGTGGCTATTCAGCTGGAGGACGAGCGGCTGGTCAAGATTAATGAGGTTTTGAAGGATTTACCCGTCCCTCACTACAGGTAAAGTGCACACGCCACTAGTGTCACGACTGATGCTCATCATCCGCTGTGATTTAACACTCATCTTCTTCTAGAACGCTGGAATTTCTGATGCATCATCTGGTCAAGATGTCCACATACGCATCTCAGACCAACATGCATTCCAGAAACCTGGCCATCGTCTGGGCTCCAAACCTCCTCAGGTGTGTGTGTGTGTGTGCGTGCTATTTCTCATTCATCATGTTTGTTATCATGACAACGCTTGTCTTATCATCTGCAGGTCGAAGGACATCGAGTCGACTGGTTTTAACGGAACTGCAGCGTTCATGGAGGTGCGAGTTCAGTCCATCGTGGTGGAGTTTATTCTCACGCATGTGCCGGAGCTTTTCGCTTCTTCGGGTACTTTTTCCTTTTTCTTTTCATCTGCGACGTAATGTTCAACCTAGAAGAGGTTGAAATGTGACTTCATGTCAACTCTTTTGTAGGATCGGCCACGGAACGCCGGAAGTCCCTTCCCTCGCCGACATTACTGGCCCATCAGGACGAACATTTCTTTAAGTCGCTGCCGCTACATTGTTCTGGGAACTTGAGTCCGGGAGATGGACCTCCACTCATGCGGTCGTACCACGCTATTATTGACGGCACTGACAAGTAAGACAACTCGTCACTATATTAGACAACCCACAGACCATCATTTGTGTGTCTACTGTCTGTACTGTTATGTATTGTCAGTAAAACTACTTTACAAATAGTAAAAGGAAAATTTTGTATGAAATTTGCGTACGATTTACCCGAAGATTTGGAAAAAACACTGTACTTTTCAACATGATTACACACCGACACTTTTTGCTACATTTTATTAGTTTGATATTTACAAAACCCGAAAGGATGACCACTAACAATGATTTATGACCAAAACAAATCATAATCTGGAGATACAAGGTTTCAGAAGGTCAGCAGCGATATATTATCGTGTTAGTTTAGTATGTCTCAAATGACGGGAAGCTGAAGAATTATGTGTTCCCACGGTGTCCATACATTTATTCAGAAGATGAGTGTCTAGACTTACCCACAATCCCTTTCCAAACATCGCTTAACCTCAAGCATCTGTTCAGGAGAAAAGGCTCACTCAAAGGAAGAAAGTGGAAGTCCATCTTTAACTTGGGTGGGAGAATTCATGATCCCCGCAAGAAGAACAAATACTGCCCCAAAGGTACGAGCATTTATCTCCAAGATAAAAGATAACTAAACATAACATCAAGCAAAATAAATCGGTCCCTTCTTAAACGTGTTTCTCAGATAAAGAGAAGACCTCGCTGAGACCTGCCAAAAGCATGGACTCTCTGAGCTCAGGGCCTTATCCACTGGAAGGTACGACAAACATTTGAAATTAAAATTGAATTACACATTTTAATTCATATTTTAAAAGTCTGTGTAAAGTCTCACGTAAATGTAAGACGTAAATGTCACTCTCGTGTTTCTCTCAGATTCGAAGCATCCTGCGGCTCTGCTAATGTCCCCGGCCAACCCCGAGGGCGGGGCCTCTGTCGTAGGAGGTGTGTCCAGCGGTTACGCTGTGACGTACAGGCGCACAGGCGGGGCACAGGTGAGCATGGTGAGCAGTGGGACTCAGGGCACGTACAATCGTCTTGATTCGGTGGGCGGAGCCGAGGGGTCATCTCAGGGCACCTCCAGGTCACCGGGAATGACCAGTAAAGCAGACCGCCGCGCCGGCATCCACATATCCGGACCTTTCTCTGTGACTGTGCCACTTCACATAACGTCCGGATTGGCACTTGGTGTGCTGCAGGGGGGCTGGAACGAGAAGGAACAAACCGTGCAAGGAGACGCTGCTGATGAAGAGCAGGCAGAAAGAGAAGACGAAGGTGAGGACGTCAAGGGTTCAGAGCCGGTGCAGACGTACACTGATGAGAGCAAAACTGATGATGATGATGAAGATGATGTTAAAGAGAATAAAGGGGATGTGGACGCTCCGCTGGATTTGGAGAAGATGACGACGCAGATCATAGTGGAGGAAGATGAAGAAACGTTCAAGTCAGATATGACCCAGCATGAGGAGACCGAAGAAAGAAATGTAGAAGACGTGTCGCCGCAGAATGAAGAGGCGATGGCAGAGGAGGAATACATGGGTAAGACTGAATGATGCGGATGCATAATAATTATATATAATCCAGTTATCCAAACTCATGTGCTTAAACGCATTCAAGTAGAAACTCTTTTCACAGAAAGTGCATTTGTCCCACTGGGTTTCATATGTGAAATGCAGGAGTGGCCTTAAGTTAGGAAGGAAGTTCACTTGACAATCAAAATATGATGTGAGAAAACACAACTTAACTTAAGTGTGCATTGACAGAAAGGCAAACTAGAGCATACAAGTATATACCCAAAATAGTGCATGAAAAACAAAAAGCTGGCAAAATATAAACACAACATGCAAAAAGAATTTTCGTAATATGAATTTAAGAAATGAAAAGAAATCGTAATATGATTTGGCCACTTCTCCATTACCAAGAAATAAAGAAATAATATTATATATTATAAAAAGGATCATTTAAAGAGTGTCTTTTCTGCACAGATATGCGAGGACACCTCCATCAAGCTCAGGTGATATCTGAAGATCAGAGTGAGATGGATGAGTTTTCTGAGCAGGATGTTCAAGACGCCTTTGGCTTTCTGGATATGATGGACAGCTGTGCATCAAACCAGGTGTGTGTCTGATCAAAATGAGGTGTTATATAAAGTTTACTGACCGATGGATAGAAATGCGGTCTATAGGTGGGGTTCACAACACATCTTTCATTTTCTTTCAGGCTGAGTTTTCAGTAGAAGCACCTGAAGAAGGAGTTGAAGAGGATGAAGATGAAAGCAAAAACATCAAAACTCCTGTCAGTCCGGTACAGAACCGCAGTGATGAGTGTGAAATACCAGCAGTTCACACGATCACCCACAGAGTCATCACTGGAAAATCCCACAGCTTACCATATAAATCCCGTCCCTTCATGCCCGCCCTGTCATTGTCATCTGACGACGACCGCAGCCCTGAAGATGAGGATGATTCTGATAAAGATTCTGAATATGAGGACATGTTCTGTCAAAGTCTCCCATCCGCTCGTGAATTTCAACGATTATCCAGGTCTCTGGCCAAGAATCCTGACCACTGGGCTGAAGACGTTCTCTCCAACAGCCAATCAAAACGCTTAGATGATGTAATACTTCCTCCAGACAGCAAAGAGCTGCAGTCCCTCAGCCAATCAGAAGACACGATTCTCACGGCTCGTACAGACGACGGTGAAACGCCGGCAGGGACTTCTGTCCAAATCTATAATGAAGAACACGTCAGTGGAGATTCAAAGAGGGAGGATCTTCATATAGATGATGAGAAGAATGAAGTCAAATCAGATGATGTGACAAATGACACAAACCCAATTACGTACGTACTGCATCATATACTTCTGTGGTTTCAAATGTAATGTTTTAAACTTAAAATAATAAAGTGTACTTTCAGTCTTCTCTGAAATAGACTTAACATTACATTTATTTGTGTATAAGACCGAGATATACTCTATAAAAGTATAGTAGATACAACAATCTAAATGTTTTGGATGAATTATCCCCTTAAATTACTGCTGTATGTATACAGGGTAGAAGGTGACCTGGAGAATTCAGAGGGCGAAGAAGACACATATTTCGGACCGGACCCGATACCCTGTTCACCGGAGACCAACTGGACGGAGACGGACAGCATCAGTGTCCACGAGCCCATCCAAGAACAGTGGGCACGTGTGGATGCTCTGCCGGATACCGAGATTTACAGCGCCATTGAGATCATCATCACCGATGTCTCTGACTCGGATGTCACCGAGTCAACGGACGCTCAAGACGAAGTGAACGCCAATCCGTCACCAGACGCAGAAAACACAACCATGAGCGACGGCGAGGAGATGACGACACAACCAGACGAAACAGAGCAAAGCGAAGAATCTCTGGAGGATGAGGCCACAGTGTTGGAGTTCAAAACTCACGAACGTGAGAAAACATGGAGTGTAAATGAAGAGGATCCTGAGGAGGAAGTTGAGATGGAGGACCGTGTGAAGGACGAAACAACTGAAGATGAAGAAGAACGCGAAGAGGTTAAGGAACACGAACCGTGTGAATTCACAGAAAACACAGAGCAAGAACGAGTTGAGATGGAGGACCGCGTGAAGGACGAAACAACTGAAGATGAAGAAGAACGCGAAGAGGTTAAGGAACACGAACCGTGTGAATGTGCAGACAACACAGAGCAAGAACGAGTTGAGATGGAGGACCGCGTGAAGGACGAAACTACTGAAGATGAAGAAGAACGCGAAGAGGTTAAGGAACACGAACCGTGTGAATTCACAGAAAACACAGAGCAAGAACGAGTTGAGATGGAGGACCGCGTGAAGGACGAAACAACTGAAGATGAAGAAGAACGCGAAGAGGTTAAGGAACAGGAACCGTGTGAATTCACAGAAAACACAGAGCAAGAACGAGTTGAGATGGAGAACAGTTTTGATATCGATAAAGAATACAATGAAAGAAACGTTGAGGGTACGGAGATGGACTCACGTGTAAATACAGACAGTGATGAAGAACGTTCTGAACACATAGTCGAGGGAAATCTTTCCTCTGAAGAGAACTCGCGTGAAGATGATTTGTGTGAACAAACAGAGGAGCCGGTGAATGAAAAGTCATCTGTTACCACCGACGAGCAACCGCCACAGACAGCCGAAGACCGTCCCGTTCCAGAAGAAGAGAGAGAAACGTCCGCTCCCAAACACGTGAAAGCTGTCCCTGCCGTCCCACCCAAACCTCAGCGCTCCAAACTAACAGCTCTCACCCTCAGAAAACAGTTTGAGGACAGAGACGCTGAGAGAAAGAGACACTCGCAGGTCATGGACACGGATGAGAAACGTGACGAAACAGAAGAGCGCCACACAGACGACGAGGAAAAGAACTGTCGAGAACCAACCAGCGAGACCAATGGTGGTGGAATGGCAGAGGACGATGAAATAAAGGCGAGCGGGGACGCTGGGATAGATTTCAGAAAAGACCTCCAGAGAGACGGCGAGAGAGAGGTGAAGAGAAACAGCGGCATCAGCATGTGTTTCGATGAAGCCGTCGCTCGGGCCACGGAGAAGCGGAGCAGAGAGACTTCGGAGCGTCTGTCAGGAGCTCAGTGGGAGAGAGAGAGCAGAAGAGAGGGATTCAAACACAGAGAGAAAGACGACGAGAACAAAACTGACTGACACCATAAGCCGTAGATTTACACAAATGCACGAAAATATGAAGTGTACAATATTATGTGTAAAGAAGAGCAAAGTAACTCATTCATAGTTTTTTATATTCTACTTTCTATTACACATACGCTTTATTTTTCCAGAAATCGTTTTTTATGTAAGGATGGAGGACGTGTTTGTATAGTTTACAACAGTGTTTCACATCACTTTTTTATTTGTACGTTCAGTATTCAAAACAAAACCGCTGTTTACAAATTAGGCCTGATGAATGAATTGGCATTATTAATATGTTTGTCAGATAAAACTGTATTTTCATTATAGTGGAAATGAATTTGGTTGATAAAACGGAACACTCAGGAATCAAATCTGAAAAGAAACAGAACAAGCCTCAGTCAGGACAGAATAATATGTGTACAAATATTTTATATATGCAAGTATCGTATTTTTAAAGCCTCATGCCTTGTCGAACAAACAAATAAACACATTCGTGTTTCCTTTAGATATGTGTGATCTGGTGTTTTTATTGAAGCTAAACATATTTACTAAATTTCACAAGCACACCGGCCAATAATGTAGTTATTTTAGTAATATTTATCTATTTAACATGAAATCTCACTCACCTTATCTCGATTTACAGATAGAATTTATCGTATTGCTTCAATCGTAAAACATTTTCAAACATTTTCTTACCACACAGTCTAAATAGGTCTTGGTGCTAACTCCCGCCCTCTTTGATTTGGTTGGTTAGTAATATTTGCTTCTCTGGTTTGATTGGTCATCGCAATTATTTTCGCCAAAATAGATTTTTTGCTTGATTTCTGCGATACAGCTACGGCCGGAAGTGAATGATGCTAAATCTTTAATTCATTAACCTTACAATAATAACAAAATAGTAATTAATGGTTTTCAGCGTGACAAAAATTGCGCGGTATTGAAGTGCGCATGCCCAGTGCAGGTAGCTGTTTCCATTTGTCATTCTAGTAGCATGCATGTTCAAATTCGCCTACTTATACAAGACCTCATAGTAGGTGCTGTTTTTGTGTTGGAATAGTAGGTACTTTTGAGTGCATGGCAAAATAGATTGCACAAACTGGGACTAACAGGAAGCGGAAGTGGTTTTTGTTACCTAGACAACATTGAGGCCAATAACTGTCACACACACCAAAATACAGGGGCATGTTCAAGCTCAAACCGGTGCGCAACGTTTTGCTACGTTTTCTGGGTCGAACGACAAGTTTCCTGCAACGGTTTGTAACGGTGTGCAACAGGGTTTGAGACGCGTTTTCTCTTATTCGGCGGGTGTGTCAAGAATGTCAACATGTTCTTTGTATGACATATCGCTTATTGCTCCCGAACTCTTTGTAAGTAGCTTTGGATCAAAGCGTCTGCTAAATGACTAAATGTAAATATGTATATAAACCACGCATGAGGTATTAAAGAGACAGCTCGTGCAATGGGTCTAAGTAAAGTCGTTTTAATGCGTCCGCTGCAGCTCGGTATATGCAACAATTGAAGATATCAGAAGAGCTGTATTAAGCAGTATTCAACACGTATTTATACCGATTTCATCAGGTTTCAAAAATACCTTAAAGAATGACCTTTTCAGCTTCCGTAGTTCAACTCTTGCGTCATCACAACAGGGTGTTGCACCACCGTTTCAGTTTAAAAAAACGTTTCGCAACGTTTTGTCTGGGCTGAACGCAGCCCAGCTCTTCTTTCCATTAAGGTATTTATTCATTACCTTCATTATTTCTTCGTAGGTAACGTTTACTGTATACTTACATTTGTTAATTTAGTGACGCGTCAGTTATATCGTTTATTAATGCAGTGGAGCGTCACTAAACTCCGCCTACTCGCGGTGAGTTGTGGGTAATGTCAGCCGTTAGAGTATCGTTTTCTTTCAGATTATTATAAACATTTATATTGAAAGTAATACAAGGGATGCATTTCAATATTATGTATAACAATTTATTTGTTAAATGGTAAATCATCAATTTGAATAAAAAACATTAATAATGAAAACACTTTATTCTTTGTTTTGAGCAGAGTAAGCGGTAGAAAGGAATCAATTAAACATGATATTTCTGTTTACTGGTGATCTAGTGTGCATCATTCTTCACTTTGTTATTTTGTTTGTTGTTTTGTCTTATATATATATATATATATAATACAATAATTGTATTGATTACAATAATATGAATATATTATAAAAAACTTCAACTATTCAAACTATTTTCAACATACTTAGATTTGGGTTTTACTCATTCTGCTGTGGAACACTATAGAGACGGATAGTATGCGGACCGTAACCCGATGGGACACACCCGAAATCGGCTTTACTGTTGGCGCGCTAAACGAAGATTTACGGTATTTCAAAAGCAGCGATTGGTCCGTCAGCTTGTGACGTAGCTTCCCCACCCGGAAACTGGCGATTGTTTCGTGTGTAAACACAACTGACGCGCGACAAAACAAACTAAAGCAAGAGTCGCGTTTGAAGAAGACTCCCACAAACCCACGCGTGACGCTCCATTACACGTGCTCTGTGAACATCATGTCCGCGTCTGTTGACATCCACGCGCAGCTGGCGTCGATCGTCGAGCGCTTCTCCAGATGCGCGCTCGTGGAGATGAGCCGAGCGGTCGAGCACGAGATCTCCAGGAGACAGATGGAGGTCGAGACTCTTCTGCTCAAACTGCAGTTTGCCGAGAGCGAGCTGAGATCAGCCCGACAGAACCACACGAACCTCCGATCGGTGGCGACTCAAGCCGGTGACGCTGGACGCAGAGGTCCGTCACGTCACGTCACACCGACAAGAGTCTGAAAAACTTAAAAAGCAAGACTGAAATAATCATAATAAGACTTTTAATTGGTTTTAAGGGAAACATACTGCTGGGATGTGATCCTACTGGAATAGGCTTTAAGGATTTCTATGGTAACGCGTTACATTAAGGTATCCTTTATAAATGTGTTCATTAATGGTTAATAAGTCATTTACAAATGCGTTATAAAGCAGTTATAACCGCATGAATAAAAGGGAATTCTAACGAAATACCTGACAGTGTCCAGTCTGACAGACTATATTACAAACAACATCAAGACAATAATGAATCTGCTTTCCAGTTAGAGCTTTGCGATATTGAGGGAAAATGCGATAGCATGCTAAATAATGCGATATGTATTTTTCGAAAACCAATTCAAATATATGAAAGAAATGACATAACCAACATATATTTCACATTATTCTAGGAAAAGGAAATCATCACCACAAATTCTGAAAGTGAGCGGCCGTGTTTTACTGTCGCATTAAACACATCTGACATTTTGTAAACAAACCAAAATAAATAAAACATATTTCGCGACGCGGATTGTTGATTGACTTGCGTCAGAGCACACGCAACTAACATCTGCCTGCCAGATAGATACTATACTATCAGCATCCATCTTAAGCTTTGACCGTACATAATCTCATTTATCGCAAACCGTCGCGATATGCACATATTTCTATATATTGCACAGCCCTTTCTTGAGTCAAAATGATGAATAGGTACATTTATTACATGTGAGTTCAACATGGCTCACTAGATTGTCAGGTATTTCCTCAGAATCCCTCTTTTTATTCACACGGTTCTTCAAAGTTCATTTGTTAATGACTCATTTATCATTAATGAACACATTTATAAATGCTTTATAAAGGGTACCTTAATGTAAAGTGTTACCAATTCTTTTATGATAAAAACAGCTGACAGTTTACTTGCAATTCAATTAGTAAAGTGTTTATTTCAGGTAAAGTTGGTTCTTGTGATGTCATAGAGTGAACACAAAGAGAGATATTTTGGAATAATGTTAGCAAGCATCTATGGCAGTCAATGGTGCTTCAGAACTGAAATTATGCAAAATATCTTTCTTTGTGTTCAACCCAACATAGAAATGTAAACATGTCTGGAACAACTAGAGGTTGAGTTATTAGTGACAGAATCTTCATTTTTGGGTGACGTGTCACTTTAAGACTTCATATACATGTCGTTCCAATGTGGTTTGTTGGATAATTTCCGTCTCTCATCAGAGATAAACCTGGATCTTGTGAAGTTGAGTGAACACGCAGATGATTCTTCTGTGCAGACCTTCACACTGAACGTAAGACCAACTGTATTCATTAGATGTTAGTTATTAAAGTGATAGTTGACCCGAAAATTTAAATCCTGTTTGTCGTTTCGAACCTTTCCTCCGCAGAGCACAAAAGAAGATATTTTGATGAAAGTTGGTAACCGAACAGCACTGGACCCCACATTCACTGCGAGTGGACACTAAACCAATGCATGTGAACAACATTCTTCAAAATATCTTCTTTTGAATTTTCTGCGGAGGAATGAAAGTCATACAGGTTTGAAACGACAAGAGGGCGAGTATTCGCTTTGGTTAAAAGTGTCTGCCAAGTGAATAAATGTGGACATAATTTTCATTTTTGGGTGAACTATTGCTTCCATAATGTATTATTTCTTAGTGATGGTTGGATAGTGACTCGATTGATTCTCAAACACAGGCAGATGGAATCCAATCCGTTCAGATCAAAGAAGAACAGATGGAGGATGGACAGTGGGACGGTGGAGCGAGTAAAACATACATCATACTAATCATTTTGTTTTACATCTCTTCATCATCTCCAGTATAATGTTCTTGAGGTTTTAACAAGTTTTTATGTTTTCAATGGTTTTATTCTAGTGTCTCCTACGTTGGCATCAGAGGTGGACGATCTGGACACTTTCAGCACTGCCGGAGCCGCTAGAGATGGTGAGAGCATCGTCATATCAGAACCAATCCAATGAATTTGACTTTAGAATGATGTGTTTTATTTGGGTTAAAGAAACAAATCCTCTGTTCTTTAAACTGTAGGTGGTGAATTATTCCCAACAAATAAAATGAAGTCCAGTGGTTTGTGGAATTCACCCGTTTCTGAGGAGTTCCTTCTAGACCCAGAAGCCCACGGTCTGGATGCATCTCCTCAGGCCGCAGCGGAGCGACAAGTCTCAGGTGTTTCTTCAGATTTAAACTCGCAGCGGCACATGGAAGATCCGTACAGAACACCAGAGTTCTCCCCGCGCGCCGTTCATCACACGCTGCTGCCGGATCACAGAGGAGACGAGAGAAGCTCACGCTGCCCTCAGTGCGGTAAGACTTTCACCACACGCTTCTACCTGAAGATCCACCAACGAATCCACACGGGAGAGAGGCCGTACACCTGCACGCAGTGCGGCAAAGGCTTCTACTGCAACTCTCATCTGATATCACACCAGCGCTCGCACACCGGCGAGAAACCGTACAGCTGTGAAGAGTGCGGCAAGTCCTACTCGCATTTAAACTCTCTGAAACTCCACCAGCGCAGTCACACCGAAGAAGAGGCCTATGTGTACTGGTAGCCTTGATCCTCACAAAAGAGTTTCCTTGATCGTTTGCGGAAAAATATGCATTTAAGCTGCCATGTTTGATAAAATCTTCCCTGTGGAAGTGTAATGACAAATTATTTTCTCATGTTGATGATCAAAAATGCCATATCGCTCTTAAAGGGACAGTCCACCCGAAAATGGAAATTCTGTCATCATTTACTCACCTACGAGTTGTTCCAAATCTGTATGAATGTCTTTGTCCAGATGAACACAGAGAAAGATATTTGGAAGAATGCAACGCAACTTTCAGTTCTGGGACATCATCCACTAGCACTAGGTGGGTAAAGATATTTTGAAGGATTTAGGAAAACAAAGCGTTCTCGGGCACCTTTGACTACCATTTAATTCTTCCTACTATGGTAGTCAATGATGTCACATAACTGAAAAGGACTAACATTGTTCCAAATATCTTTCTTTGTGTTCATCGGAAACAAAGCGATTTATACAGGTATGAAGTTACATTAGCGTTAGTAAATGATGACAGAATTATCATTTTTGGATGAACTATCCCGGCTTTAAATTTGATATTTTAGTTTTAATGTTTGCTAAGAGTGTATAATCAAGCCAGTTATGTGACATCAACACATTACGTATCGTCGCTGTGAGGGATGAAACGATTCACTGTGAGATGGTTAAAAATCGCAATTTGTGACGATTCAAGTCAGTCGAGATTTACATTTAGTCATTTAGCATACGCTTTTATCCAAAGCGACTTGCGAAGAGAATGTCTTTTTCCTGAATCGCAATATATGCAGGGGCCGCTGTTTTTACTGCGAACTTGGAAAACATGGATATGCTGATATTTCTTGGAATTGGTTTTAGAATCGCAGTTTTTATTTAAATAAATGTGTAGCATTTGTGAAATAATGTTCATTTATCTTTTGTCTAAACTCACTTTGTTAAATCGTCTCATGAATCGTTAGATCGCTAGTCGCTGTCCTTCTGAAACCTCATATGTCAAGATTTGCTGTTTTTCAGGAAATGGAAAACACAGTGCTGTTCATACGATTAAATACTGTGTTGTTAAAGTTGACAAGCACTTTTTAATACTGTATATTGGCTTTTTATTGGTTGTTGATAATAAAAAAATGACGAAATATGGAAAAACAAGGTTTCAGAAGCGATATGATGTTTATTTCATTTCATTGAAACATCTATTTTGTTGTTATCCTCTCAAGTTTGTTTACTTGTTATTTATTAATGTCAGGAAGGAAGGGTGATACCTTTAATTGTCTCTTTGATTCAGCTGCTTTTTTGCTTTAGCTGTAATAAAACCCTTTGACTTCATGATATACAATCATCCGTATTGTGTCTTTTGTAAACATTTATTTAGGAAGAGCCGCAGTGTCTCGTAGTGTTAATGACACAAGTATGTGGACACCTGGCTGCCTCTCATATATAGGTTTGGCTTTTCAGCGAAAAGAAATCTAAAAAGGTTTTGAAACCTGTTTGACATCATTCAGTGGTTCTCAAACTTTTGTGCAGGGTGCATCACTTTGCGCCCCCCCCCCCCCCCCCAAATGAAGATTTATTATCTTAATCTTATCATTTTAATTAAATCAAAAACATATTAAATTCTCAATTCTTTCAATTATTTTTCTGTTGTTTGATTGCATAAAATGTATGATGCACGAACATTCAGGCTGAGTGCCGGATATCGAGTGCAGTTAACAAACATAATTTGTTATTTATTACCTTTCCACATCTGCCAAGAAGTTCCGTAACTTTGAATTGTGTGATTAAAAACAATAACAACTTTTTTGTTGCTTTATTAATCATGTACGTTTCCAAAAGATCCAGTCAGGATGAGAGAACGTCTGCAGACGCCCTGGAAACACAACTTGAAGCCATCTGCAAACTCTGCTTTCATAGGACAAGTCAAACAGTCTTTTATTCTGTGTTAGTGTTATTTGTATGCACCATGGGTCTGAGAGTAATGCAAATTCAATCCTATATATCTTTATACTGTACAAATTGACAATGAAGCAGACTTTTGACTTTATGTTTTTAATTGAATCCTTATCAGTGCTAAAGCTTACAGTACGTAATGAAATGCAGGGAATAGGTATGTAAAATTATGAATTTGCTATACGAATGTTATATTCTGTCAAAATGTGCCGTTTATGAAAGCTTCCGGGCAAGTCCACTGAATGTCTTACATTTTTGGCATAGAAAGTGTAAGTTAAAGATATACATTATTTGGCATCATGCTCAAAAAGACAATAAAGTGATGATTAAATGATGTTTAATGTAACATGTATGTACAATATGTAATACATTTTGAAAAAAGATTGTATTGTTCCTTTTGTTTTCCTCTTCTTGTGTCGTTTGGGTTTAAGAATTGAAATATGACATTAACACTGATAGGTGTCGTTTAGGTGTTTCATCCCACAGATTCGTTCATACTGCATCAGCCAGTTGCTCTCATCCTCAAAGAGCTTTATGTGGACATTTAAATTAAAGATATATATATATATATATATATATATATATATATATTCTTGATGCAGAAGGTCACTGACAGGAGAAAGATATTGACCCATTTAAGACAAACTTAAAGACATAATAAATTGATATCTGAAATTGTTTATGTGAACAATTCTTATCTTTGAAAAAGACTAATTTTAGGAAGCACTAATTTAGTAATTATACATATTTATTGTATGTATAAACTATCAAATATTAAGAATTACACCTAGTATTTAGGTTTTATTTTATACAAAGGGTCAAATTTAAGTTACTTTTTGAGCATATATAAATATACCATAAAATAAACCATAATGTTCAACATAATAGGCCTACGGCTTATCAAACGGCAAAAATCTGCATTTGTGAATAAAACTTCATAAAGAAAAATTCATTTAAAATAGTCGAAAATGTGTTAAAAAATAATAATACATTCAAATAATTATTTTAACGTATTTGTTTAATTAAAAGAAAAATAAACCCCAGGCTTTTTCTTTAAAGTTAAATGAAACGTTACCGGATGTTGTCAAATGAAACCCGGAAGTCCGCCCGCTACACGCAGATCTACACGAGAGATTATTTAATCAGTTATTTTAAATGTTGTTTGAATGTTTTTATTATACGTTTATAGGTTTATAAAGAGATGAGCTGTGCAGTGATGTTACAGACTCAGATTTCCGCCATCATGGATGTGCTCGTGAAGGCGGCGGTGGCGGAGATCAGTCAGCTGCTCGAGGAAGATGCCGCTGCGCTTCACGACGAGATCCAGAAGAGAAACGACGAGATCCAGAAGAGAAACGACGAGATCCAGGGACTGAAGGCTCGTCTTATTCTCACTGAGACTCAAATACAGCGACTCACTGCGGACAGATGCTCTGTGGCCGTGCAGGTGGAGATGATGGACACTAGTGAGTGTGCACTACTGAGTGCCAAACATCCTAAAGGATTTCTTATTGAAGCTCAGTTCACTTTTGCGTTATATTATGTATATTATTTTTATTTAACTTGTTTTGGGAAAGTTGGATTGGGAGTTATTCAGTATACTTGCAGTAGATGATGGACACTAGTGAGTGTGCACTTCTGAGTGCCAAACATCCTAAAGGATTTCTTATTGAAGCTCAGTTCACTTTTGCGTTATATTATGTACATTATTTTTATTTAACTTGTTTTGGGAAAGTTGGATTGGGAGTTATTCAGTATAGTTGCAGTAGATGATGGACACTAGTGAGTGTGCACTACTGAGTGCCAAACATCCTAAAGGATTTCTTATTGAAGCTCAGTTCACTTTTGCGTTATATTATGTACATTATTTTTATTTAACTTGTTTTGGGAAAGTTGGATTGGGAGTTATTCAGTATAGTTGCAGTAGATGATGGACACTAGTGAGTGTGCACTTCTGAGTGCCAAACATCCTAAAGGATTTCTTATTGAAGCTCAGTTCACTTTTGCGTTATATTATGTACATTATTTTTATTTAACTTGTTTTGGGAAAGTTGGATTGGGAGTTATTCAGTATAGTTGCAGTAGATGATGGACACTAGTGAGTGTGCACTGCTGAGTGCCAAACATCCTAAAGGATTTCTTATTGAAGCTCAGTTCACTTTTGCGTTATGTTATGTACATTATTTTTATTTAACTTGTTTTGGGAAAGTTGGATTGGGAGTTATTCAGTATAGTTGCAGTAGATGATGGACACTAGTGAGTGTGCACTGCTGAGTGCCAAACATCCTAAAGGATTTCTTATTGAAGCTCAGTTCACTTTTGCGTTATGTTATGTACATTATTTTTATTTAACTTGTTTTGGGAAAGTTGGATTGGGAGTTATTCAGTATAGTTGCAGTAGATGATGGACACTAGTGAGTGTGCACTTCAGAGTGCCAAACATCCTAAAGAATTTCTTATTGAAGCTCAGTTCACTTTTGCGTTATGTTATGTACATTATTTTTATTTAACTTGTTTTGGGAAAGTTGGATTGGGAGTTATTCAGTATAGTTGCAGTAGATGATGGACACTAGACAGTGTGCACTGCTGAGTGCCAAACATCCTAAAGGATTTCTTATTGAAGCTCAGTTCACTTTTGCGTTATGTTATGTACATTATTTTTATTTAACTTGTTTTGGGAAAGTTGGATTGGGAGTTATTCAGTATAGTTGCAGTAGATGATGGACACTAGTGAGTGTGCACTTCAGAGTGCCAAACATCCTAAAGAATTTCTTATTGAAGCTCAGTTCACTTTTGCGTTATGTTATGTACATTATTTTTATTTAACTTGTTTTGGGAAAGTTGGATTGGGAGTTATTCAGTATAGTTGCAGTAGATGATGGACACTAGACAGTGTGCACTGCTGAGTGCCAAACATCCTAAAAGATTTTCTAGTAGAATTCAGTCAAGTGTATGTCTTTATTTGTTTTATTTTTCTGCGATCTGGAACTGTTTTGATAAAAAAGAAGAGAAAAGATCGATCTGAAAGTATTTTTAACTATTTCTATGTTGTTTTAAGACACAAAAGTCGTTCAGATCTAATGGAAAGTCAAATAACCCGAGCAGAAACTGTGGCTTATTGTCTTTATAAAACAGCAACGATAAATACGACGAAAGACACCAAATCAATTCAATACAATCATACAACAAAATTGTAAAGTATTCTTCCACAAGTTTGTAAAAGTTGTCAACTGCAAATGTAGCTGCACACGTTCAGATTTGTATTTTTAAATCTAAATATGTTTCTCCGTAGGGGTGACGGTCCATTCGCAAGAGCCACGAGCTGATCCTTATGGACAGGAGAAGACAGCCATGACCCATCCAGAAGAAAACCTCATCGAGGAGAAGCCACGCTTGTCACACATCACGGGAAAAGAGGAGATGTCGGTAGAAGAGCTCCGAGCGCCGCCTGAAGATGAGGATCTCAGTGGACTTGAGTTCGAGATGAAGATCGAACAGGTGGAGGAACTGGTTGATCAGAAACTAAATGAAATTCAGGCAGAGCCCAGCGGTGAAGGACAGAGTCACAGTGAACATCATTTATGGCCGTCAGGAGGACATCTGGAGAGTCACATGGAGCATCAATCGCAGAGTTTTGCCGATTCATTCGTGTCGATTGAAGATCAGATGAGTTCGGGGTTCTTTGGCTCTGCTGGGATGTTGGACAACGAGAGCTTCAGCGCTTTAGAAAATAAAGACATTGAGTACACTTTGAATGTTCTGACACGACAGGATTCCCACAGACGCTCACCATCGCTGCCCAGAACCGGCCCAACAGACTCGAATGCGTTCAACAGATCTTCATCGACTCATTCCGGCTCGTGTTTGCCTAAAGCATTCTCGCACAGTGTGTATGTAGAAGACCGACCGCGCAGCAACGTGAGGCCAAAACCGTTCCGGTGCGAGGAGTGTGGTAAAGGCTTCACGCAGAAAACACGCTTAATAACACACAGACGTATACACACGGGTGAAAAACCCTTTCGCTGTCAGCTGTGCGGTAAAACATTCTCCAGACAGGACAACTGTCTCCGGCATCTGCGCTTGCACAGCGGACAGCGCTCATAACCGCACACTCGAAGAGACGACAACTTTCTCTGTCCTAGTTTTGTGTGTATGTTCAGTTGTGCACATTGAAGCTTGGATCTCTCTCTGGGCCGATCGTACACCCGGCGCAAGGCCCACGTTGACTCCCAGAGAAGGAAAAATACTTTATCATTTTTTGTTCTGTTGAACACAAAGACATTTTGAAGATGAAGGACAGCAAACAGTTCTGGGGCACTTTTGACCACCAGTGTATTTTTTCCTACTATGGGAGTCAATGGGGGTCTAGATCTGTCTTGTTATAAGCCAAAACTCTTCTCCGTGTTCATCAGAACAAACACATTTATACACATTTGGAACAACTGGAAGGTGAGGAAGGGATGACACACTTTTCCTTTGGGGTGAACTGTCCCTTTATGGTTACTTCTCACATTCTAAGTTGGACTCGAGCTGGAGTTAAATGTTGTCAAACTAACATTTCCAGCTCACAATATGGATCCTTATTATACGGAGTCAGTTTTGTTTTTGTGTACTCATTGGAAGTGTACTGTATTGTACTGTATTTCAGATTTTTGTAAAATTTTAAGCAAAAAAGTTACAGTTTGCATCTTGAAAATGTACATGTTGATTTTCTAACTAATGTTTTTGATGGTTGATTTCTAGGTCAAGTTTGTCATTTTAGAAATTCACAAATGCGTTTCTTTGTTCCAGGGGTCAAACATAACAATATTGATATGAGTTTGGGGCAGGACTGTCTGTTTGTGTTCAACCATTGAAAGATAAAGTGTTGTTTATAAACCATTATTGAATTGTTGTATTTAATATTTTGTTTCATTCGTGTCATTACAGAAGTGAATTGGGCTGCTTCATTTCTTTGTCATTGTTTGTTTTGTAAACATGCAAATTGTGCCTCAGAAGAACTTGACCTCATTAATGATGTGATGCTTCAGTATAAACAACCAATCAGCAATAAAAAAGTTGGACCAAACAACGTTATTGTCTAAGCTTGTTTACATCTTGAAATTTGTTTATGGTTTTCATTTAAAGACACATTTCAGGAGGTGGTCTCCTCTGAAGCTCCGGTCTGTCGGGTCTGCTCCATCTGAACAGAGTGACGGTGTATCTGATTGATATGAGAGTTTGGGTCTTTGGACACGGGCAGTGTGGAAGGGTGAACAGGCAAAGGGGGCAGAAAACCTTGGTGGGGCTCGGGTCTTGTGCTAAATGGATCTAGCCTCTTCTTTTTGTTCAGTGTTTTGCAGTCGTGAAGTCCACCTGGAGGCGCGAGGAGCAGCGATCTCGTTCTGTATATGGATGGGAAGCGCATCCCCCCGAAGGATGCTGGAGTCGGTGCTGATGCGGCGGGAGGCTCGTGTAAGTGAGTGTCTGAGCTGGACAGAGTCAGTTTCACAGACGGCAGCTGAAGTAACGCTTGACAATGAAGGTCAGGCAAAGTATTTCTTCGGCTTTGCGGGTGCTCTTGACCTGATGAATTCTCTGCGGGCTTCCTGGAACACACTCCTGCGTCTTTGGGTTCGAAATCGATTTTCTTTACTCGACACGTTCTTGAAAAATCTCTACTAACGGATGTCTGATCCTCTTGGAAAGTTAAATCGCAGTCTTCAAGTGTTCCCGCCAGGTTCTTCTCGTAGGTCTGAGTGAGATGGGCCAGCCAGGGCTCGGAGTGCAACCTTTGACGGTACATGGTGTTGCTCCTCGGCAGGACGGGAGACGCCGCGCCACTTCCTCGAAAATTAAAAATGTTTTCTCCATCAGAGTTTGGAGAAGTGGTCTTCAGCTCGATATCTGAGGGAGACATGCACGAGATGGGTGAGATGTCGGGTGACGGGAGAACGTTCAGGTAACGTCGCGTGACGCTGCTGCCGTCACAGTTCAGATCTGTGGCGATGATGATGATGTCTCGTCCTTTGGCTCGACAGGCGTCCAGCAGCACCTGTAGCGTGTCTTGATGTTTAGCGTTTATGGCATACACCAGGGCCGAAGCTCCGCTGTAGTCCCCCATGCTCGGATCTGCTCCCGCCGCTACCAGAGCGGCCGCCACCTCCGCCCCGGCCCGTTCCATACAGGCGTACATGAGCGCTGTGCGGCCCGTCTTGTCCTGAATGTTTGGGTCTGCGTGGTTAAGAAGAAGAAACTTTATCACTCTTAACATTGTCGTTCCAGACTGCTCACCGCGAAGAGCTCGACAGGCGGCCAGCAGCGGCGTCTCTCCTCTCTGGTTGCGTTCATTCACCTGCGCGCCTCCTTCCACCAGCAGACGGACCAAACGGAGTTTACCCAGATGAGCGGCGGAGAGGAGCGGACTCCCGTCCATCAGGTAATCCTGAGCTTCTGTCATGACCGGTGTTGCTTCTCGGTTTGCTGAAAACAAATTCACAGCTGCGGTCAGAAATATCTGTACTAGGGCTGTGAAGCGATACATTTTTATCTAATTAATGATATGATGTTGCGATTTAATTAATCTAATTAATCGCAACTTAATCACGCATCACATTTGGTGCCAAAATATCATTTAAAGCCATAATAAGATGATACAGATGTTCAGAAGCTGTTCAAGAACAGATGTTCAAGAAATATCGTCCTTTTCCCCACAGAAACATTCAAGTTTGAAACAATAAAAGGGTAAGTAAATGTAAATAAGCTGAATTGTTGGGGGGCAAACTATCACCCATTTATTAGTATTGTTATTATTTAACTTTTTTATTTTAATACTGTAAAAAAAAGAATTAAAAGCTGCCAGTAGGTGGCGGGAAATGAATTAATTTGATTTACTGAATATGTTCAGGAATGCAGTAAATGACTCTTTACGAAGAGATTCATTGATTCATCCGATTGATGCGCTCAAGAAACATATTCATTTAGAAACCAAACCACGCTGTGTGTTCCTCAGAGACGCAGCATTAGAATTAAACCTCGTTCCTTTTACGCCTCCATACTCTTCATGGGGTTCAACTTTTACACTCTCATTTGAGCAGTGGCGGCCGGCCAATAGAGGGCGCTAGGGCGCCGCCCCCCTTAAGCCACAAAAAAAAAAAAATTAAAACAATTAAAACAAAAATAGTAATAATAATGAGAAAAACATCAGTATGTCAATATTTGTGTGTTTTAAATATGGAATGCACCCAGTAATACATGTAAAATATGATACAAAATCATATTTGCAACCTTTCCTCTGCCTGTCTGACCGCTTCATCAGCTCTGGGGCGATAGAGAAAGCGCCCCAAGGAGGCGGGTCTATGTAGCAGTTAAGCCAATTGCTAATTTAAGATATGAATGTATGACATAAAATTTAGCCAATCAGCGTTCTTAAATAGAATCCAAGAAGGGCGATCATTTTATCGCCCCAAGCCCTGATAAAATAAGGACTGGGCTCTAGGGGCGCCATTTTTACTAAACGACAATGGCGAGCGCGGACGTTACTCCTCCAAGACCCAACCCTAACTCGGTGAAATCTCTCCTCCAAGATCCGTTTGAGAGGAGAACTTTGTCGGAGAAAGTTCGGGTGAAAGAGCTGGGCCCAGATCAACCTGACCTCTCAATCAAACAGCAGGCTAGCGAAAAAGGGAAGCAGTATATGCGCGGCTTCTCCCGTAGCTGTTCAGTTCAGTTTAAATGCAAATAAAAGGCTTGTGTTTGTGCATCATGATGTTTATGTTTTTGTGTACGAATGCCTCAACTTTTTAATATTGGCATTAAATAATTACTGACTATTTCACTGAGCACTGCTGTCCTGCAGTTTGTGTTAAATTTTATTGCGATGGTTACGGAAACAAAAAAGTATGGCACAGCCCCACCGAGAATATTTTTCACCAGCCGCCACTGCATTTGAGTCTATTTTTATGACACTTCATACTTAAATACAACAAAACTGAGGAAGCCATCAAAGTTTCTCCGGGTTCATACAAAATCACACCGAAAGATGTCGTTTGAGAATAGATTCGTCTAGTTTACAAGATCACATTCATCACGATTGTGACATCATGACAAAGGTTTTTCAGAGACTACTGACCGTCTCTCTTTTGCACACAACAGTGTTCAAAGCTGATCTTGCGTTTAGAGCTTAAAATATCAAACTGTGAGAGCATCACAACAAAAGGCTCTGTGGCTTTGAAACGCCTTTATCTCTACAGGTGTGTGATCTGCTGTAAAGTACAACTTGAAAGAGGTCGATGATACTGTGATGCTCATCTCGAATACTGTCTAACTGACACTTCCAGTATTACAAACACATGCAGAATATCATTTGATGTGCACTATTTGTGCCATTAATTCAATTCATGTGATGTATTTATCTGCTCATTTATCCTAACATGCAACGTTTTTCAATCCCATGAATCATCTGGTTGTTTCTTACTATATTATTGTGTTCAACAGTTTTCAGTATTTCAAGCGTTTTCCTGAATCACTTGTTCGTTAAACAGAAAATCTTATATTTACGTTAATTCCAACAACGTATTTCTGAGGCAGTGCTAAAACTTCTGAAACATCTATATTCATGTAAAGAAATACTATTGTAATGAATTAGTTCTGTACCTGCAGATTCAGCTGCGATGATCTCTTGACGGGGTCCAGCTTCACCTGTAGATGCTGGTGAATTGAGAACACAGCGAGAGAGATGAATGTGTGTCTGTGCGCACATCTCTCGAAAGGTGAACAGTCAAGCGCACATGTGGACACTGACATTTACATCCATACACGTCCATCTGGAGAATACTGTCCGTAAAGTATTTATTTCAGTCAAGTCAAAGTTCTATATACATTGTCGTTTGGACATACATGTAGTATTTTTGCAGTATTATGTCATATAAATACATAGATATAGAGACACGGAAAACATTAGATTTTTTATCTACAGTATGTGTTTAGGTAAATTGATTTTTTTGGCACAAACACCGGAGACAGGTCAAAAGTACAGAAAAGAAGTGGTTTATGTGTCCAGACCTCAACTGCATAGAAAACAAGTTGATATTAAGTTTAAACAACACAGTATTCATGTTTGTACATGTATTTAGGAATGTGAGATGGCAGTTTTCTAACGCCTTGGTTTGCTCTCAGTCTTTCACACGAGGTTTGTTTTTGAAGTGGAATATAGCTGCAGTGCGTGTAGAAATGGTCTCTTAGTTTTTTCAGCTGCATGGTTTATAACCAACGTAACACAGGTAGCCACACAAAAGAATCAAAGTTAATCACTAATGGGAATTATGGGATTATCTGATTTTTCAACAGCATATTACTGCATCATAAATATACTGTATGTGTATGTAAATACATTTAAGGGTTCGCCCTATAGTGACAGCATTTAGACCTTTTGTTGGACAATGTAAATGTAAATGCAGTGGTGGTTCAACCAGTGCCGATTTAAGGGTCCTTCGCAAACCTCTGTAAGGGGACCTTGTTATAATAGTTCAAATTATATATAGACAACTTTTAACTATAAGAAATAGTAAATCAATTAACACACTTAAACGAATAAAGACTGGAAGCCAAAAAACTTTAAACTGACAAATTAATTACAAAATAAAATTCTCATTTTGATTGATAAAGTAACATGTGGGTCTGGAACCATCTATGTGTAAAAAACTATAACACGCAAATGTGGTGTGTTTTTACTTATCAAATGAGTGATTAAGAAAAAGTAAGCATGATAACTTATAAAGCTAAGCATACGAAAACATATCAATTAATTCTCCAAATGTGATTGCAAAAACTGAAATGACATATTATTAAGTGCACACCAAATGCAGTCACATGAACACTAGTAGTTGGTTTTGGGCGTGCATGCATATTGAGCTTAAAATAGCTGTATATCTTTTCTATGAACCTATATAGTGGATGGGTTTAAAATACAAAGCAATATTTACCTATGATCTGACAGTTTATTGTAGTAAATTTACAAATCAAAAGGCCTGCATTATAGCTGACACCCACTTGAACACTGTACAGCTCGTTTTGTAAGTCACTCCTTTTAAATGCTTAACAACGTGTATCAATGCGTGTGTAACTTTTGAGACGGTCCCTAGATTCACGACTATAAAACGACCAACGTTAAGCCAACCTCATGCCAGTGGACAAATACTGAATTTTGCAAAACCTAAAATAATACTTTAAATAGGAAAAAAAACATTTATATAACTTTAATATCATTCTCATTAATTATAGTAATTATTAACGTTTAAATCTTATTGAATGTCGTGTGTGGCCATTTGTGCTGTTATACAGAGATTAATTATGGGATCATGGTTCGGCAGTTTACATCATTTTTGTGTTGTTTTCCTAATGGCATCTGATAGCGGTTGGACCCGGAAACGGTTCATTATGCTGCGTGACGTCAGCCTGAACAAGCGGATTGGATGCCGGGCTTATTAATATTACGAATCTGCATTCATGATGTGCTTTGCATTGACCATTTATGGGGAAAACGGGCGTGTACAGGGCGGGATGTGATGCTGATTCAGGTCATCTGTGAATATGTACAGGTGCGCGCACGCACGGGTTTAGAAGTCGTGAACACTATTTTGGGCTTTCGTGCGCACGTACACTTTTTAGTAAATATCCTTCGCACAGTTTTATAAATGAGACTCATGGACTCTTTCCGAGTAAACAACACACAAAACCCAGTCCTGTTAGCTGTAAACGTCTGAACGCGTTTGAAGAAAAGCATCGATTCTCTCTTCCATCTCAGTGTTGGCAATATAGAGATGATTAATAATGCAACGTTTAGTTCATGTCCACACAGGCCTGAATGTGTAACGCATCTGCATTCAAAACTCGAGAGGGTTTTATAACATCTTATTCATCCCATCGTCCGATTTTTCTTTGTGAAAGCTTCCAGAAAAATCCACCACCACATTTCGGTACACGAGTGGAAAGTTTTGAGAAGATTGTAACTCCGCCTCCGCGTGCATATAAAGTGATAGCGGCGCGCCCACAGACCGATGGAATGCGAGGACGCGCATCACTCGAGCCTTTAATCTGCAACACATTTGAAGAATTTTACCTCTAAACGTCAACATATATAACATATCATTATTATTCTTTTCACGGAGAACACTGTTAAAGGTATGAAATGATTCATGTGTATCTTTGAACTAGGGGGCATCTCTTTTGTTCTTTGCATCTTCGATGTTTTATGTTGCGCCAGTGTATCTAAATGGAACCCAATTCGTGTGTGTTATTAATGACGGATGATGTTGTGTGCTGGCTTGTTTCAGGTCGATTATCATGTCCGTGAAAGTTAAGATCAACAGCGCCGATGTGAAATACACCGAGAAACACATCGAGTCGCGTTACAGTTACAACACCGCATCTGTGTATAAAGACGGAGACACTTACACTGTGAGTATGTCTGAACGGATTTAGGATGGACGACACGGGCACTGTGCAGTGCGCGAAGCGGCGTCACGCACGCGTTTTCCAGTGTCCAATCGAGGGGATGGAGAGGCGAGCGAGCAAATTTGACAGTTGCTTAGAAACCGCAGTGATGAAGGAGAAACTTCTGGTGTCTGTCCCGAGCAAGGTCAGAGCAAAGCCCCCTGTGCTTGTACAAGTTTCTGCTAATACGACAACTAGAGCGCTCGCGCTATAATCCTGACCGACAGATCAGCTGATGCGGTGGTTGCTTGGCAGCATAAAGAAACCGGAGCGCGCTGCACTTTTCTAAATGATAAAAACAGCCAAATTAAAAGGCAGTGCCACGCGCTTTAATAACTTTATGCTTTGTTGTTTTAACGGTAGTAGAAAGGCGCATTTTTTTCTTCTGCGTCAGACCTGCGCCGTGCGCGCGTGTAACCAAGACGCGTTCGTTGCGCACGCGGGTTGAGAAGCATTTAGTCACGTTTGCAGCTCGAGTTGTTGAATACAGAAAAACACTTGATGCATTGAGATGGAAACGCGCACGAGTATACCCGACGCTATCGCGGAGTTTGTTTAGACCCGAAGGGGCGTTCAAGCAGACCGATCAAGTTTTGGAGAGGTGCGCGTACGTCTCTGCGTAGGTTGGGTCTGACGCAGAAGTAAAAATCGTAAAAGCAATCGTCGAATCAGCTGTTCTGTCAGTCAAGTTGCGTTTAACTGCCATATTAGCAGAAACTTACAAAAAGCGTACAAGCACAATGAGCTTTGCTTTGGTCTTCCTCGGGTAGTTTGGCACAGACACCAGAAGTTTCCGGACTCAACTGTAAAATTCCATCAGCACCGCGCAAGGTTCGCTCGCCTCTCCGCGCATATCCGATTGGCCACTGCAAAACACGCGTTTGACGTCGCGCGCTTTTCTACTCGGAGTTCGACTTGATGATGCTGCGCTGCAAATAAAAAAACCTTCTCGAGGCTTCATTTGCTCACGATACCACCTGCTGGCCAAAGAGTGTAAAACAAGCAGATACAGTACAGATGTGCCTGATGTGGTCTGCGGTGCACTGTATTTTGCGCCAGTTAAGCCTTAATCTATTTATGTGAATATAATGTGTATTTTCTGTTGGTATATAATGATTGTATAACATAACTGTGTAATAAACGTATTGGCTTGAAATGAATGGGGCTATCGAATGTGTGTAAATCAATTATTTGGACATAATAAGCAGAAGGGGCGATATTATTATTCTTAAAGTGGAAAGTGTCTTGACTTTAAGAAGTTATGGCCAGTGTTGAAGAAAAAAACTAAACTAAAGTAGTTTATGGAACCGGCCCCAGGAGTGCTCAAACTCCTAATTGAAAACGAACAGAAGCAGGTCTTAATATCATATTGCGTTGTATTGTAAATGGAAAATGAAGGCATGAATTGGATTTGAACTATTTAGAAATAACTGATATTTAAGGAACAGCTGATAATAATGATCTATTATTTAAAAAGGAGGTACAAATGTCTCTAAAACTGCACTAGCATTTTCAAAATAATTTTCTTTCCTTGGTGTATTCATAGAATAGCAAAGAGCATTTCTACAACTATTTTTTACAACATTTAGTATATGTAAACAAAAACATGCAGAAAAAACTGAAATACTCCTGGAAGAAAACCCTGTTTTATTTCCTTTAAGAAAGAAATTGAACTTTTTGTTGATTCCCTAAGATTTTCTTTGAAACAAAAGGCCCCCGAAAACTTCAAATCTTTGTAATTTCTTTCATATCTTTTTGTAAACTCCCCCTAGTGTTCGTGATGTTTTGATATTATATTACTGTCAATAAAAAAAACCTTCCATGCCCTTTACTCCGACCCCTACTTGGACCCGATGGCCGTTTTTTAACTTTTAACTCGGTGGCAGTATATGAAAAGGGCAGATCACTGTTTGGGGATCAGTGAATTGCAAAACATTAATAAAACAGAAATGAACAATGTTACCATCATTTGAAATGAAGTTAACGTATATGTCAATGTATGTCAGGTGACTCCCTCCAGTTCTGGGTTCATCTTTCGTACGGAGAGGAAGGTGCCAAAGCTGGGCGTCATGCTGGTCGGGTGGGGTGGTAACAACGGGACCACAGTCACGGCGGCTGTTCTGGCCAATAAACTGGGTCTGACCTGGAAAACCAAGAATGGTGTTCAGGTAAAAACCGGTCTCAGCTTTAAGCAGCAGGGTTGTTTACACATGAGGTTATGGTGTGAGGTGTATAAACGGGAAATGCATAAAAAAGGCCGTAGTGCCAATTCTAATGCGAGCACTAAAGGGATGAAAATAAGACTATATTATTTAAAACTGACTATATGTTTAATTCATTTGAATTGATCTATGAGATGTCTGGTCGACAACTCTTGCAGAAAGCAAATTACTTCGGCTCGTTTCTGCAGTCGTCTACTGTGTGTCTGGGCTCCGGACCTGACGGAGACGTCCACGTTCCCTTTCGAGATCTGCTGCCTATGGCGCATCCGAATGACATCATATTTGATGGTAAAGACGCGTCATTTTGATCATAACGTGATGTTATGATGATGATGTGGATGATGTGTTGATTTGTGTCACGTCTGTAGGTTGGGACATCTCCTCGTGGGATCTGGGCAGGGCCATGGAGCGTGCTCGGGTGCTGGACTGGAGCCTGCAAGAGAAGCTCCGCCCCCACATGCGTCATCTCAAACCCAGACCCTCCGTCTACATCCCAGAATTCATTGCTGCGAACCAGGAGAGCAGGGCTGACAATCTCATCCCAGGAACCAAAGCAGAGCAGGTGACCATTTATGTTCATTTAAAAAATCATCGGCGAGACAACAGTTGGAAATATTAGGTTAAATGTTGCCCATAAGAAAGACGAATGGCATTTCTCCTAGCCGCCAATGAGAGCAAATGTAAGTCTCGGAAAATCTTCATTAGAGCTCAGGTTTGTCAGGCTGAAAGAACCAGAATCTAACCGGTTTGTTTTTCGACATATATCGTGAATGTTGTTAGGTGGAGCAGATCCGTAGGGACATCTGTGACTTCAGACAGAAGAGCAGCGTGGACAAGGTCATCGTTCTGTGGACCGCCAACACTGAAAGGTTCTGTGACATCCTTCCTGGCGTCAACGACACGGCAGAGAATCTGCTGAACACCATACAAGTACTGTGTTTATACCTCTGAGATCTGAGTATCTGATAGAACCAATAAGAAGAAGAAGAAGAAGCAGTTTGACTGATGCGTCTCATTTCTTTCTCAGAGCGGAGGAGAGGTGTCTCCCTCCACCATGTTTGCGGTGGCCAGTATTCTGGAGGGCTGTGCGTTTATTAATGGATCACCTCAAAACACGTTCGTACCCGGAGCCGTGGAGCTGGCCGTCCAACGAAGCGTCTTTATTGGTGGAGATGATTTCAAATCTGGCCAAACCAAAATCAAATCTGTTCTGGTGGACTTTCTGATCAGTGCCGGTTTGAAGGTGAGAGAGAACCAGATGTCTATGCAAATGCATCCACGCTAATGTCAAGAAAACATGATGAACAGAATTTCGTTGGCAATAATTTGCTTGTCGTGTCGATTGCAGCCGACATCTATTGTGAGTTATAATCACCTCGGAAACAACGATGGACTCAATCTGTCAGCGCCTCAACAGTTCCGTTCTAAAGAGATCTCAAAGAGTAACGTAGTGGATGACATGGTTCGGTCCAACCCCATCATGTACAAGCCCGGAGAAACACCGGACCACTGCGTGAGTTTGGCCACAGGATGATGCAAATACATGTCATCAAATATACAACAAAAGAAGTTTCTATTACATGTACATTTAATGAGCAAGAGCTACAGTATGTTGTCACCTTAAGGTTTTTAATGTGTTTTTTAGTATTTGCCGCTGGTTTGTACGGTGTCTCTGAATTATCAAAACGCCTCTCAAAATGCTCGCTATGGATGCGAAAAAGGCATCCGGTCTAAATGTTTTTATGACGGACGAACATATCAAGGCAGTGTGTAAATGTGATTGACACGACGTGAGGTCGTATTTATTTTTTTAACATGTTGAAATTTCAGACTCGATGTGCAACGGCTGTTTGGTGTTATCCGCGTTCTGAGTAGTTTTGAGATGTTGAGCTTCAAGGTTTTTGCATTTCATATAGCAACAAATTTCCTTCACACAAAAAGACTCTAAATGTACAATATAAATTTTTCTGACATTTGTAAAAGTTTTGGAGCAGGTCTAACACATTCTGATTATGAGAAATCCCTTTCTGTTTAGTTTGGCAGAGACCTTATCAGAGTAAAACATTTTCAAGCAACACGAACATGAAACTAGTGAGATTAGTGTTGTAATAATGTGTTATGAGTTACATTAAACATGCTTTTATTTTAAGACGCACAACTTTTTGTTCAAGTTAGACATAAAGGCAGTATGGAAGGGACTTTCAAAGTGTGGACCTTCCAGAAAGTCATGGAATTCTATATATATTGTTTGTCAAAGTCATGGATTTTGTTTCACTTTATATTTTAGTTTCCAATTATCCGAATGTAATTTGTCTATACTGCATTTTTACACATTTTCCCGTATTGTTATGGTTATCTTTAGCGCCGTCTTATTCCGTTCCCGCTTGTCACCTGGCAAACTCTCAAGTCAAATACACTCACCCGTAGCTCTAACTAAGGCAAAATGCCAGGAAAATTGACATTTCAAGAGCTTTGGCTATAAAATGACCACTTCAAACACTGGATTTCATTCATTATAGGTCATGGAAATTCAATATGACATTTGCCTATGAGTGGGAACCTTTTCTAAAAACAACATGATCACGTATAATGTTGTAATTAAAACTGTTGACTATTTGGGCTTTATATTTTAAAATGTAGAAATGTAAGGCATATCGTATTATGAGGGTTCATGTAAACATAGGAAACGGGAAGATAGCGCTGATGGCTAGTGTTGTGTCTTATATAAAAATAAACTCCTCAACAAAAACAAAGAGCTGATGACAAAAGTATCAATAAAACAGTCAACCTTGGGGTTTCTTTTAAACATTAGTATAATGTAAAATAAGTAAGTCAAATTTGACAAAAGTGTCAGACAGAACCTCAAAATTCTAAGGTGATGACCTGCTTTTCACTGAATCAATACTTCTTAAACCTTTTGGGCAGGTGGTTCATTTTGTTAAATATCCAGACTTCATTTTATTTGATCTCATTCTGTAAGGTATTCTTGACCTATAAATATAATAATAATTATTATTAGGATGCCTTATTGACATTTGATACAGCTGTATAACAACATTTAAGGCTTTATTCCACATGCATCACAATATATATATTAAAAACGAACAAATCTAGAAATAGTGGTATGAAGACGATTGAGTTTCAAACGATTGATTGTGAAGATGAAAGTGGACTGTTTAATAAATGTTAGTGTCACGTCAGTCAAAGAAACCCTGATTTGATTAATTATACATATTAGAAGAATAACGTGGTAACATGTGATTTGCGTTGACAGGTGGTTATTAAATATGTGCCGTATGTGGGTGACAGTAAGCGAGCAATGGATGAATACATCTCTGAGATCATGATGGGAGGAACAAACACCATCGCTCTGCACAACACCTGCGAGGTGAGTGACCACACGCACACTTGGTCAAAAAGATTCATTTCATGTTTTCTGACATAGATATAAATGACTAGATGCTGCATTAGCATCTGTTTTTTATGGGTACATATTGGAACGGTGCGTTTGCAAGTGGGTTACTTTGCAACTTTTGCTCCGGTTTGTTTTATCCACAGGTTAGGAGTGGAATGATTTTGTCACATAGCTGTCTACCTAAGATGCTTTTATTTATAAATGTTAAAGATGGGGTATCATGCAATGTCATGCATTCTGACTTCTTTACACTGTTAAACGTGCTGGCTTCTCATGCTTAACACGGTCAACTTATCAAAAAACAAATTGGACGTATGATGTAGTATTTCTGTACTTGATGCCCAATACTCCGACTTGTTTCGGAACGTTTTTATAAGTCTGGATCCCTGTTTCGCCACAGGGATCCTATTCCTTTAATTGGGCAATTGTCCCAGAAAAACACGGCAAGGTGAAAGAAAGAGCCCACCCACGCGCCAACCGACGAGAGAGACTCGCTTACCTTAAAGATGATCTGCACTGAGCTGCAGCTCGTTACTCTTGCGAGTGTAGTTGAGGTGTGTCTGGTTGTTCACGGCATGTCAGTGATGGCTGTTATATAAACTGTGGATATAACGCTGGATTTGGAGATGGCGGGCCCGGTGCTAAAAGATGCCGTACATGAACTGCACACGGTAAGTCAAAGCAAGTCATACTGTGTTTTGTTTTCAATCGGCATGTACGTGCATAATGTAGAAAACACGAAGGGATTAATGTGATGATGTGTTGTGTGCTCGTGCTGCAATTATATCCCACTCTCCCAACTAGTCCCGCCTCTAGCAGCTCTTTTCCGGAAATAATCGTACAGCTGTATCTTATAAATTTGATCAAACTAAATACTCTTCAAAGACACGACGTTTGCAATACCACTGTATTGGCACTCAAGATTAATATGAGATTGGCAGAAACTAGCTGTGATACGCCATCTTTAAATTCTGTTACTTGCACTGGGAATGTTAGGCTCGCGATTCAGGATTCGTTTCACAGATCTGGCAACCCTGCCAAGCCGGTCTGTTAACATTCAAGAGCAAACGGACTGTGTATTTTAAAAACATTTGTCGTTGTGTAAACTCAAACATTATTTTTGCCACACAAACACATGACAACAACGAAATGGGATCCCATTTCTCAAGAATTAAAATGCACAGCCATGGCGGTCATGTTGTGTCATTCTAGCAAGCTGTGAGAGACGTCAGTGGACTGTTCCAAGATGGCGGACGTGCCTGAAGCGCTTGAATGAGGCATCTAGTCATTTATATTTATGTTTTCTGTAGTCATGTAATTGCCTTTTGTCCTTACGGATTACTGTAAGCCCTTCAATGTGTTTGTCTGTGTGCAGGATTCTCTGCTGGCCACTCCGATTATTCTGGACCTGGTGATCCTGACAGAACTGTGTCAGAGAATCACATTCTGTACTCAGGATGATCCAGTTTTCCAAAGCTTCCACAGTGTTCTGTCTCTGCTCAGTTTCCTCTGTAAAGCTCCGCTTGTACCGCAGGGCGCACCGGTGGTCAACGCTTTCTTCAAACAACGGGCGTGTATCGAGAATGTCATGAGGTGAGTTCCTACTCTAAAACTACTCATTGGCATATTTGAATATATTTTTTGGAACAAACTTGAAGACGCTGTGTTTTTTTCTCTCGATCTGTAGGGCATGTCTCGGTCTCCCTCCTCAGAATCACATGCAGCTTGAACACAAGATGAAAAGAACCTTCCTGTATTCTGGTGAAATGCGAAAAAAAGATGCCGTTCTAGAAAGTATCAATGGCTGTCGTTCCATCAAATGCATTGAAATGAACGGCCATGAAGAAGTGCAGCACACGTCTCACAGAGGCCACTGATGCACTGATAACAAAAGAAGTTGTAATGGCTTTATCCAATAATTAATGTCTAATGCACCGATTGTTTTATAAGTGAAAATAATAACGTGTATGTGTTTGATTAGTGTCTATTGTATTTCTGGAGGAATTGTGAGAAATAATCCTGTGGTTTTAATACAGTTAACACTGAGAAATATGTAAGGGATCATCCACAGCTAGCCGTGCGTTAAAGGTTGGTTCTTGGCCTCCGTGTTGTGCACTTAAACCCTTTAATGTACGGCTAGCCGTGGATTATCCCGCTTATACCATGGATATTTGCCGAGTTAAAGCTGTTATTGATGTTTACAGTGTAGCTTTTGATCAAACGGTTATCTTTGTCAGAAAATTTTGAATGTAATGAAACTGACTGGAGCGACCTGTGTGTTATTGGATTTTAATGCACACCCTCCAGCCAATGAAACCATGGTATAAGAGTCGTTGAGTCTTCCCACAGAGAACATACTGAAGTATACTTTGGTATTTGCGATATGAAAACTGTGGTAAATTTCTAGATACTATAGTGTTTTGGAACACTATAACAGTATCAATTACAATCAACTAATAATTAGTGGTCGACCGATATGATGTTTTTATTGGCCGATGCCAATATTGAGAAAGCAATGTGGCCAATAGGCCGATGTAATTATAGTAAAAAATTAAACATACTAGAAATTTGTGACACTAAATTAACATTTATTTTGCATAATATTTATGCAATATTCTCTTAATTGTACAACATTTAACGAGGTAACACTTCAATATTGACAATTAGTGCAGCTTTTTTGATGAACTGTTTTACTGCTTCTTCAATCCAACAGAAGATTCTAGATAACATGTTTATGTAATGACAAAAACAGAATGCAATTCATTAATATTAATATACAGTTACTATACAAATAAATTGCATGAAGTTATTTTACTCAGTGGGCCAATGTTTCACTTTCTTAAATTAAGTAAAAGTCTAAAAAACAACCCTTGACTAATAAAGATTTGTGTCCGTTTTTCTGTTTCGTCTTTGTGAAAACGATACAAAAACATGATGAAAAGCCTACTTACTAAGTTAGCAGCATGTAGCGTAGCATTAAAACACTAAAAAAGTAATGAATTACTAGTTACTAATGACATATTCAATAGTGTCATTACATCACCGTACACATGATTCTCTGCTAAAAGTATTCAATGACTTATTACTCAATACTTTCTTTATCCTACATCAATCTTTGATAAGTCCAGTGATTCAAGGATAGACGGGAAACGACTCTTTAAATTCACACAATTACAAATGTCTCACACAAGTATTACAAATGTGAGAATTATACTTTAAAGCACGGATGTTAAAGTTAGATTTTGATGTCAATTCCACTATAGTACACACATACATTACACAAAAGTGCCCTAATTAGTTTAACTTCATCAGAATTAACTGTAATTAAATTACAGAAAAACATTAAGTAATCCCTTACACAATGGAGAAGTACTTAAATATACTACAATATAGGAATGAAAACGTATTATTAACGTTCAGTGAGGCTCATTCATCTCACACACGACACAGATCTCATGCTGACAGGTCATTGAGTTTTGTTTGTGAATTACAGTATCTGAGGCAGAGCTGGTCGTGGGTTTTGTCACTTTTTGTGATGTTTTCCGTATGTTTTATATTAGTGGTCTGGCTTTTGTTGAAACTAGTACCTCCGTATTATCACCTATTGTGTTATTATGACATATCGCTTATTGCTCCCTGAACTCTTTGTAAGTCGCTTTGGATAAAAGCGTCGGCTAAATGACTAAATGTAAATGTGTCCTCTGTTGTAGGGTTGCGGATAAGACTTTGATGCATGCCGGAGTCTTCTCACAGGAATTATGTTTGGTTATTATCTGTCTGTCAGATGCTGGCCTTGGGCATTTGTTTTATTTCTTATTAATGCTTAATTAACAACAATAAATGACGGATACAAAAATTACAATAACAACAACAACATAGCATAAGAGAGAAAAAGATAATAAAAACTAGATATACACAAGTTTATTCAGATTTACAATCAACATTGTATACGTACAAAAATATATACACAGTATAATAATGATAATAAAAAGTCAAAAAAAAAAAGAAATTCAAGGCTTTACAATAGTCCACCGTTCTTTTAGATTGAGTGTTCCTTACACCTCTCAATGTTTTAAAATATTGACAGAGCTCAAATTTAAAATCTGTAAAGTTTGGTGTCTTTTTTGACCATTGACATTTGTGAGTATGAAAATTATTATGGCCTTAAATAATAGTTAGACTAAGCAAAAAGGAAATTGTTTTATCTAAAGGTTTGTCATACAAAAACAAAATATGTTTCATCCAAAACTATGTCAATGCTAGAAATCTCCCTAAAAATATCAACCGTAAAGGCTTGTTGGACTTGTCGTAAGATCCGAGAGGCAGATGAAATGGAAGTACAAAGTAAAAGTGCAGCATCAAGACGAACAAGCTTTGAAAGCTATGAAAACTGTATCCCTATATTTATCCTTTGCGTCTTAACTTATTTTCTTTAACCCTTTTTTATATGCTTTTACTTTATTTTATTGTGGTTAATTATAAGTGGAAAAGCGCTGTAACAAGATAATTTTAGAATCAATAATGTATTAATAAAATCGCTCATTCTTAGGTGATAAAAACATAGCTTTGTATATTATTCTGCGTTTTTATCAATGGATCGTCCCAAAAAACACACACTGGGCCTTTAAATAAAATACACACTGGGCCTTTAAATAAAACACACACTGGGCCTTTAAATAAAACACACACTGGGCATTTAATTAAAATACACATTGGGCCTTTAAATAAAACACACACTGGGAATTTACATAAAACACACACTGGGCCTTTAAATAAAATACACACTGGGCCTTTAAATAAAACACACACTGGGCCTTTAAATAAAACACACACTGGGCCTTTAAATAAAACACACACTGGGAATTTACATAAAACACACACTGGGCCTTTAAATAAAATGCACACTGGGCCTTTAAATAAAACACACACTGGGCCTTTAAATAAAACACACACTGGGCATTTAAATAAAATACACACTGGGCCTTTAAATAAAACACACACTGGGCCTTTAAATAAAACACACACTGGGCCTTTAAATAAAAAACACACTGGGCATTTAAATAAAATACACATCGGGCCTTTAAATAAAACACACACTGGGAATTTAAATAAAACACACACTGGGCCTTTAAATAAAATACACACTGGGCCTTTAAATAAAACACACACTGGGCCTTTAAATAAAATACACACTGGGCCTTTAAATAAAACACACACTGGGCCTTTAAATAAAATACACATTGGGCTTTTAAATAAAACACACACTGGGCATTTAAATAAAATACACATTGGGCCTTTAAATAAAACACACACTGGGCCTTTAAATAAAACACACACTGGGCCTTTAAATGGGCATTTAAATAACATACACATTGGGCCTTTAAATAAAACACACACTGGGCCTTTAAATAAAACACACACTGGGCCTTTAAATAAAACACACACTGGGCCTTTAAATAAAATACACACTGGGCCTTTAAATAAAACACTCTGGGCATTTAAATAAAACACACACTGGGCCTTTAAATAAAATACACACTGGGCCTTTAAATAAAACACACACTGGGCATTTAAATAAAATACACATATGGCCTTTAAATAAAACACACACTGGGCATTTAAATAAAACACACACTGGGCCTTTAAATAAAACACACACTGGGCATTTAAATAAAACACACACTGGGCCTTTAAATAAAACACACACTGGGCCTTTAAATAAAACACACACTGGGCCTTTAAATAAAATACACACTGGGCATTTAAATAACATACACATTGGGCCTTTAAATAAAACACACACTGGGCCTTTAAATAAAACACACACTGGGCCTTTAAATAAAATACACATTGGGCCTTTAAATAAAACACACACTGGGCCTTTAAATAAAACACACACTGGGCCTTTAAATAAAATACACACTGGGCATTTAAATAAAATACACATTGGGCCTTTAAATAAAACACACACTGGGCCTTTAAATAAAACACACACTGGGCCTTTAAATAAAATACACATTGGGCTTTTAAATAAAACACACACTGGGCATTTAAATAAAATACACATTGGGCCTTTAAATAAAACACACACTGGGCATTTAAATAAAACACACACTGAGCCTTTAAATAAAATACACACTGGGCCTTTAAATAAAACACACACTGGGCATTTAAATAAAATACACATTGGGCCTTTAAATAAAACACACACTGGGCATTTAAATAAAACACACACTGCGCCTTTAAATAAAATACACACTGGGCATTTAAATAACATACACATTGGGCCTTTAAATAAAACACACACTGGGCCTTTAAATAAAACACACACTGGGCCTTTAAATAAAACACACACTGGGCCTTTAAATAAAACACACACTGGGCCTTTAAATAAAATACACATTGGGCTTTTAAATAAAACACACACTGGGCATTTAAATAAAATACACATTGGGCCTTTAAATAAAACACACACTGGGCATTTAAATAAAACACACACTGGGCCTTTAAATAAAATACACACTGGGCCTTTAAATAAAACACACACTGGGCATTTAAATAAAATACACATTGGGCCTTTAAATAAAACACACACTGGGCATTTAAATAAAATACACACTGGGCCTTTAAATAAAACACACACTGGGCATTTAAATAAAATACACATTGGGCCTTTAAATAAAACACACACTGGGCATTTAAATAAAACACACACTGGGCCTTTAAATAAAACACACACTGGGCCTTTAAATAAAATACACATTGGGCCTTTAAATAAAACACACACTGGGCATTTAAATAAAACACACACTGGGCCTTTAAATAAAACACACACTGGGCATTTAAATAAAACACACAATGGGCCTTTAAATAAAATACACACTGGGCCTTTAAATAAAACACACACTGGGCATTTAAATAAAATACACATTGGGCCTTTAAATAAAACACACACTGGGCCTTTAAATAAAACACACACTGGGCATTTAACTAAAATACACACTTATAAGAAATGTGACGACAAAACATGCACATCCCCAAATAGCACGCGCACATCTGTGAGACGTCTAGTCTGCATTTACATCTGCAAGACGTTTTATTGAGTGTTTGCTCATCTGCAATACGTCTTTAAAACATAGAAGATGTCTGTAAGATGTTCATATTTCAGAATGTATGTAAAACTGTTGTTTGCGCCGGATAAACCAACCACAACAGTCTGGTGGTTCTCTGCATACAGTGTTTAAAAATAACGAACCAACACGACGTCAAAGTACCGCGAGAGCGAACTCCCATGTATGACTTTGCATCGCTCTCGCGGTACTTCGACTACATCCGCCTGTCGGATCTTGCGAATGTAAACGACATTGACTATAGACTGTGAGAAAAATGAGAATCTGTCTGCAGACACTATTTTTGGAATCAAAACAATATAAATAATGTGCACATTTCCGAGTTAAAACAAAACACCGTTGTGGAGTATTTTGATGTCTCGTGACAATCGGTGTGCGCAGACGCGCATAAGACGCATTCACGCATGCGTATCAGCTGATCCGAGTCATGTGTCCATAGCAACCGTGTCTTTCTTAGAGGCGTTGAACGGAATCACGATGTTCTAGTGGGCACAAGGGATCAGTTAAAGGCATAATCAGACCCATGGCGGAGAAGCGCAGGTCCGGTACCGGGATGTCCGATCCAAAAGCAGCCAAATGCGAGACGGACCACGAGTTTCTGGCTCACTCCGGGGTCAGCGCGCTGCTCAGAGGGGCTCTGCTGAAGCTGGTCGAGTCCAGATCCGAGGACCCCATCGGCTTTCTGGCCGAACACTTCGGTCATCTGTCGTCGGAGGTGGATGACGGAGGTTCGGAGAATCTGACCGTGAGGAGGTCGCTGTGGCACCTGAGCCTGGCCCATCACTCACAGAGGTCCAGACACTACACTGGTTTACTATCGCATACAACTGGACAGTTAAACATGCAGTAAACCATTTCGCATAATGAATTAGTACAAGATTTTGATGCTTTCGTCATTTTATCATCCTCATCATGGCATGTGTAACCTGTATGACTTTCTTCTGCGGAGCACTTAAGAAGATATTTGGAAGAATGTTGATAATCAAAACTGCAGACACATTCTCCAGATATCTTCTTTCGTGTTGTAGGGATTTAAAATTGATTTTTATGTCTTTAACATGATGCAGATCTGCATTCAACAATAACGTCCGAGTGGCGTATGATCTTCTGACGCAGAGCGCCCACCGTCGGCGCAGTACCGGAGGGGTCCGTGGGGTCGTGTACACGGAGGTGCTCCGATGCCTGTGCAGCGAGGGCGGGCTCTCCGGTGCCAGCGCCGCACCCCTCCTGCATCGCATCCAGTGTCACGATTACGAGTCCGTGCCCTTCGAGCTGTTCCGGCAGGGTGTGCTCACATGCGCCGTGTTCGCAGACTACATCCGCAAGTCTCAGTGCCTGTACGCGGCGGTGGCCAGAGCTCCGGACAGACCCGCGGAGAGAGCGCTGTGCCAGGCCGTGCTCGCCACCCTCCAGGAGGCGCTCGAGACGGCCGACGGGGCTGACGTGGCACGTTACCTGGAGGCCAGCTCTAAGATCTCGCCTGCCAAGCTGGCACAGGCCATGGCGGAGGCACGGCCCCCTTCACAACAGCAGGAGGGTCCCACTATGGATGCTCAGGAGTTTGAAGATGCCGCAGCTGCACTCTTCATAGCTCGGGTGCGAAAGGTCACTTGATGGCCTACGGTATTGAGCCGCCACTGAGCCAACAAGACTTCATCACATGAGTTACTGGTTTCAGTGTCAACACGGTCCAGTTTACGGCTCTTTCTGACGGAGAACATCAGACTGACATGAGAAGCGACGCAGTGCGCTTGTGCTGGGATAAAATGATCACGCTTTAACATCACTGTTAGTAGCTTAATTTACTGGAAGTGAACTTGGAGAGTTGTGAAGTCAGGAGGGGAAACGAAAGAGTCGTTCGTCCTCTTTTTCTAACCACATGAGTTTGGCACAGTTTCCTGTTTTCTTTTGCTTTAGCTCGTCTGAATGAATTTAATCCAGGTTCAATATTATTAAAGCTTAAAGGGATCATTCATCTAAAAGTGAAAATTCTGTCATCATTTCCTCTCCTTCGAGTTGTTACAGATCTGTATAAATGTCTTTGTTCTGATAACCACGGAGAAAGATATTTGGAAGAATGTGATTTTGGCCCCCATTGACTTCCATAGTGGGAAAAATTACAATGGTGGTCAAAAGTGCCCCAGTTTGCTGTCCAATATTGTCAAAATGATAAAGTCATTTTACTCCCAAAACTATGGGAAAATAATGGAGATAAAACAAGCGTTATAACACATCTGATAGTCAAGCAAACTTTATTAAACCTGTGTTGTGTTAAAGATGTTTTATGTTTTATTTTAAACTCTTAAGGCTACTGTCGAGTAATAGATCACTATACGATCTGGATATATTTGTGGACTGTGTATATAGATAGAACCTCAAAATCCTGATGAGAATGATTCTGTCCCAGTTTACCTCAGATATGAAAGGGATAGTTCAACCAAAAATGAAATTCCTGTCATCATTTACTCGCCCTCAGATTGGTCCAAACCTGTTTAAATGTCTTTGTTCTGATGAACACACAGGAAGTCATTCGGGCCATTGTTAGATCTCATCCACCACTGTCTCCCATAGATATTTATTTTCCCTACTATGGCAGTAAAACGTGGGTGAGATCTGACATTCTTTCAAATAAGGAAAACAAAAGAAATGTATACAGGTTTGGAACAATCTAAGGGCGAGTAACCGATGACCGCTGCCTATTATGTGATATTAAAGGGGTCATATGATACGGCTAAAACAAATATTATGGTTTGTTTTAGATGTAGTTTAATGTGTAAACACGATTTAAGGTTAAAAACGCTGTATTTTCCACATGCCGTGGATGTTTGTATCTCCTCTTTGCTCCGCCTCTCTGAAAAGCCAGGTGTGCTATGAATGGCCAGTGCTTGTGGAAATATAAAAGATTCACGTCTTTTGAGAATCTATATTAAATTGACCACGTTTTATTCTTTTTTGCTCAGTTTGTATCAAAGGTGGTGTGTAAAAACAGAAAGCAGGTTTAGGTAATAAGAGTCCTAGGCTGCATCCTAAATCGCCTTCTTCCATACTATATAGTAGGTGAAGATGAGTATGAGTCATGAATATGTCTAAAACCTCAGCATGCAATAAACAGTAGATGAGAAACACACGGATGGTCCACTACTTCAGCTCTGACTCAGTGTGGATGGAATGGACACTTCTCTATCCCATGATGCCACGGGAGCTGAGAAACGGTCAAATTTCAAAAGTAAATCAGATATATAGCGGAAAATGTTTAAACGTTTTAATGTGACAATAAATTGTTAATATTTATTGGTTGTTTTATATAGGTTGTTGTTAATACGTCACAGGTCAAAGAGCATACGGGTCACATGACCATAAAACATGGTGGACGCAGTATGTCCCTCCCGCTGATAGGCTCTTATTCAAATTCAGTACGTACTGTCACAGTATGCATTTCAGACGGAGCCCTTGTGTCAATAATTCAACAGGGTGTGAGTTACAGTCCCGTGTTCTTCATCTCACATCTGCTCTTTCTCGGCTTCATACACAACCTCTAGTTCTCATCATCACACAATTTACATTTGAACAATAAAACCTCAATGTTTAATACGTCACACAAGTTTGCGTTTTATTTCTTTAATCACCAACAATGTTTTGATCTATTTACTGCTCTTTGTTCATATTAGCGTTGACATGAAAGGTGAAATATTCAAATAAATCATTTATATGATCTGATGTGCTGATAGAAGCACTTTTTATTTGCTTACAGATATAAGTCAAGCTTAAATATATTCGTTTTGACTGAGTAATAAATGTTGGATTGTGTGTTGAACCAGCATTGTTTACGTTTTCTCAAGTGGTCTATAAGCACTGCGTGTTTGTAGCATTAAAGAAAACTAATGGATCCTTTAAGAGGAATATAGCGGTTTTATTAAGAAAATAAGATCATTTCCAGACTGTGACATTGGTAACAGGGGAATTGATGAAGGCTTTTGCTGCAAGAAAGTACAAACAAAAATACATTGGTAGTTACTGACATTTTCTGAAATAACAGCGGTGTTATTAAAGTTACGGGAAATATTTGCATTAAACCCATGATTACATAATAAAAGTCATATCCTCATATCTTGAGTGCTCTTCATGTACACGAGACTCCGACCAGTAAAACAAACCCAACACAACATATTCTGTTGATAAAGGCGTTAGTGCAAACATTTCTTCACCAAACACGACAAATTCATCATCTAATTCTGACAAATATGAAATAACTATAGGTTCACAGTTCACCCCACAAATCACTAAGACAAGAAAAAAATAAAGAAAGAAAAATGACAAATTAAGTCCTATTACTGTAATATCATTAGATGAAATAAGTTCACGCGTGATAGTATTTGTTTTTACCTTTATCAATGCTATAACATAGTAATAAGATGTGAGTCATTATCATAAAGATGACATTGTGTGCTCTTAAAACTACAAAATGTCTATAATACACATTTTCCCTTTGACTGTGATGTGAAATGAGAACCGGTCAGCTCTCATACAGCTAAAGAAATGTTCTAATTACCCAATGACCCTGACTCACATCATTACTGAACACTACAGTTTAGTGCACTTAAAGTGATAGATGGCGATGTGCTAAAGCTTTAATCACGTCCACACAAGACAAATTCATTTTAGCTTCCAAGAGAAATCGGCCCATTTTAACCCGCTCGCCTCGACACTGTAAAACTATTGCAACTGGCTCATCACAGCAGACATCATCTATATGGCCGTACAGTGATAAACAGACGAATGTGACTGCATGTACACACAGAAGAACTGAACATGGCTTGGTGTTTACAGAAGCGGTGGAGGCAGAGGAGGATGACCAGCGTTGACCTGAAAGCGCGTCTCATCTGAAATGCCGTACTGCTCCAGAGGATCCTGATCAACCAAACGTGACACACGTGTTACTCATCTTGAGCTGATGTTTTTGTAATGATCAATGCTATCAGTCTCACCTTGCCGGTCAATCGATGGATTTCAGTGCGGTAGAATATAAGGTTTTTGCGCATGAATTCGTAACTGTGAAGCGGAGGACAGATTTCAGTTATGAGCTGCATGTATAAATATGAGATGCAGAGGAGAAGGTGTGTGTGTGTGTGTTCATCACCTGGACTTCATGATGGCGTCGATCCACTCCACACACTGCGTCTGAGAATCACATTCAAACAAATACTTCCGCTCGGCCTCGTCTAGAAACACTGCAAACATGACAGAAAACACTCGTAGTCTTTTTCGTTTAAAGGCCATTTCAAATAAAGTGAATTTTGATCATGTGTAGATATCACTTTATTATCTGTTTTTGTCCACCAAAAGTGTAATGCAATTTACAAAGAGCAAGAACTTTAATCAGAGGACAAACAAAGATTCACGAACATTCAAGATAACATTTTCTAAGATCACTTCCACCACTCACCAATAGAGAAAACAAGCTCCTCTTCTCTCTCCACCCGACACTGCTCCAACAGCAAAGCACCGATGGGCTGAAAACACACAACATCTATCAAATGAAACTGTGACACCCGGTGCATTCTAAAAACCCCTACGAAGGGCACTTTGAATTGAGAATAAACTGGATCCCATTCTAAAGGGTCATTCCACTTCCAAGGGCCCTTTCCAAGGGAAACGACAACCAATTTACTCCCACGATTCACTGGTCCATGACTGTGTCTCCTGAAGATGGCACGGAAGTGTGTTCCAATTAGGGATGTGCGATATTGAGAAAAAATGCGATAGCATGATAAATAATGCGATATGAGATTTCTTTTTCTAAAATCAATTTAAATTGTATTAAAATATATTAAAGAAATGATATAACCAACATATATTTTACATTATTTTAGAAAAAAAGCATCACTACAACTTCTGAAAGTGAACATCCATGTTTTACTGTATTTTGAAAACAAACAAAAATAAATGAAAAAAAATGAATGCGTCGTGACGTAGATAGTTGTATGACTTGCGTCTGAGCATGCGCACGCTATCATGTGCACACACGCATATCCCAACTAACATCCGCGTGTCAGATAAATGCTATACTATCCGCATCCACCAAAAACTTTGACCGTACATTACGTTTCGATGAATTAAATAGCTCATTTATCGCAAACCATGTCGATATGCATATTGTGATATGCACATGTGCGATATTCCAATAATTTTGATATATTGCACAGCCCTTGTTCCAACATTGTTTGGTAGCCCATACACTTCACACCGTCAAAGTTCTAACTCTGGAGGGTGTGTCCTCGGAAGGGATCAGGGCTCTGATCTGCGTTTTGTTTTGTATTGCCACAAACACAATATAACAGTGTTACATCACATTACCAGAGAGAATTAAAGAAAAGAAGAGAAAAAAATTTAAATGTCACATAATAACATTAAAGCCACAATATGTAAATTTGGAGCGCTAGATGGTGCACTTTCAAAACAACAACAAAAGGCGAAGCTAAAGGAGGTTATGTAGGAGAGTGGAATTGTGGGACATGTTGTTTTCACCATATGGCGTATGGAGCTCACCCATCATGTTCACAGACGAGAATTATATTTGATGTCCTCGTAATGAATTATCTTACAAGAAAATGTAATGCTACGTTAGCCTGTGTGAATGATATTAGACTTTGTCAATTGAACTGTTTAAAACAGTCATACTGTCGTCGTTTGAAAAGTAAACGCTTGTTTGTGTTTCCTTTAGTCGCCAAAGAGTCATCGTGATCCATAATAACAGAACAACAGATGCTGTATAATCTCTTCTGCATCTGTGTTGGTGTAGTTTCTTCAGCCGGAAACTGAGGGTCACGCGGAGCAGCGGACATTAAGTCACTAGTTTAAATAGGAATTTCTCTTGATTTACACATTCTTGGGAACATTTGTGATAATGTTAGTACACAACTGCATGAGATATATCACACTGTGAAAGTGATGTTTGGATATTTCATAACACAATTCTTCCATATTGTGCCTTTAAATGCTTTAAAACTATGTTTTCAGAGCTTGTTTGTAATCCATTTGTATCAATGTCATGACATACGTTTTAAAATCATTGATAAAATGTGAATGGTTTGGTTGACATAAGGCCCACTTCGTTTTATGCTTCTCAAGAAAGAAAACGTGTAGTCTGATTCAGATCAGATCAGATCAGACTGTGACGAAGCCCACCTCCTCCTCATCAGTCCGAAAGTAAAACAGGAAGTTGACGATCAGTTTCACCAGACGCCTCTTCACCACTGAAATAAAAGACATTTTATGAGCCTCCTGTCCACTATAAACACTTAACCGATCCTCACGATACGTGTCGGCTGTGACGGTGATTAATAACATGACGCAACATGTGATGTCTCTTACCGTCTCCTCTCTTCGGGCCTCTCATTCCCAGCTCGGCCGATCTCTCTGCCGGCTGGCGGCTCAGGAACATGAGCTCTTTCTCGTTAAATCTCATGTTTAGCGATTAAAACACGAACTCTTCGTTAGATCTCATCGTCGGCACCTGAACGGCAGTTCCGGTCGCGGACGCGCATCTGACAGCATCACACGCCCCTCGCGCTGACGGTCATTCTGGTGTGTTCAATAACGTCCGCTGCTCGTGTTCTGAACCGAATTAAGATGGTTTGTATGTCATTAGTTGCACAACACACACACACACAGAGACACACACTCAACACACCGTGTGAGCAGGAACCGAACTCATCCGGTCGCCAGAGGGCGCTCGTGTAACACATTTTCAACTTTAAAAAATGTGTTTATTTATTTGTTTATTTATCATTTTTCTTTACATTTATTTTATGTCATGTGGTTTATTTGCTTGATCAATTTCAAGGTACTTTATTGGCACGATTGCGACAATATTGCCAACATGGAACAACAAAAGACCTAGAGTAAGTACAAACATTAAAGTAGAATTATGCCATTGCACTTCTCTGAGACGAAACCGTTCTCTAAAGTGGCCTGCTTACTAACAGTGTTTTTATAAGTTCACCAACATTCATGTGTTTATGTTTGTAAAAACAAGTTTATGTGCGCTTTAGCGATTGTCGTCGTTTATAAATAAAGTTGCGCGAGTCAAAAATAACAGGAACCGGAAGTGCATTGTTTCGCGGTTGCGCACTGGTGTAGCAACGGAGGCAGCGTGAGTTGGACGTTGCGGTAAAACTGTTTTAAAATGAATTTTCGCAAACTATATCTCTCTTATTTGAGATTTAAAAGCGCATTAGACCCTTTGCATTTAATATGACTCGTAAGGTTTGTTTTGTGAGGTTTAATTGAGCTGTAAGCGTTCAATGAAGCTTAACGACTGTCTATAGACTTAATCATTTTAACGCTGTTATATTTCTCTTTGTTATATATCTGACGTCATGTTTATTTAGTTTAAGCAGCTTTGGGGGAATTTACTAGTTGTATGGTAATTAATAGTAAACATGAAGGGGTGACATTTGACTTTAACACACTTATACGGGCGAAGTTTCTCGCAGTTTTCGCAATACTGTGTTTTTATTAACTGTAAAGCTTTAATGTGTCATAAATAAGCTTTGCTTCATGATCATTGAGGGAACCTGATTAAGGTCTTGTGCAGCAGGCATGGGCCGGTATGACATTTTGATGTTAAACATCACGGTTTTGTTATTACAACACTAAAATGTGTTATTTCCACATGTCTGCTTGTTGTAGAACATGTGTGTCAGGTAAAAATAAAGCCTTAAAATGACACAAAATACCTTAACTCTTTTAAACCTCGGTATACCTTGAAACCGGGATCCGTCCCAAATCTATTGTGCAGTTTTGTATCAGTAAATGTGAAAGTTTGCTTTAAAGGATTTCAGTAAAATGTTCGTATTGAAGTCAAATGTGTTTGTTTGTTTTGTGACTCCAGGAGTTTCGTTGTGAGGATCTGTCATCATGGATTTCCAGCACAGAGCCGGAGGGAAAACGGGCAGCGGTGGCGTTGCGTCCGCATCCGAGAGCAACCGAGACCGACGCGAGCGTCTGCGGCAGCTGGCCCTCGAGACCATAGACATCAATAAAGATCCTTACTTTATGAAAAACCACCTGGGCTCATATGAGTGTAAACTGTGTCTCACGCTTCACAACAATGAGGTAAGAGCTTCGACCGATCATCACTGGATGAGCACGAGTGTGTGATCACCTTCATCTTCACATGTTTGTCTCCTCTAGGGAAGTTATCTGGCTCACACACAGGGCAAGAAGCATCAGACCAATCTGTAAGTCAAGCGTTTTACTCATTTGTCTGAGCGATCTGCGTTGGAGGTTTTACTCACCTGGTGTCTGGATTCTTTTATTTCAGAGCGAGACGAGCTGCCAAAGAAGCAAAGGAATCGCCGGCGCAGCCCGCCCCAGAGAAAGTGAAGGTTGAAGTGAAGAAATTTGTCAAGATCGGCCGACCTGGTTATAAAGGTATGAGATTATTGGGCCTCGTGCAGAACGCATCCTGTGTTTAAATCATTGATAGAACCATTTTGACATATCTGACACACGCGTATATTGACTGAATCTGTTGGGTTTCATGAAGAAAAGTCAGTCTTTGTGTTTTTGTAAAAAAAGCTTTCAATTTGCAATTTAAATTCACCCACATTTTTCTTACTCGTAGTTACAAAACAGAGGGATTCAGAAAGCGGGCAGCAGAGTTTGCTTTTCCAGGTAACTTTTTACGTTGAGGATCAGGTCCATTCATGTGTCTGCAACATTGATGATTTTCTTCGATATTCTCTTTCATTTTAAATAATTGTTTGATTCTCAAACCCTTTCTCTGTCATTCAGATTGACTATCCAGAGGTAGCAGAAGGTATCGGACCGAGGCATCGCTTTATGTCGGCATACGAGCAGAGAATCGAACCCCCAGACCGTCGTTGGCAGTACCTCCTGTTTGCTGCTGAACCCTACGAGACCATCGCCTTCAAGGTCTGTAGTGTGTCATTATGCTCTAGAGGTGATGTAAAGCACAAACACCTGAGGTTTACATGACATGTGAACAAATGTAATCTCTTTCAGGTCCCCAGTCGTGAGATTGACAAAGCAGAGACTCGTTTCTGGACTCACTGGAATAGGGAAACAAAACAAGTGAGAGAAATGTTTTCATGACGCCTTCTTGCCAATGTTCATTTTAAACCGAGACAGATTGAATAAATAGTTCTTCTGTGAATGAAGATCTTTGTGTACATGTGTGTTTTTTGATGAGTTGTTTATGTGACCTCCTTGTTTTAAACACACAATCTCTCTTCTCCAGTTCTTTCTGCAGTTTCACTTCAAGATGGAGAAAGCTCTGACCACTGCGCCGGGTCAAGGGATGTCCATTGGCATCAAGCGTCCGCCTTCACTCATCACTGGAATGGGGCCACGGCCGGCCGGTGATTCCATGCTGCCTCCTCCACCCGGTGGCATCCCAGGAATGCCCCCTTTGCCACCTGGTGCCCAGATGCACCCAGGAATGCCTCCACCGGGTGCTCTTCCACCCCACCTGAGGCCCCACTTCCATACAGGCGGACACACCGGAATGCATAACTGATTTTCTTGAAGATGTTTTTTTGCTTTTATCTCTAGACGCCATGGACATGTTTGTAAACCGGCATTCGTTTCATCTTCTGAATATGTCATTGACAACGATGTAAATGTGTACAACCGTCAAAATATTTCATATGGTTTGTGTAGGGTGTCCGATTGTGTTTCTTAAAAATCTGTGAATCTCACTGCAATCCCGCCCCATCAAACCATGTCTAATTGAACTTTTTATGTTTTTAGTATTAAAAAGAAAAAAAGTTGTCGCTTGCTGCATTTCTGTTCTTAAAAAGTATGTTTTGCATATAGGTTTGTTAAATGAGTACAGTGTCCCTGCATAATATTTTATTTCTGTGACTCTCAACTGATAATGATAGTGATGTTTGAAAGCAAACATAAAGAGGTGAACTAGTCCTCAACCTAAAACCAGTTTTAGTCCCAGATTAGTTTTCATATTTAAAGGGATTTGAAATGGTTCCATGTAGCATTTTTATTGCAAACGCTTGGTTAATTAAACATTTTATAATGGATTTATTGGCAGAACAAACCAAAAGTTGTTGTTATTAACTTCAATGAGTTCAAACAAAGGTTTATTTATTTTTCCACAGTAAAACTTCAATTTTTATGTTCAAATATTTTCTAAAGAGATTAAAATAACTTTCTCGCTCCTTTAACTTGTGAATGGCACCTGACTGTCACTACATCTACAGATGAATATACACTAAACCAATGAACTAGATCTTTTGCATTCAGTTGTCATTTCAAAAGTGCAGAAGATGGATTGGAGTGTAATAAAAAGTGACCAGTAAGAAAAAAAACATTCCTCATCGTATAATATAATAAGGTCAAGAAGTGAAATAAAGCGCAAGGATGTTGGTTTATATTAAAGAATCTCAAAAATATTAACCTGAATATTAATATAATAATAACCAGAATTGACTGTGGTGTAAAAAGTCGCTCAAGCAGGAGATTTTATGAGCAGACCAGAAAGCAAGAATGAAGTCAACCGGTTTATTTGCTCTGATGCTTCTCACTGTTTCTTGGGTTTTTGTTTGCTATCCTTCACTGGTTTCTTTGTTTTCTCCATCATCTCCACTTCTTCCTCTGTTATTTTCTTCCTAACTTTAATCTCGTTCTCTCTTGTCCTCTTCATTCTGTCTTTCATCTCACCCGCGTCTCGTTTTCCTCTCCTCTCGCTGAATTGAGTCTCTCTCTTCTTCAGGAGTCTCAGGTTTGGAATGGTCCGGTGTCTGAAGCCCATGGACGCTCTCCCTTGAGATGCACTCTTGGATTTACGTTTGCTAGTGCCTTCATCATCATCATCATCATCGTCGTCAGCGAGCCACCAGAAGAACGTGTCCCAGAAAGACGTCTCGGGCTGAGAACATCACGTGAAAGGCATTCATCAGCCCAAAACATTCAGATGTTATTTTCTCGTTCTTTACTTGAAGCAGAACCAGGAAGAAAGTCACAAAGACTTTCTCTCTCTCACCTCATGTGTTGGTAGTTTTGTTCTCCTGATGAAAGTGTGTCTTTCGCTCACAGCCGTGATCTCTTCACCGACATCTTTACGGCCCCTAAGAGCCTCTGTGTGCAGAAAACATTTCATTTGACTTTGAGAGTTGGATTCAGGTCCTGAGGAGACCGAGGTTAAACAAAATTAAAGTAGCGGCATTATAAACTTGCCATTTATTCTCTGCAGACCGCAGGTGAGCACCAGGATGGTTATGGCGACGATCAGACATCTGTTGAGAGTCACACCCTCCCACGGCGTCTCAATTTGAGCCAGATTCTGAATGGACAGTGATTTACGAAACAACGCTGAAGAGATGGACAGAAGATACAAATATTGCCTTTTTTAAAGTCACAATCTCCACAAAGCAGCAGAAATCAGGCTAAGGTATCTTATTGCTGTTAGGATGGTCAGACTAGCTGACAGCATTAGAAGGAGTTCTGTCATTTTAATCACAGGTTTTGATCGCATTTGCCCAGAAATATGAATCATCATGTTTCATGTTTTGTTATGACACAGTGGCAATAAAACGGACAACTACGTCAAGACCATTTTTATACTTTAAGCAGAATCAGAGTGAGCTTTATTCGCCAAGAACACGCATACAAGGATTTTTGTTCTGTTTACCGGAGCTCTGTTGTCTTCAACACAGTGTATATATAGGACACAAGAAATAAAAAGGAAAAATAATATAATATATGAGACTAAAAGGACTAAAAAAATCTACAATATACAAAGGTGCAGACAGTTATATGCAAGTGTGCCTCATAAGTACTGTATATTGTAATGGCGTACGGTTCATATTTTATTTAGTAAAATATTTTTGTTTATTTCATATTTTTATGTAAGTATACTTTATATTATATATATAATTAAAAATAACAATTTACACCAAAAACTATTGGCCATCTGGCGTTAAATGATCTAGTTGTGTTTGAGTCTCTCGACTGTCCTCAATGTAAACAGATGAAACTCATCAACCAGACTGTTACTGCTGGACATGAGCTTTTAGAACATCTGTTCTTATTCTTTGGTTTGAACGTTTTCTTTCGTAAAACAACTTGTTCAGCGCAGGACAACATTAAACATAAACCTTCATTTCCAAAACTCCTCTCATTGGTCCCAGAATGTCACCATTTTGTGTCACCAAGCTGTTCTTGTGAGACATTACAAGGTCAAATCTTCCAAATATATAGATGGCGATGGGAAAGGACCGTGAACACAAAGCGCACACAAGTTCACACTGGACCCTCTGGCGCCAACATAAAGTACAGTTATTAAATGCCACCACAACATCAGCATCTTAAGAAGTTTCTTAATAAACAAGAACTGAAAGGTCTAGAGGACGAGGTGAGCAGGTGACGTACTTGCACTGGACACCGGGTGTTCTCGCGGGGTCATCTTCGGTACCTGATGGAGCGCCGGAGCCTCCTGTCGGTGAAGAATGTTTATTATGTGATTAATTCACCAGCCGTCCAGCCAGAGGCTTGATGGTGACACTGACATCTCACTCACCTCTCGTGTTCTCCTCTGTGTGTACATCTCTATAACACAACAACAAACGGGTGAGAAAAATACTGAACACATGCGACAGCGATGCACATTTAACAGTGCATTTGAAATAATAAAGTAAAACATTCATCGTATGATTTTTGGGTCGTGTGAAGTGTTCAGGCCATTGCTGTTGTGTGAAAGATGTTGTCACCAGTGTTGGGTGTAAGTCATTAGTTTCAGTAATTGCATTATTTTCCCCTTGAAGAAGTAAAGTAAAGGATTAATCTTCTTTTTCTGTAATTGAAATACAGTTATAATACAAATACTGTGTAATGTATACAATAGTGGAATTAAAAATTCAATGTCTAACTTTAAAATGCATGCATTCATGTATCTTCCTCTCATTTGTAAAACTTAAGTCAGTTAATTTTGGTGTTATATTATTTATTAGAATGTCGTTTTGTGTAATCGCTTAACTAATCGAGGTTGATAGAAAGTAATGAGTAATAAGTCATTTTCAGGCGAGTCATTCGTACAGTAACGTAAAGACACTATTGAATATGTCAGAGTAACACTGGGTGTCACATCGCTCATGTTGGTCAAGGCCATTCACATGTATTATTAGAATCACTGTTCACTTGAACGGCCTTCAGCTCTGATCTTTATTTAGAAGAGAGAAAGCTTTGTTTCAAAGACATCTTGACCGCTGCACTAACGTTTCCTAAAGTAAACTCATGTCTGTGCATGTATTCTCTTCTCGTGTTGAATACCTCCTCGGCCCCCAGTCCGAGCTGTTCTGAGGGGCTTTGCGGGAGATACGTCTCTCGGCGGTTGACCGAGCTCGTCCTCAAAAGTCTCAAATGTGCTTTCTTCCATAACTCACCTGATAAAGACACAACAACACACACAACAGGGTTAAAACAGACACATGGACATGTTCATACAAAGCTGTGATCTCCAAGCCTGGAGAAGTCATGAAAGTCTTAGGATGTTATAGAAAAAGGTCAGAAATGGACCTCTGTGTGTGTGTTTAGTATTTCTAATCCAGTGACAAACCAACATGTGGAAATATGATCTAAAGCATTGAAATCTCATTGATCTTATGTCAAAGCTCTTGTTTTGAACTGATCCTGTGAGTTGTCTGGATGTGGACGTCACCCTGAAACACAGAGGCTTACCTGCGCGGAGGTGAGGAGACGTGAGGACACACGGGCCAGAGAGGACACACCAGTGCCACAGCGCTCGCGCACGCACACACGCGCGCTCACGCGTGACAGCCACGCACAGGTGCGGCAGAATGAGAAAAACAACACAAGCGCGTGTGAGATTCTGAAACGTGTCTTATATCTCACACTTGATC